>NC_069657.1:124428977-124732007 GCF_027244095.1 Hemicordylus capensis
ATAATTGCCTCCTTAAGACAAGGAGGCATCCTGCCCTCCCTCAGAGAAGCATTTATGATTTCTACCAGGCCGCCTATAACAGCCTCCCTGCTAGATAGAACAAGCCATGTTGGACAAGGGTCAAGAGGATAAGTGGTAGGCCTCACCGCTCCAAGCAGCTTGCCCACATCATCAGGAGTCACAAACTGAAATTTATCCAGCCGAATCATATAAGAGGAGTTGTCGGACACCTCCAGTTCAGTCATCAAATTAATTGTGGAGTCTCCATCTAAGTCCACCCGAATCCGAGAGATTTTGTCTGTGAAAAATTCATTAAACACACCACAGCGGGTAACTGATGCCTCCAAATTCTGGTTCAAGGGAGAGGGGGCAGATACTAGTCCCCTCACAACCCTGAACAACTCCACCGGGCGTGAACTCGCAGAGGCAATACGGGCAGAAAAGAACCACTTCTTTGCCGCACGTATCGCCTGAGCATAGATCTTTAAATGTGCTCCATGTCGTAATCTGTCGGATTCGAGTCGGGTTTTTCTCCACTTGCGCTCCAGTCGCCTACTTTGCCGCTTCAGCCCCCGTAGATCTTCTGTAAACCAAGGAGCCAATTTTGAAGCAGGTCGGAGGGGACGCTTAGGAGCAATCGTGTCTACTACCCTGGTGAGCAAGTTGTTCCAGTTCTCAACCAGGGCATCAACAGGATCACCAGCAGAGACAACATTAAATCCCTCCAAGGCTTTTTGGAATCCTACCGGATCCAGTAACCTCTTTGGGCGAACCATTCTAATAGGCCCCTCGCCCCTGCGAAAGTGGAAAGAGGTTGTAAGTCCAACCTTAACCAGATGGTGGTCTGTCCATGACAACGGGGAGATCGTAGGAGTCCCCACCCACGGAACACCACCCTGCTCAGAATAAAAGACCAAATCAAGCGTGTGACGTGCAATATGCGTTGATCCAGAGACCGCTTGGGATAGGCCCATAGTCGTCATGGTCGCTATGAACTCCTGAGCTGCCCCAGACAAATTGGTCCCAAAATGAACATTGAAGTCCCCCAGCACCAAAAGTCTGGGAGACTCCAACGCAAGTTCCACAACCAAGTCCGTGAGTTCAGTAAGGGATTCCGTTGGGCAGCGGGGCAGTTGGTATACCAACAGAAGTCCCTATCTATCCCTGGTCCCCAAACTCAAGTACACACATTCAATATGGTCCGATACCCTGACAGGGACCCTGGTAAGGGAGATGTTATCCTTATAGACCACAGCCACTCCACCTCCCCACCCACGTCCCCTCACCTGCTCCTCTACAGAATATCCTGGAGGGAGAAGCTGGGACCAAACTGGACCACTAGCCTCCCCCAACCAAGTCTCAGTAATACACATCAAATAATGGATGAGTTCAGATTTATTTCGAACCGACCTGACATTGCAGAGGAGCAAGGTAAGGTTATGTGGTATGTTGGCAGTGCTCCCCGAGGTCAAAGAGCTGGCAGGACAGCCGGAAAGGGGGATAGCTATTAGATTTCTGACCACCCTTCCCCTGGAACAGCCTGCTGACCTGCCAATGTTGTTTCTTCTATTCCCCACCACCACTGGAATAGCTGCCCCACATTCAACAAAGGCACCCCCTGCCTCCCCATCTCCAGACAAACCCACACACATTGTAACTTCAACCCAACCTCAGCACAACTTAAAACTGATTAAACAGAAGCCCCACTATTGAATGCCTCCCTCTATACAAATGGTTGGACAAAGTGTCCAGCTCTCACCCTCGTTTCTCCCCCTTTGGTGGCGACCCCGCTGCCACTGGCAGTCTTCCTATATAGGCTGAGCAGCAAGCTCAGCAGGTGGAATCGGCAAAAACTTCCTAGTCACCCTTACAGCCCCAGTCCTGCAAAGCCTCTCCGCAAGCAGTCCTGGGGGGAGGCAGATAGCAACCAGGGAGGGCAGAAGAGAAGAGGTAGCCAGGCAGGCACCCCAGTCTCACACTCTGGGGAAGATGGTATCCTCTTCTCCCCCTCTCCAGCAGGTTTCTGAGGGCTGTGGCCACTGGCAGTCTTCCTATATAGGCCGTGCAGCAAGCTCAGCAGGTGGAACCAGGAAAAACTGCCCAGTAACCCTTACAGCCCCAGTCCTGCAAAGCCTCTCCGCAAGCAGTCCTGGGGGGAGGCAGATGGCGACTAGGGAGGGCAGAAGAGAAGAGGTAGCCAGGCAGGCACTCCAGTCTCATACCCTGGGGAAGATGGTATCCTCTTCTCCCCCTCTCCAGCAGGCTTCTGACTGGAGTTGCAGCATATCTGTGATGTTAAAAAAAAAGTGAATGTTATGAGTTTATTGTGTGACTATGTGCATGGGTGCACACATACACTGATCAATAGGGATGTGCATGAAATAGATTTTGCATTTTGTTGCAAGCTCAAAACAAAACACAATTGGCTAAAACGTTTCATCAAAACAGTGGTCGAACCGGTTGTTTCAGCAAAACAACTTCGAAACATTTCAAGTCATAAGGAACAATCGGGGAACTCAAAACACCCTATTGTTCCCCATGGGTAGCTCCTACAGATACCAAAGTGAGTTGTGTGGTAAGGCATGATGGGTGCTACCTACCACCTAACCCACAAAAGAAATGGGCAAGCGGGTGATTTTAAATGGGTGATTTTAACTTTTTCCCCAAGTACACTCTCCTATGGGAGGGTGTGTGGTAGGAATTAGTCTAAAATTGCCTGCTTGCCCATTTTTGGGGGGGTGGGTGGGTGGGTGGGTTGAGTGGTAGGTAGCACAAAGAGGGGAGGGGGAGAAAAATAACGCAGCACTAGCAACCGGAAATGAAAAAGTGGGGTGGCGGGGAGACTCTCAAAGGTGCTGGCAGATTTCAGTGAATTTATTGTATCTTTTTACTGAAGCACTTCATATGAATAAGTTCAGTATAGCCTAACACATTTCAAGCTGAAATGTTCTTCAGAGGCAATTCTTAAGTACATAAAGTTGATCACAATAAGTTTTGTTTGTTTCTCTGGAAATAAGAAACAAACACAACCTATTGTGATCAACTTTATTTATTTGCCTCTGAAGAAGAGCATTTCAGCTTGAAACATGGTAGGTATTACCCATCATGACCTACCAAACAACCCACTTTGGTGTCCGTAGGAGCTACCCATGGGGAACAGTGGGTAGAGATGTGCATGGAACGGGTTCAGAGGCCCTTTATGGGTGGTAGGGGTCCCTTTATGGGTCTCCGAATTGGTTCGAACTACTGGCAGTTCAGCCGATTTGAAGGCGAGGGGCACACCTGTAAGGGTGGGGAGTTGCCCTTCCCCCTCCTGCTGTGTTTCCTCTGCCAGTGCTCTATTTACAAAGTGGCCGTCGGTGCAGCAGCATACCTCCTTGATGTCCTCCTTGGCTCTAAGTACCCAGCATGTGTGTGCACGTTGGACTCACTCATGCACCTGTTGGACACGTGTGTGCATGCACACTGGGTACTTCAGCCGAGGAGGACACTGGGGTGGCAGGGAGGTACGCTGCCACCCTGACGGATACTTTTTTAATGGAGCACCAGCAGAGGAAACGTGGTGGGAGGGGTAAGGGCACCCTCCCCTGCCCTTAAAGGTATGCCACCCACTTTCAACACCACCCCCCACTGTTTTGGTGCACATCCCTAACAAAGGGGTGCTTTGAGTTTCCCCATTGTTCCCTACCTATGGCTGGACTCACAGCACTCGCAGAATGCACAGCACACAAGCTTTGCCTTGCAATTTTGTCCCTCCCAATACAGAACACACATTTCAAACACAGTCCAAAAATGGCCAAAAAAGAATCACTGACCCAGAATCCATTGCCAGCCACAATGGCTGCGCTGAAGTAACATTATTGGTACAAGTTGTTCTCTCACACACAATTGTGACTCCTTTCTTCTTAGCACTGCAACAGCTGCCACCGCAACACCTTTAGCAGCAAGCATAGCTATATGCTCAACTAGAGCAACTTCAGCCACATTTTTACTGAAAACATCTTGCAATGTAGGTTGCGGAGCAGATCTGAGCAGTGAATGAAGCACAAGTTAGTCTCAAGGCCAGACATAGAGCAGTCACCAAAGATATTTCTTATACACACACACCTCTGCCACTGTCCATTTCTTGCCACAAAACTATCTCACACACAAACCAAACCACAACTTAAAGGAAGCAGGCAGGCACCCAAGTTCTGCCTTTGAGATCCAGCAGAACTAGATAGTTATAGCAACAATATCACAGCATATTATACTTGGTGCTCAGAAAACAAGAAAATCAACCTTCCTTCATTCCTTCCTCCTGATATATCCTCTTCAAGAGAGGCACACTGTAAGGGCTGTCTCTGCCTCACAGACCCTTTGAATTTGAAACTCTCTCCTTTTGTATTCCCCTCCCTCCTCGCTTTCCCCAGCCAATGGGGGCACAGTTATCCATGACAACACTTGATTTGTATGATAAGCCAACCAAGAAGCAAGGAGATCGCAAGCTAATTGGAAGCCAGTGCCAGAAAACCAATCAGCAAGGGAAAAACAACCCTCCCAAATGGCGCTTGAAACATCAAAACATTTCAATCAAAATGGGGTTGTTTCATATTGGAATGCTTCAACATTGAAACATTTTGCACATCCCTAGTGATCAGCAGATTAATAGTTTCAGTGTGCAACTTTCCTCTTTGATCCTCAAAGAATTCACACACATACAGTTATTTTTATGAGAGGGATTAGGCCCCCACACCAAGAGCTTAAAGGTGTCAAACTCTTTCCCCTTCAGAAACACAAAGATGTGAAACAACTAGTGAGAAAACTAAAGAGTTTTAGAAGCAGAAGGAGTTGTGACTGTCTTGCGGGAGTATTCTTTAAGCTGAGAAATTTCCCCCTCTTTTTGTTCAAGCCTCCCTCCTTGCAACTGAGTTTCATTAGCTCTTTCTAACTCCTTTGTAAAGTGCTTTCTGAGACTGCAAACATTCCACTCCATTGAGTTACACTGGGGCAGTTTCAGGGAAGTTTTGCACCTTTTGAGTTTTTTCTTCTTCCAATTTTTGTTAAACCAGTGTAAAGGTAAAGTGTGCCGTCAAGTCGATTTCGACTTCTGGTGCCCACAGAGCCCTGTGGTTTACTTTGGTAGAATACAGGAGGGGTTTACCATTGCCTCCTCCTGCGCAATATGAGATGTTGCCTTTCAGCATCTTCCTGTATCACTGCTGCCCGATATAGTACCAGCAGGGATTTGAACCAGCAACCTTCTGCTTGTTAGTCAAGCATTTTCCTGCTGTGCCATTAGGTGACTTTAAATCAGTGCATCTACAGGTTATTCTGAATCTGCTAGTACCTCCCTCTTGCCCACAGATGCTCTGGTTATGCATCCATAAGGATTGTAACATTTCCAGCTCTTTCGGAAACAGATATAAGATCTAAACATGTTCAGATGGTTTGTTCCTCTTTATATGCCTTGATGTACATTTGCATGAGTGTACAAATGTTGTTAAACTATCAGTGATGAGCAGTTGCCACCCTTGGTGCCATCTCTGAGTTTCAGCTGGTGGCAGTACCTCCATAAATAATGCTATATTGTGTTTCATGGTAGATAAAGTACTATGCCTTTAGTGTTGTCGAGTTACAGTGTATTCTAATTCACTCTGTGGTTATCTCTCTGGTAAATGAAGCAATGTAGACCAAGACAGGAAATATACAGTCAGAATCTGATGTCATGTGACCTCTTTGATGGGTTGGCTATGCCACTTTCAAACACAGACAATTTTTTGAGGGCTCAAAAAAGCCACAAACAATGGCCTTTTTTGTGTGATTAACAAAAGTGGGTAAATAATTTTGGCTTATCCCTAAATTTGTCACAGACAGAAAATGAGAGCTCTGTTGATTTTGAATATTGCCCTTTTATATCATCTTCCTGAAGGCTGTTGACTTTAAGTAATTCTAGATTTAATCGAATGGACTGGACATTTGTTTTAATCCTTCTGAATGTTGTCTTAATCCTTCAGAAGAATGTTGGGCAAGGAAAAATGCATTACATTCAGCATCTCAGTCACTAAAAGTTGATCAGTTGCTTGTTTGGAGAGTGGGATGAGTGATTCTGGGAAGATTACTGTCCTGCCCCTCCCCTTCCAACAGTGATAGCTGCTACCAGAACTGACAGCATAAACCATCTGCTTGGCAGCAAGGGAAAATGTGTGTGAGAAACAGCCAACTTACATGATGATCTCTAAAATGGGGCCTGATGACAGTGGCTCAGCAGAAATGGTTGAAGGTGAAGAACAATCTTTCCCCCCACATCCCTCCCTTTCAGGCCATTACTGAAGCCACTGTTTTGACAAATGGGACTTTTAGAGTTGATGACGGAGGTGCAGTGTCCTTCCATTTTCGTGCTCCTCACTTAAGGTGGGGAGGGTTCCTGGTCCTCAGCTCTTCAATCAAAGAGCTACCACTGCCACTTGGTTGACAGTCTGGATTGTGGGTGAGGTACGGAGATGGCTGTCATCTCACATGTTTCTTTCAACTCTTCAGCTAAGTAGTTGTAGCAGGATTCAGGGCAGTGGTTTTCCTTCTTCCTATACGGTGATTGTGGGTGGAATTTAAGCTGCTGTTCAATATCAGATGATATACTGGTTTGGTCTCCACCAGTGTTCTCTCTAATTTTTTTCATCTGTGTCCAGAATGAGTTTTGTTCTGGGTGGCAGTATCAAGGCGGTGTGCGCGCACATGGGGTTCTCCTGATTCAGCCTGTGCGAGATCTAAAATTAATTGAGCAGACATAAAAAACCATGTGAGTGTGCACACGTGTACACACCTTAGAGGGAACACTGGTCTCCACTGAAACGTTATACTCAAATGCAGTGCTTTATTTCACTCCATATGAGTGAATAGCAGCCATCTACCTATACAGGACAGATTGGAGGGTGCACTTCATTTCACCATTGCAATGAGGACTAAACCTATCCCTTTATCTTAATGACACCAGTGTCTGAGTCAGGTTTTTCTCAGCTGAGACTAAGATTAAAATCAATATACTTTGAGGTCATTCACACAATCAAAAACTGTGTTCTACCTGGGTTTAGGAGCTGTATGTGCTCCAATTTTTGGTTGTGTGGAAGCAAGGTAAGAGGAAAACCTGGGTAGAAATGATTGTGTGGAAGCAAGGTAGAGCAGGAAAAGCTATCTGTGTGTTGAGCCTTGCCGGGCTCTGTGGGGAGAGTGGGCTTAGTCCGTTCTCCCCGCAGATGAGCAGTCTCCTAGCCCTGGGTGGCTGGATCAGCTGCACACATGACTACCGGCTCTGTCACAGAGCTGGTAGGGGCGGCGGGGATTGGGGGCTGCCCAGACCCCAGAAGTCCCAGGATGCCTTGCGTGAGTGCGCGAGGCATCCCGGGGAGACCCCTGGGGCTGGGAGGCTTGTTGTAGCCTCCTGGCTGGGTGTCTACTCATGTGTCGCCATGCTGTGGAGCCACACCACAGTGGCACACAATCACGTAAATGGGGTTAGTGGAGCGCTCACTCTACTAACCTCGTTTAAGGGGAGGGGTATTTTGTGAGGTTTGCTGCCAAGAGCCACATGGCTCCTGTAGCAGCACACAACCAGGAGGAACTGGGCTAGGCTCCCTTAGCCCGGTTCCTCCTGGTCATGAGAATAGCCTCTAGGTTTTCCTGCAATCTTGCTTCCACACAGTCATTTCTACCCATGTTTTCCTCCAACCTTCCTTCCACACAACCAAAAACTGGGAGCACACACAACTCCCAAATCCAGATAGAATACTTTTGTGATTGTTTGAATGACCTCTTTGTGTCAGATCCAGCACTTGTGAAGCTTGAGGAAGGAAGGCAAAATAAAGGCAAGGCTTGTTTATCTGAAGAGGACCTTCAAGGCAGCTTACAGCAATTTAAAACATAAAAATAACATTAACATACATAATAATCTAAAAAAATCTTGCTGAGTTGAAGAAAATAATTACTAATTTTTTAACAGGTGAATAGAAAATATGTATTATAGTCATGAACTCCATTAATCATCTTTTAAAATCTCATGACTTCATGTTTTTAAAGTTAAACTCACCACTTGAATTCTTAGGGTTGATGATGCTGAATATGGGTGAATATACCTAACATACAGAAATTAAATTGACTGGCTGACATCTTGACTAAAGGAGTGTGGCTATTCCTAACATCAGTGCTCATGCAGCACTAGCTCCCGTACTGGTCTCCATGCTTTCCAAAGTGTAAGCACTCTTGCGCAAGAGCACAAACATGTTTTGGAACTTGCCTGCATTCCAGAACCATTCTGTAAGAATGGAAACCCATCACTTGACCCCCAGTAACTTGTTTCCACTCTAGTGGTTCTAGAGCATGGATGAGCTACAAAAAGTATTTGCACTCTTGCACAGAAATGTCTGTGTTTTGGAAAGTATGGAGACCAGTGTGGGGGATAGTGCTACATGGCTACTGATGTTAGGAGTACCCACACTTTGTTGTTCCAGTTATCAGCCATTGTATTTTGGAATGTGATTTTGTTTTTTTTAGATCTTTGTATCTATGGCTACAGTTTCAATTCAAAATCAACAGTATTATGATATTTACATGTTAACATTGTTTAGTGTCTCTGTGTGTACTATAATCTTAAGTAATATATCAGGGTAGATGAGAGGGGTTGACCTCTTGATCTTTAGGGTTTCCTAACAATTTTTAACAAGTGTATGTCTTCTGTCTCAAATCTTTAGCTCAGGTACCTCATAGAGATTGTGTGTGTGTGCATGCATACACCAATTTAAATATTACAATTATGAGATGGGGTACTCCAGTCACTGGCTTACATCCAAACTAAACTCATGAGTCCTCAAGTAAACTTGAGGTTAATGTAGGATTTCCACAACTCTCCTCTGCAGGGGTGAAGGACCTATTAGGTTGGTCCACCCGAAAAAGTTATTGGATCCAATAGGATTCCAAGAAGTCTTCAGTTGGGTAGAATAATGATTTTTTTTCTTTGAACCTTAAAGGTTTAAATTTATGTTTTTTATTACTATTATAATAAGGGTAAATTTTATAGTTGTAACTTCACAAAGAGAGGTGAGCAGGAAGTCCATTTTTGTTTATTATGATGGTTATTATTGTTGAAAATTAATAAAAATTGAATTTGGGGAAAAAAAAAAGGATTCCAAGAAGTCTTGGAAGGGTTTAGAGTTGGCTCTGCTAGTGATTCTGTCAATGCTCTGGTGCAAACATGGAATAATGAACTCACTAGGGCAGTCGTCTAAGTTCTAAGCGTCCTCTCCAACCTACTTCAAAATTAGCCCCATGGTATTCGGAAGAACTATGGGATAGGGATGTGCAATAAGTTTGAGGGGGGTTCAGTTCGACGGTTCCGGGGTCAAACCGAACCCCCCTGTTTGGTCCGACCTTGGACTGAACCCCCCCCCAAGGTTCAGGAGGTTCACGATTTTCCTCTAGGCCGTGGGGTGTGTGTGTGTTCTGTGAAGGTTTCCCCTCCCTCCGCCAGCCTTGTTCAACGCCGCCGTGGCCCATTTTAACCCCCTTTCCTGCCTGTTCGGGCCTTGGTAAGTTGGTGTGGCGGCCGTTTTTTCCACTGCCACACATGCACAAATGGCCTCTGCCAGGGCTGGCATGACCCAGGGCCTTGCAGAGGCCATTTGTGCATGCGTGGTGGTGGAGAAAATGGCTGCTGCACCAACTTACCAAGGCCCGAATGGGCTGAAAAAAGGGGTTAAAATGGGCCGCGGCGGTGATGAACAAGGCCAGTGGGGGGGGGGCTTTCATGGACTCCGCCCCACCGCAGCTTAGAGGAAACCCACCAAAGGGGCTAGAAGTAAAAAATAATAATTTAAAAAACCACACTTCGTAACCCCCCCACCCCAGACTGAACTGGGAGGGGGGGTTCTAAGGGGTGCTGGACCAAATTGGTCCGGTCAGGTTCAAGTCCAGTCCAGACTCGAACCGAACCAGGCCAGCCGGTTCCATTCACATCCCTATGGGAGCTGAAGCTGTGAGGTAGACTAGAGCGCAAGTGGAGGAAGATTTGGTGTGAATCCAGTAGATCACAACACAGAGCACATTTGAAGATAGGATCAGGATTGTATCTGTCTAAACCACCTACAGGTCCATGTCCATTCCACCAAATTGACTCATCCAACATCCATTGACTGACTGGTGGTAGAAGAGAGGACCTACATGTAGACTTCAATGTGTATACATACTTTCCAACACTATTTCACTTTAGATGCCAGGCAGAGAGGAATGGAAGCTTTGTGGAGAGGTTTCCTGCGAGCTGCAGCCAGACGGTTTAGAGGAAGGGAAGTGAGCTTCTGTCGTGGTGGGGGTGATAGGGCTGCGACAAGCTTTTTATTAGCTGACCCTGATTTTAGCAGCGCTTGAGCTTGACTCATACAAACTAGGGATGTGCATGAAGTGTTTTGTGCATGGGGTGGCGGTGGAGAGTGAGTGCTTTAAAACAAGGAAGGCAGGTCTCAGCTGCCCCTCCCTTGCACCTTCGCCACCCACCGCCATATCACCATGGCTCTGTCCATATGAAACAGCCGTGGTGTCTGTTTTGAAAAGCCATGCTGTGCAGCTGCTTCCTGCTTGGGAACACGACGTTTCTTGTTCCCAGCAGTCCATGGGCGGCATCAGCATGTAAATGGCATCTGTGGTACGTGCCCCCTACCCCTTGAATTTGAACTTGGAACTATCAGCCACTCGCTGTGATGTTTTCAGTGACTTTTTTGCAGATAAAACCTCTCATATATGGGCCAAACTGGATTCCACAAGTTACTGCAGAGTCTACTGTGGAGGTGTCCATCAACTCCTCTTATAGGATTAGATTGGATCACTTTCAGTTTGTGACTCCTGAATATGTGAACAAACTTCTTCAGACTGCACATCCTACAACCTGTTCTCTTGACCCCTGCCCAATTTGGCATATTTCATCTAGTAATCGTGTTATCAGAGAGGGTCAGGTAAATATGATAAATGCTTTGCCAAGAAAGGGTAGGATGCCCCCTTGTCTTAAGTAAGCTATCATTAGAGCACACTTGAAGAAACTTGCATTGGCTCCCTCGGATTTAGCTAATTACAGACCCATTTCTTATCTTCCATGGTTAGATCAGATGATTGAGTGGGTGGTGGCCTCTCAGCTCAAGGCAGTTTTGGATGATACACCTTAACTAGAACCATTTCAAATTGGCTTTCATGTGGTCTATGGGGTTGAGATTGCCTTGGTCGACCTAATGGATGATCTCCAATTGGCTACTGATGGTGGGAGTTTGACTCTGCTTAACCTTTTTGGATCTCTCAGTAGCTTCTGATACCATCAGCCATGGTGTCCTTCTCGGTTGCCTGAGGGAGGTGGGATTGGATGGCACTGTTTTTTGGTGGTTCAGTTCCTACCTTTCTGGTAGATTCCAGATGGCATTGCTTGTTACCAGCAGAGCTTTTCTGTCAGGCTCCCAGAAGCCTCTCTGCCTATGTTCAAGTCTCCAGGCTTCGAGATCACACTCTGTATATGCTCAGGAGCCTCACAGCAATCACGAACCCTCCATTTATACACATGGGGACAGGTCACTTAGTGGCAATGGCCTAGTCGCCCCTAGATTTGGCTACAACAGAGTGAATTGGAATGGGGAACAGGTGCATTCCTTCCCTATGTGGGACCCCCCTAAGTAGACCCCAGAAGTAAAGCAAGTTAACTCTCTTTCAATACCATCCTGCACTCAGGGTGAACCTACTGGCTTTCTTCCTCCTTACTCAAAAAGATAGCAGTGAGCCAATGTGCTAATTGGCTCAGCAGGAAGGTATAGTTAAGCATGTGAAGGTAAATTTTCCCCCTCCCTTCACACAGGAGGTTGAACAAGCAAAGAACCTAAGAGAGGCACCCATCAAAAGTACAGATTAGATTACTGGACTTTTCCATTCATGCAGATCCCCTTCCTCGCGCCTATACACTCTATTTCTCATGACAAAAAGCCTTGGCATGCCTCAGTGATTCAAACATTGTTACACTCAGGAAGAGCGATCAGCAACAATGCATTCTGTACAGGTCCATTCTGGCACCTCTAATCAGAAGTAAAGGGCAAGAGGAATTTGCCCCCAAGGCATGTTTTGGGAAATAAGTATTCCCACTTCCATGAGCCAGTGTGGTCCTGCTCCCACTCTTACTCATTGGATCCCATCTACACCATACACTTCGGAGTCACCAGAAGCTTGGGTGATCTGCTGTGCACCTACCATCGCAACCGGTAATGTCCAGTTTTTCGTGCCACTTCCCAGGTTGGTCCTCCTACCAATCCATCCAGCTTGCCTAGCTGCCACAGGAAGCTGGCCCCGTTGAGGTACCCTCCTCGTGTGCATATCTCCCTTTACTAATCCTTGTAACCCTCCTGCTTCCAATCACACTGCCTCGGAGGAACGAGATTGTACAGCCCTCCCTGGAGTTCTGAGGTTCCATCATCGAGATCAGGTGAAGGTGAACGTTTGCCCTGCAAACTGGGCCCTCTCTATCCCTTTCATAGATCTAAGCTACCCCCTATGTCTCTCTTGCAAGCCCCTTTCTCTTGCCCACCTGGGAACTTACACAATTAGGACTCTAAACTAAAATGCCTCGTTGCAGTTAAATGTATTTTTGATAGAAATTGTGGTTTATTCATATAATTCTCTTTTCTGTAGCCCCTCCTACAATAAATACCTTCTTTTGATTTTGAAACTTAAACCTTGTCTCATTCCAGTCATTTCTTGAGTCCAAACATTTGCCCAAATTATAATTGATGAGCTGACACCATTTAATAGCTAATTCCCCCACAAAGCCCCAACATTGGGGTGCTGACCAAACACCCCAGGGCAGTTTCATTAACAACTTGGAGACTGCTGCTCTGCAAAGTGAGAACTAAAGTATGGAGTTTCACAAGGCTCCATACTGTTTCTAATGCTCTTAAACATCCACATGAAACCTCTGGGAGAGATCATAAGAAGGTTTGATGCAAGGCATTATCAATGTGCCAATGACACCAATATCTATTTCTCCATATCAGCCTCATCAGGAAATGGCACAACTTCCTTAAATGCCTTCCAGAAGGTGGTAATAGGCTGGATGAGGGATAACAAACTGAAGTTGAATCCAAATAGGGCAGAGGTACTGACTGTGGGGAGTTGGAACCCGAGATATGATTTAGATCTGCCTGTTCTGGATGGGGTTACACTCGTCCTGAAATATCAGGTATGTAGTTGGGAGTGCTGCTGGATCCAAAGCTCTCTCTGGTTTCTCAGGTTGAGGCAGTGGTCAGGAGCACTTTTACCAGCTTCAGCTGATACGTCAGCTATGCCCATTTCGGGAGGTAAATGATCTTAAAACAGTGGTGGATATGCCAGTAACGTTCAGGTTTGACTACTGTAATGCACTCTACGTGGGGCTGCCTTTCTGTTAACTACAATTGGTACAGAATGCGGCATCCAGACTGGTCTCTGGGAGAACCTGAAGAGACCATATAATACCGATTTAAAAAGAATTGTACTGGCTGCTGATATGTTTCCAATTGAAGGAGCCAGGGAGCATGATCCCGCATACCCAGGCAGAGTTGCGGGGCCTGGTACATGGTGTCCCAGCACCCGGAACTCCCACAATTCACCTCACACTTCTATGGTGCATTTTGGGGATCTCCCCAGCACTGGCTGGGAGCCTGCTCCTGTGTCGGCACCAACTCACAAGCACTTAGCCTGTGTTAAAGGCCTTCTTGCACCCTTAATGCTGGCCAAGTGGTGGGTTTGCCGCTTCACTGCTGGCGGGAACTGCTTGCCTCCTGGCAGTACACATGTGCAGCCAAGAGCAGGCTGGGCTGCCTTAGCCCACTTTTGACTGCATGTGTGAACAGCCTCAGTGCCTTCTTTGTCATAAAACCTTCTGAAGATGACCTATTATGGTTGCCACCAGCTTCTTTGGTGGTGACTCGGGACCAGGCTTTCTTTGTGGTTGGCCCGGGGCCTTGGAATATGTTCCCTGTCAAAATAAGAGCATCTCAATCTCTGTTTGCTTTTAGGAAGAGGAAGACACTCAAGAAACACCTGTGTTCTCAGGCTTTTAACTGATATTAATTTCAAAATGTTTGTTTTTATCCCATGAAATTGTTTTAAATTTTTGTTATGTGAAATTGTTTTAATCATTTTTACTCTGTTTAATATATGTGGTAAATTGTGTACACCACCTAGAGATACACATATCAGGTGGTATATAAATAATTGATGATGATGATGATGGTGGTGATGATGATACATAAACCTGGCCTGATAATTTCACTGAGAGTACTCAGTGCTAATTTTCTGAAATGTCAGGCTGAGGCGAAGGTAGACTGAGCTTCTGAATGCAGACAACCAATCAGGAGCAGAGAAGGTGGGTCTTCAACCTCCTCCCTCCCCCTCTGTATTGGACACATCACTGAGGATGCATTCACTTCAAGTCAGCAATCCTCAGATGTGGAACAAATAGTGCTGCTGTTGCAGTATTTGGAAGCAGTAGGGCTCTGAGTATCCTCTAAGAGGCCTTTAAGTACCTGAAAGGTACTAGTACCCCCTGTTGGGAATCACTGATCTACATTATTCTGGCTGTATGATATTAGATTGAAATATATTATGAGTTATGCTCTGAACTTGAACTCTTTCTTGAACTCTTTATTAAATATTGATGGCAAACATGGCTATGTGCTAGCACACATTTAATATATTGTGTTATATTGGGGTGTGACCTAGCCACGGTTCGAGCATCATTTGGGAGCGGGGAGTGGGAGCTTTCATTCATTTGTTCGATTTCTATACTGCCCTTCCAAAAATGGCTCAGGGTGGTTTACACAGAGAAATAACAAATACATAAGATGGATCCCTGTCCCCAAAGGGCTCACAATCTAAAAAGAAACACAAGATAGACACCAGCAATAGTCACTGGAGGTACTGTGCTGGGGGTGGATAGGACCAGTTACTTTCCCCCTGCTAAATAAAGAGAATCACCACGTTAAAAGGTGCCTCTTTGCCAAGTTAGCAGGGGTTCTCCGCCGCCCCATGCAGCTTCCTGCTGGTGTGGTGCTTGGTCCAAGTACCCCACCAGCATCTGCATGGCATCCGCATGTGCAGGCACCATTTGCGTGGTCAGAAACACCATGCTGACCACGCAAATGGCACCTGTGTATAGATGGATGTCATGTGCATGTGGGCACTTTGTGAGGGTACTTGGACCGAGTGCCACCCTTGCAGGAAGCTGCATGGGGTGGCATAGAGCAGGTAAGGACCTGCTCTCCTCTTTCTTAAAGCTCCTGCTACCTGCTGCTAACGGTGCTTGAACTGCAGTTCGGGCACACTCCTAGTGTTATGAATAGTGAACAATAATATATTCTGAATTAATCTCTCTTTGTTTTCTGCAAAGGTATTTGGAACATCAGTGTATAACTCTTCATCTACCACAGTATCTGCTTATGAAAGAAGATTTCGCAGCAGAATCTGTGAATTATCCAGTATGTTTCTTATTGTTTTTAAATAAAAAATAGTCACTGACCAGCTTAACAGCCCATCTAAATAGCTTTAGACTTATTATGAAGAAGAAAAATCATGTCTGCAAAGGATTATAGTGTTTAACTCATTTGCACTTGAGGAAAGGAACTTTCTGGATTTTCAATATCCTGCTTAATTATTCACAAGTTGCAAAATCGGCTATCTTATGTTAGTGATCACCTTGCAATGAGGAGACCTAGCAGTGAAAGGACATTAAAAATAACAGCCCAGATTCCTTACAGAGATCTGTATAAGTTTGAATTGTGTACTTCTTTGAGAGTAATGGTGGCTACTGAAAAATACTCAGAAATTTATCTTGCTGGGGCAATGATGTTGGCAGCTGAAACTGTTGAAGCTGTTCAAATGACCAAGCTGGTCTTGTGGTAGCAAGCATGACTTGTCCCCTTAGCTAAGCAGGGTCCACCCCAGTTGCACATGAATGGGAGACTAGAACTGTGAGCACTGTCAGATATTCCCCTCGGGATGGAGCCACTCTGGGAAGAGCAGAAGGTTTCACGTTCCCTCCCTGGCTTCTCCAAGATAGGGCTGAGAGAATCCTGCCTTAAATCTTGGAGAAGCTGCTGCCAGTCTGTGAAGATAATACTGAGCTAGATGGACCAGTGGTCTGACTCAGTATATAGCAGCTTAATATGTTCCTGGGGGTTTTTTCCGGGAAGAGAGCCGGTCTTGTGGTAGAAAGCATGACTTGTCCCCTTAGCTAAGTAGGGTCTGCCCTAGTTACATATGAAAGGGAGTCTAGAAGTTTGAGCACTGTCAGATATTCCCCTTAAGGGATGGAGCCGCTCTGGGAAGAGCATTTAGGTTCTTCCAAGTTCCTTTCCTGGCATCTCCAAGATAGGGTTGAGAGATATTCCTGCTTGCAACCTTGGAAAAGTCACTGCCAGTCTGTGTAGACAATACT
Organism: Hemicordylus capensis; assembly: GCF_027244095.1. Taxonomy (NCBI): domain Eukaryota; kingdom Metazoa; phylum Chordata; class Lepidosauria; order Squamata; family Cordylidae; genus Hemicordylus; species Hemicordylus capensis. Next base: position 124,445,440 of record NC_069657.1, read on the forward strand.
GAGCAAGATGGACCTATGGTCTGATTCAGTATATGGCAGCTTCCTATGTTCCTAAAATAAATTCACATTATGAAGCAACTGCAAGGGATCTCCTTTATAGGAAAAATGGTTGTAAAATTCTATCCTAATCTGGCACCATATGTGTACATATTAAGAGTTATAAAGATTCTAATGTTTCAAAATAATATTAGTAGCCCTAGTCATAAATAATGATACATGCTATACAAGATGATAGTGGGTTGGGTTTTTTTGTTCAGTTTCCCCCACACCACCTCTTTCTTTTCCTTCATCGATATGAAAAGTCTGGAGTAGATATATGAGTGGTGGTTGTTGTTGTTCTTTGTTGCTATTATTTATTTATATTGTGTAATCTCATTTAAACTTTCACAAAATATTAATACCAAAAAAGATAGTTCTTATTGATATCTAAAAGCTTTAGGTCCACTGTTGTGATAGTTAGTTGCTCTGAGCCTGGCTTTTTCATTCCAGTCAAACGTTGCAGAACTGCAAGTATGTCTGCACTTGTGCAACAGTTGTGCAGTCTTTTTTTAAAAAGAGAACTTTTGCACAAGAGCACTATCATGCAAGACCACTATAGTGCAGTTTGACAAATCCCTATTTTGTGTGTGTGTGTGTGCAACTAAGCCATTCTCTTGCACTAGTGTAACTTTAGTTTTCCACATGAGGTTCGTTGCTCTGGATGTCTACCACTGTTTAGGTGAACTGATATTTTATAAATTGTTACCATAGGTTATTATGAATAAGTTAGGAGGGACTTTGCTAAAGCTATGTGTTTAAAGATGGATTTATAGTTCAAGGAAAAGATTATTTAAATAACAGAGAGGAAAAAGTTAATTGGTTTTAATTGCAGCGGGGGATGTCAGACAGACCCGTATTGTCTTACAGTGCAACCTGCCCCTTAGGAGTGAAATGGGCTGGACCAAATGTTGTTTGCAAGTTAGAGTATACATTTCTAGCATGCTGCAAACTTGTATAGGTCCAGACGGGGAAGCTGCTGCAATTAGAGAGAAAGAGTGGAAGGCCTTTTCCTTTGCAAGGAAGCTCACCCTCTGCTTTGTCCTTGATATTTGCACAGTTATAACACCACTCATGCTGAATAAGAGATAGATAACATTGGATCATGGCAAGGTACAATTTGCTCCATAGACTTGATGACATTTGCACACAGCCCAACAAACATCAGAGGTAGGAAGAGGATAAGAAAATGCAACATTACAAAAGCCCGAAGAAGAAATGGAGCCAAAGAGGGCAGAACATGGAGACCCCAACTATAAGAGGGAAACTTGTGATTGTTTCTATGGCTCACTGGTTTCAATAATAGTATTTCTATTAAAATTCCCCAGAGCTGACATCATGAACAGACATCTGCAGTAGCCGGTGTTGGGGGCGGCGGGGAGGGGGGAATAACCATTAAAACATAAATAAAATGAACTTTTAGTACAAAATGTTAGATGGCAAATAGCCTTTGAAATTAATTGGGTATTGAATTGCTCTTCTTGAAGACTGCCAACATCTCCGTTGCCAGCTAGTTAGTGATGGTTACAAAAAATCAAAAGGAAGTATCTATTGAATGTTCTTACTTTAATATAAAAATGATTGGCTTATTATACTTGATTATTTGATTATTAGAAGAAATCTAATGGAGCTTATCCTTTTCAAGAGCCTAGAATAAGAACCACATTGAGTTGTGCCCTGACTTACGCAAGTGCAATGAATCTCACACAAGAGAACTTCCCAGACCATTCTTTCCCACAGCAGCCCTGTGTACCCTCTCATGAGGGTCAGGGAGCCCTTGAGAATGGTGTTGAATGGGGCATGTAGTTCCCTGTAACGTGTGAGAAATACACCCATATATTTTTTGGTTGCATTTATTCTGTGCACACTTTGTGGGAAGTTGTACATACAGTATAAGTTGAGTATGGCTCTCCTGTGAGAAAAAGGGTACATATGATATACAGTGCTGTACCCATTAATACATAAGGAGGCTATTCCCATGACCGCTTGGAACTGGGCTACGGGAGGCCAGCTCGCTTCTGTGTGGTCGTGTGCTGCAACGGGAGCCACGTGTCTCCTGGCAGCACACCTTCAAAAATACCCTTCCCCTTAAACCAAGTTAATGGAGTTAGTGCTCCGTTAACCTGGTTTTTCCTATTGTAAGTTGGTGAAGCAGCTCATGAGGAGACCCCGACTGGGAGGCTCCAACAAGCTTACCCTGGCTCGGGTCTCCCCAGAATGCCGCGCATTCATGCGGGGCATCCTGGGACTTCCGAGGGTCAAGTGGCCCCCGGTCCCCACCAGCTCTGTTATGGGCAGCTGATCTGGCTGCCCAGGGACAGCTCCCTGCTTGTGTGCAGGGAGAGCAGGCTAAGCCTATTCTCCCTGCTGAACCCTCCTTGGCTCCACACATTGTTTGTGTGTAGAGCCTCAAGGTACGATGTCCCTAAGCTGACAGGGCAAACTTAAGGTTGCACACACAGAGATTCAAAAATATGCATGGTTATCCTCTTGTTATAGCTAAATTGCAGATTGCCAGCTGTGTAGATGGATGACTTTTTATCAGTGAATAAAATAAACAAGTAGATGCTTATAGGGTTACCTTTACATTTTAAAGATCACTTACCTAATTCTTCCTCATCTCTTTCTAAGTACATTACTAACCGCCTTGAGATTGTTTTTAATGAAAGGCAGTATATAAATCCAACAATAAAAATCCAACAATAAACAATAAAATAAATAAATAATGGGTAATATACTCATTCCTCTGTGAAGGAGTGTTACTGAAATGTACATTATTCATTCATTTGACATCAGAGGGTAGACAACATTGTCCTCTGGATACATGACTGCTCGGTGGTACTTGCCATAGCCAGAGCTATACAATTCCCTGTGGCAGTTATTCACAGAGAGGGGATAAATACAGGATAAATATTTACTCAAAAGCCCCAGCAGTTTGAAAGATGCGTTTCTATGACATTTCCTGCATTTTAACCTTTAATATCTGTGACATAAGGAAAATGTTGACTTGCCCCTCTTTATTTAGATTCATTCACATGCTTTAATGGAGGCGAGTGTGTACATTGGCAATTGTGTGACTGTAGTCGATTTAATGCAACTGGATCAAGATGCCAGCTGGGTGAGTAGAAAATACAATATGTGTGCTTTCAACACAGTCTGTATGCTTTTAGTACCATACAAGTTACATTCCCTGGAGTGTACTAAGTATTACTTTGTTAATCTTACTCTGCTGAAGAAATTGATGGAGAAATCACCTGAGTGATATGTGTAGCATGCCACTTAACATCAATATTTCTCCCTCTTTTGAGATAAAATTTATCTCAAATTTTACACTTCTCCCTCCAGAGAATTCTGCTTCTGAATTGCACACTTTCTTTCTTTCTCGCCATAGTGTACAACACAGGAGTAGAAAGAGACAACATATGCCGCACATGGGGTCAATACCATTATGAAACCTTTGATGGCCTCTACTACTTTTCCCTTGGGAAATCTACGTATGCCCTTGTCAGACAGAATGAACTGGATGAACAGAGTTTCTCTATACAAGTAAGAAATGATATTTTAAAGTCAGTTTCAAATAAATTATTTCTGATTAAACAATCACTAATAATTCCAGTGAATTGGGTTGCTTGTGTGGTTAGGTTTAACCCTTAGCCTGTGTCCCAAAGAATATAGGAAAGAGCCAGGTGAGGGTTGTCAACTATCCAGATTATTTTTTTCTAAGATCACACGGATAGGATTTAATGAGGCATGCATGGAAAGTGTTTCTGTGTGTACAAGACAAGGAAAAGTTTTGATTCAGTAGCAATCTCTCATGCTTTATGAATGCCACTTGAGAGTTCCTTAACCTTCGGGAGTGGCTTTCTGGGGCTAAAAGGACACACTAAAAAGCCCCAAGGCACTTATTGAAGGCTGCACATGGCCATATTGGTCCCAGTCATTAAATATGGTGGAAGAGCCACAACTTGTCAGTAGACTGAATGAAGTTGCAAAGTATGTGGATAATTATTTTGACTGAAACAAATATTTGAAGCGTCACTTATCCAAAATGTTTCCCATTTTTGTTTTAGCAGATCTGGTGCTATGTTGATGTGATGGAAGATGATAAACTCATTTCTATTAGTAGTTTGTCACAAAAATTTACATAATTTTTTGCAGTAGCAGAGCAAATTAATTAATTATTTAATTTTTAATCCTGCCTTTCCTTCAAAGGTCCAAGGATATGGACATTTAACAAACCTCACAGTCATTATTGGGTCCCAGCTCTAGGCCAGTGTGCGACTTGCTGAGAATATAATTGTTTATTTCTCCCATTTTTCTTGACAGGTTCATAATGATCCAGAATGCAAGTCTTTTCCCTATTCCTGTAAACGATCCATTAGTATATACTTTTCTGGAGATGGGGAAATCAAATTAAGTAGTGAGGTCACTTACAAAGGAATACGGTAAATTTAAATTTATATGTTCATAATGTTTTTACCTTTCCATGTTTTATTAGTACATGCAGTCCATGTCATCCGAAATGTGTCCCTGAGGGTCATGTAACCCTCAGGGATATTTTTGAGTGATACAGAGGGCTTCTCAGGGAAGGGGAAGTCTTCGAAATCCCCCTTGCTGCCATGCACGAGTGCCAGTGCTGAGTTAGTCAATCCCATCCACAGCACCAACACATGTCATGGAGCACTGGTGCTTCATTAGTTTGGATGTTAGTCAACAATTACTTTATTCAGATTTGATATCTAAATAAGGATGGCAAATATTTATTCCTTTTATTTATGATGGTGTGTTTGACTTCCCAGAATACAGTTACCCTATGCCATAGGAAACTTGTACATTCAAAAACTAGCCGGATATATCATGGTTAGACACCAGTATGCATTCTCTCTGGCTTGGGATGGCACATCTGCTGTTTATATTAAGATGGCTGCAGACTATTTGGGCAAAACGCATGGACTGTGTGGTAACAACAATGCCATTCAGCAAGATGACCTTGCCACTAGTTATGGTGAGTACCTGTAACATTTTTATTATGGCCAAACATATTTAATATATGTTTAAATGATTTGCAATCCTCAAATAATGAAATACTGAAGGATAAATTAAAAATGCAGCTTATAAAGGAAGTCAGGGATAAATACAGAGTTAATGCAAGGTTTAAATGAGAGACTTAAATGCATTTCAGTCCTAAATGCAGGACTCAAGAGTAATTAAACTCTTTAGAAGCTTCTATTTTTAACAAAAGTTTCTAAACCCCGCCTGAACTAGGCAGAGGGAGTGGCATTATGAACTGCACAGGGGAAATGGAAGGGTGCATGGGGCTTCCTAGCTCCTGTTCCATTATGGTGGCTTGGTTGCTGCACTTCATGCATGCTTTGGCATCCAGAGACTGCCCAGAGATGGAAATTTGGGGCAAATTTGAAAAATAAATAAATAAAATAAATCTATCAGTTGACCAATGAAAAAAGACAGTAGGCTGTCTGCCTTTCCTCTTCCTCCCAGGAAGAATGTGGAAGATGTGACATCTTCCTCCCACTCATTTGGCTTTTAGCAGTACCTTCCCACAGAGCAGAACATGCTAAGCTGGTCACTATCAAGGAGCTGTGAAGGAATTTTTATTCTTTGACTGAGACTGGCTTAGGATTTGTGGTTTTTGTCTCTTCTGAGTTAATTTGGATAGGAGGTGTTCTCATAGATTTAAGTGAAGGCATGTAGCTAGGGGAGAGTGGGCTTGTGTCCACCCCTGTCCCCGTGCCCCTCACGTGTACTCCTGCATGTGGTGTTGTTACAGACAGAGGGCATGGCCAGGACCCTGCAAATCTCACTTCCATATAGATGGTCTACAAGTGTGCTAAACTGGCTCTTAGACAAAGGGTTTTTGATGAAGAGTGACAAAATGACCAAAATTATATCCCCAAGGAAGTTATCTTGGACAACCAATCTCTAAGTACAAATCAGGACAGATTATGCTTACTTTCCCAAAATACCATTGGGCATTTACGCTTGTACACTTCAACATTCTGCACCCAGCAGTTTTGGAAGGAAGATTCAGGAAATTTCCATATGCTGAGCATATTTGTCCCTGTGGAGTTGGAATTATTGAGACCATGGCTCATGTATTATTATACTGTGGATTTTATAGGGCTACTCATAATATGAATATGAATACATCTAATTACATAACATCATTTTTAAACAAAATTTCCAGGCCAATTGAATGAATTTTATATGTTTTATCTTCACTCAGACCAAAACGATGAAATTTCATATAAAGTACCTATGCTCTGCCTGATAGCCAGTAGAATTCACTGGGAGATGCTATCCATGTTGTCTGTTTGATAGATATATTTAATATGAAGTTACTTCCCCTCTGCGCCATTAGGTGGCCAATAAACAGTATTTCAGTATATCAATGATAAGTATATAATATTTGATATTATATTACTGTTCATTGGCCACCTAATGGCACAGCAGAGAATTAACTTGCCTAGGGAGCAAAAGGTTGCTGGTTCTGATCCCCGCAGGTAGGTTTCCCAGACTATGGGAAACACCTATATCAGGCAGTAGTGATATAGGAAGATGCTGAAAGAAATAATCTCATACTGCATGGGAGGTGGCAATGGTAAGCCCCTCCTGTATTCTACCAAAGAAAATCACATGGCTCTGTGGTCGCCAGGAGTTGACACCGACTCAATGGCACACTTTACCTTTACTTTACTGTTCATTGAATAATTATTCTTTAGCAATGGATTTTTCCTTTTATTAGGTGTTTAATAACATAAATAGTAAGGTTCTATTAACAGTATTATGAATTATTTCGACCACTTATATAGCTTTTATATTTCTTCTTTTCTGTATATGGTATGTATTAAAATTGCTTATATGCTGGTAAGTGTTTTCATTTCTACTGGATATTGAGACTAAGGTCATTTTCCAGCTGGCTTCATTATCAACGGGGTATTTTCTTCATTCTCTCCCTCTCTCCAAGCAGTGGAGAGAACAAAGAAAACACCCAGCCAGCAATGAAGCCGGCTGGGAAAAGAGCTCTGGAGGGCTGAGCTGGCCCTTCTGGTTTCTGGCCATGTTCACTGCATGTGACACCACATGCCGTGGGAGTGGCCAGCATGCAGTGGCTCGGAGCAAGGGAGAGAACTAAGAAGATACCCAGCTGACGACAAAGCTGGCTCGGAAATTGGACCACTGGTGGGAGGGGCGAGTGGTGAGCCAGGCAGTCCCCAGGAGCTGGGTGGCTCTGGTTCTTTGAACTGGTCCCCCCAGTTATAGAGTCTCCCCTGTTAATATGTGTTTATTCAGGCACAACAAGAGTGTTGGTGTTTGCAGAGAGTTTAGAAAATCATGGGAACTGACAGGCACCCGAGGACATTATTTGAACAGGTTTCCCTGGATCTGCTTCTCAGGATCACTGGGTGCAGGAGGAGTGAGAACAGGTCCCCTTGAGGAAGGGTTGATTCATATGCTCAGGGACATAGAGCTTAGAGGTGGAGAAGAGGTTTGGAATCCCTGAGGATACCATAGAAGTTGTGACCAGGAAGTGCCTAGATTGAGACAAAATCACAAGCAAAGAATGAGGTAGATTTGCCCCAAAGGCCTACAAATCTCAGGAAAGACCTTCATCATCACAGACCAGGAAGGTTCCTGCACTGGCTTTGTGTAGACTAACTGGCCTAGTTAATAATTGTAGGTCCTCCCCCCCACTCCCCCCTTGAGACTTAATAAAGTTGTGGATCTGCAACTGGGGCCAATGTGGTTCCCAGCTGGAGAAATTCAAAATAATGTGAGCATTAACATGGAAAACAGAGATGTTTAGACACATTTACAGTGCCAGATTTTTCTAATGTTGCATGTGCAGAATACCCAAGGAGCATGTTGCACCTCTCATATGTTGCAGGACTGTGGAAGTGTTGAGAGCTGGGGCCTGTATAGGGATCTTTAGGATGCGTAAAATAATCTGACCCTTGACTCACTCCTTTCCACTTTGGAAATATCCCCTGCGTAGCACTTATGTGTTGCATAGGGACTTCCCTCCTGCACTAGAGTAGTAGTACAGATGGTTACAGTCAGGAGTGGCCGGTGAGGGCAGAGCCGGGGGGTGGTGGCAACGAGAGGCACATGTAAGGAGGTAATAAGCAGATGCTTACATCATGTAAGCAGTACCTGCAAGCTGTAGTGCTCTGCCCGCAGTCAGCAGTGCTCCGCCAACATCCAGTGTGGGGCAGCAGCGCTCCGCCAACATCCAGTGGGGCCGTGGCATAGCCCTAGTCTCTGTGCATGCATGGAGCTTCTGCGCACATGCGAGACCAGGGCCACGACACAGCCATGCCGGATGCCAGGCGGAGTGCCGCTGTCCCGCACAGGATTGCGGGTGGAGCGCCACAGCTTGCAGGTGCTGCTTACATGATGGTAAGCACCTGCTTATTACCTCCTTGAAGGTGCCTCTCACCACCCCCCCCAAGCACTGCCCTCACTGGCCGCTCCTAGTATCAGTGCAAGGGATGGAACTGGCTTTTGGTATATCTGCACCAGGGCAAGGGAATGAGGGGCCCCTGTGTGCCAGTACTGGGGACCCTAGCTAATGTTCTATGCTTGCACTGTTTTTATGTAGCAGATCATAGGATCAAGCACTTGGAACCTGAAATTTTTAAAAAAACACTACTGAGTGCTGATTAATTTTTCTTCAGCACTTATGGCGTTCAGGTAGTTTTTATTATCTCAACCAGGGGCATAACAAGGCTGGAGTGGGCCCAGAGACAAAATTTTAAAATGGGCCCCTCGCTGACACACACACACACACACACACACACACACACACACACACACACACACACACACTTACTTCACATGTGACTTGCCTCTGGGGGGGTCCCTCGAGGCCTGGGGGGCCCCAGGCAGATGCCTCCCCTTGCCTAATGGTAGTTATGCCCCTGATCTCAACATTATATTTAGGTAATCCATAATTATTCTAATCTGAGGTGGTTCACACGTGCATGTATATCTTGATTTCTCTGTACCTGAGGATTGGATGTGTGAGCTGAATGTGTTAACTGACTAATTTGAGAAGCATTTTGTTTAAGATGATGTGAGTTGATATCAAACATCACCAAGTGATGAACATGCACATTTGATAGTGACCTGCCAAAGGCCACAAAGGGTTGCTTTCTGTGTTACACTTTGTGCCTGCGGAAAGACGCTAGAGTGTGTAACACATACACACAAAGGTCATTTCTCCTGTTAAATTGTTGTTTTTCCCTGTAGACTGTATAGGAGCAAGAAAGAATAAAGTCCCTACATGTTTATTTTAGAAGGAGCATTGATGATTTCTACATGTTTGTGTTATGAGTATATTTTGTATTCTGATATATTTACCTGGGTACAGAATGCAATGTAAGAATTGGCTTTGGGTAAGTAGCTTGTAGTTTACCAAAGATTAGGACTTGAGACTCCTAGGAGCTACTTTAGTACTTTGTCCATTGGATAATATTCACTCATGAAGTTCAGGCGGAGAATGTAAAAGAAATGCAATTGTTAAGGTGTATTTCCTGATGAGTTTATATATATTTGTGCACTTCTCCCTAGGAAAACTTACAGAAGATATTGAAGAGTTTATAGAAAGCTGGAGAGAAAATCCTCCCCAGGAGAATATTCTCTCTTGGGATACCACTTTTAAGTATGAGCCACCCTGTCTGACTCAAACTCAAGCCTTCTTACAGGTATGCATGATGATTAATGTAGGAAATTATCATAATTCATATATATTAAAAATAGGCACAGTATGCAATGCTCTGCACACACCTAAGTTCCTTTGCACAGTCAGTTCACTGGCATAAAACTGAAGCATCAGGCAAGTTGCCAGAGGAGTTGTTGTCCTCCATTTCTGTGGACTAAGTCCTTTTTTTAATGTATACCTCTGACTAGGGATGTGCATAACCATTTCATTCATGGACCACCATAAACCGGGCCATTTCAAGCGGTTTGATTGCGAACCATTCTGAGCTGGTTTGTAAAACTAGTTCACATACCCATGGTTCAAGCCGAATTTGTTCCGAATCCAGACTGTACTGCGCCAAACAGTCCATGCATGGGGGTGCATTGCTTAGATGAAATGAATAGACTGTTTGAGGAACCATGTTGATAGAAGCCTTTATATAGGCTCAGACTAATGTGGGAATAGTCACAGAGGAACTGACAATACACTGTCTAGGATACATGAAAAGATATGGTCTCCAATTTTGTTTTGCCTCCCAGTTCCCACTTAATATCTGATGTAATTATTTACCTCAAAATATGTGATCCGTTCTTTTTTAAGAAGGGGGCTTAAGGTTAGTCGATGAAACGGACTTCTTATCATGCTTGAATTCTTTTTTTAATACCTTATTTAATTCCTTAATATTCTTCAGAGTGCTTTTTTTAGCATTCAAATCTGCAGCTAATGAATGTCTCTATATCAAGTACGAGATTTTAATCAGATAATTCTTCTTCACTTGTATTCAATTTTGTGAAAGAGCTTTTGTTTTTATAGGCAACTGTCTACAACAAAGACAAATATTGGTTCAGAAAAAAAACCATAATGTGTGTGTATGAATGAAAACTTGACATTTCCAGAATCTCAGTCTAGGCAAGGTTCCTTTTCTATTTCCTGTGTGTGGAGTTGAGAAAATCAGTCTTTGGAAAATTTGTCCTAATTTATAAAATGTAGTTTCTCAGTATATGTAGCTATAATGTGAATAATTTGTTTAAATGCAATATGAATATGTTTACAAAAACTGAAATTACACATTTGTGTTACATCTGATATGAAAATATAAGCAATTCAGAGACCTGGTAAAATATGAATTAAGAATTCCACTTCATCTCTTCAAATAAAATTTAATAAGTGATGAAAGTAAAGTGGGCTGTATCCTAAGCAGCACGAGTGCAACTGCACTTCTACAAGTGAGTCCCATCTCTCTCTCCTACTACTGCATTTGGGAGACCCACGTGCAGGGGTACAGTGGAAAGGGAAATCCCTGGAAATCAGCTGTAGGCACCTTCCATTCCACCTGAGGAAGGTGCTTGCCCGCATCCAGTTTCTGGGGATTCTTCTCTCAACTTTGCCTCCTCCCACTGTTTTTGGACTAAATCCTCAACTGGGGAATCCTGCTCAACTTTGACCCCACCACCGCTGTTTTTGGACTAAAAGATAAAGTGTGCTGTCAAGTCTACTTCGGCTCCTGGCGTCCACAGAGCACTGTGGTTTTCTTTGGTAGAATAGGGGTTTACCATTGCCTCCTCCCGCTCAGTATGAGACGATGCCTTTCAGCATCTTCCTATATCACTGCTGCCTGATATAATATAGGCATTTCCCATAGTCTGGGAAACATACCAGCAGGGATTCGAACTGGCAACCTTCTGCTTGTTAGTCAAGCATTTCTACAACTCCCATAATCACCAGGCACAGTGGCCAGTAGCCAGGGATTATGAGAGTTGTAGGCCAACATCTGCAGGAGGGCCGAAGTTGAGCAGCCTTGATCTAGAGGGAATTCTGAACCTCAAGAGTGGGAGATTCAGGGAGCTACAGCAGGTTCTGGAGAGGATCTCTTGAGTGCCATTGCACTTGCAAGAGTTAGGATAGAGCCTACTGTTTCCCAGGTCACGGCTGATAGACAAGTAAAAAAGGATATAACTTTATCAGATGATCTTGTTCTATTCTTTTGCTACTTTCCCCAAAAGTTTTACATTAGTTCTTTCTTTATAATTTAGAGGACATATACATTATGCAGCATGTTACTCTGGTCACCTTTCAAAAAGTGTCATGAATTTGTGAGCCCGTTTCCTTTCATGGCCAGTTGCACCAATGACTTATGCATGTAAGTATCAATATTTGTAGTACTTCAGAATTTTCAGGCAATAGCAGGGATCCAGAGAGTCCCATGCATGTGCCTGAAGCAATGCTGCACATGCACAAAACTGTCCTGATTTTCCTCTTCTAGCTATTGCCCTTCATTCTATTACATGCAACACCAGAATATTTCATAATCTTCAGGAATAGCTTTTCAATGTGCACAACAGGCTGTGAGATGTGTGAAGAATAGGGCTCTTTGGATACCAACTACACTCTGTAAAACTGTGGAAACCAATAAAGGAATTTTCAAAAAATTATTCAGCAAAGATACTGGGTCAAAAATTATAAAATTCATGTGTATAGAAGCTTTCCCTTTCCCAGCCAGTCCTTGTAGCCTTAGAGAAAATACTGCAGGTGAGATGGTTACTGGGATGGTTGGGATGGTTACTGGGTGGGATGGTTAGAGGACAATCATGTCCTCCCATCTTGGTGCCGCTTTGACAGCTCTCACAGCTGCTTCAATCATTCACAGGATTCAGCCAGTTTTCTTCACCACCACCTCTTGACCAGGCTTGCCTTAAATAGGGCCTGGCACTATTTAAGGCAAGCTTGAGATGAGAACTCCCTGAGGGATGGGGGTTCTCATATTGTGACAATCCTGGCCCTCACAAGAGTGGGAAAGAACCTGATGACTCCATGAGGCTGAACACCACAGTATCCAAGGCTGTCCTCCAGTCTACCTTGCTGACTGATGGCACCATCAGCCAGCATAAGCAGGACCAGCCGATAGCTCATGCAAGGTTGGGGACATGCCCCAGGTGTCTACCTGGCTTGTGCTGCCCGGATCCTGACATCATGTCTGTACTTTTTGGTACTAAGTCCAACTTCTGTTAATAATGACTATCTATATATATAAACATGAAATTTGTTAGAGCTATTTTTCTGAAGTACTCAAATGGCAAGCATATTTATTCAATATTTACATTTTTTGCTTGTCTTTTCATATGATAATAAGGATATGTCAATTTGTTTTAAAGGTCACCAGCTGATAATGCAACCTGGTGCAGAGCATTAACAGAATATGCAAGGGCCTGTGCTCAAGCAGGAAAACCTCTCCATGAGTGGCGGGCACAGTTTGAACAATGTGGTAGGAAAAGCAGAGTTTCAGAATACTGCCTGTTGCCCAAGATTCTGCATGTGTATTTGTTTCCTCTTTTTAATCAATGCATCTTCATTGATTGTAGTTATATACTGTTTGATGGATATTGTTTCCAAAAATGCTAAATGGGGAGCAACAATAATCAAATAAAACAATATAACAAAAAAGCAGAGACAAAAAGAACATCTTTGAGCCATGTTTCAGATTTGCAGCAATTGCACAGGCATATGAAGCTGTGTTATATTGAGACTGACATTGGCCCATTTAGCTCAGTATTGTCTGCACTGAATGGCAGTAGGGCTCCAGGATTTCAGACAGGGGTGTCTTTCATTCCTGCGTGGAGGTGTAGGGGATTGAACCTGGATCTTCCGTATGCAAAGCATGTGCTCTGCTCACAAGCTACAGCACCTTCCCACCTCTGTACATGTGTTGAATTAAAAACATACATTGAAAGTGAAGTATATAATAATCTTGTGTCATCATTGTGTCTAGTTCTGCCTAATATTTAAATGTAAGACCGAAGAACATCAAAATTAACTGTATCTTATATTATAACACTGTTATGTCCCCAGACATAATCTTTGCCTGTATGAGAATGCAGTGCCCACATGAAAAGATTCTCAGTGCTAGTACCATATTTAGGCACAAGCTAAGTAAGCTACAGCTTACGAGCTCCTATTATGAGGGGCCTCTGAATATTAAAAATGATTAAACTTCAAGTTTTACGTAATGTATTTTCATTTAAAAACATTTCTGATGCAAATAGGCTTATTGAAAGATAACTATTTTTGTTAGATTATTAGTGTTTCATTGCATCTTTGCCAAGTAAAAATAAAATTCTATTATTTTTATTTTCATTGTCATTTTTATCCATAGCATTATTTAAAAAAAAAATTTTTTTAATGCTATGTAGCCTTTTTAGCCTGACATAGCTTAGGGCGTCACATGTCATAATACGGCCCTGCTTTGGGCTCAATAGAGCCCAGCTTATTTCCTCTTATGCCTTGTATACACACATAGGTTTGCATGGAAGTAGCACATTAGGACATTATGAGGAATGGGAGGTATGTGTCCACCTCTCATCATCCCCATCAAGCTCTCGTTTGCTGTACACTACAAGTCCAGATCTCAAGTAACTTTAACAGTGTGCAAATGGAGGGCATGCACAGACCTCCTGTTTCTGATGATGGCCTAGGACACTGCTTCTTTGTGCACCAAGGTGGAGGAAGGGAGGGAAGAAGCACGGTTCCACTGAACTCTGTGAGGATCCATGTGCAGGTACAGTGGGAAGGATTGTGCCTGTAATATTTCATACAGGTTCTGTAAATGTTCTTCTATTTGGTCAATTGCAATTGAGCTTTTCAGAAATGCAGAATTGATGATCAATTATGATTGTTTTTTTGCTGGGAAGAAAGAGGAAAAGATCACACAATTTAAAAGGCGTAGATAATTAAATCAATTTTAAGGTATCTTAACCACCAAAAAGTGCCCCTTTATGGACTAACCAATGTGTTGTGACATAAGGTTTTGTAGACTAAAATCTATATTATCAGATGTGTAGTTTAAAGTAGTTTTTCTCATTCAAACAGCTGCATAATCATCTAACATTTCTCAATCTTGTTTTTTCCCCAGTTGTCAGATGTGAGGAACATCTCGTCTACAATGAATGCATTGACTGTTGCCCGGTTTCATGTCAGCAAAAAACTCATTGTGTTGACAGTGAACTTCCCTGTGTTGATGGATGCTACTGCCCAGATGGTAATAGTTTTTGATGTTGAATTTTTATTAGAGACTGTAACTATGGATGCTTATTGTCTCAGATTATCTGTTAGTGCAGATCTATAGCCCCAACAAATTAGTTGCTCCCAGTTTGGCACTGAGGGCTTAAATGCTGGTTGGGATGCCAACCACAAGAGGCAATGGGTTGATCAATATAAAAGCGAGTTATTCCACACAGTGCTCCCCCTGCCACCATTCCAAACACCCCATTACTGTGCCTGTGTGCCAAAGTGCATCAGGCTGCCTTCAAACCAAATCCATCTACCCCGTCAGAGTTACCTGTAAGAATAAGAGTCTACTCTATATATGGACTGGTTGTGGCAAGACACTTCCAGGATGAGGATTTAACTGCTGTAGATTGTGGGAAGGTGAAAAGTTCTGTTTAATAGAATTGAATAATGTGGTAGAGTTGTTCTGTTATGTTTCTTTATTTACTAGAATAAAGAAAGGACATTAGGCTAAAAACAAGAAGTAAAGTTTGTGTTTTTCCAAATTCAATATGCAAGAGAAAAAATTTTAAAACATATTTAATGGGATTCATTTGATAGCACATGCCATAGTCTATTAAATGATTAAGATGACTCCAGTCCTATGCACACTAACTGGGAGTGTATCTCACTGAAATCAAAGTGATTTACTTCCAAGTAAATACGGTTAGTATTTGGCTGTAACTCTTAATAACTAATTTTCTGTTTGTTCCTTATGGCAAAAACGATTAACTGTTTTTGTAATATATCCTAATGTTTTGTATATAGGTACTAGGAAGGTCAGTGTCTTAATTGATCATTATCAAGGCTCATCTGTTTAATTTTGTTCTTATTATTGTATGTTTCATTCTAGGATTTATTTATGAAAATAGATTATGTGTAAAACCTACAGAATGCCCATGTGATTACCATGGAACTGTTCACAGGACTGGTTCTGTCGTTCGTGAAGAATGCAACAACTGGTTAGGAACTTTCTAAATACTTGTTCCCTTTAATATAGTATTTATTTTCTTAAATAGGGTTATAATGTACATGTTGCATCCTTTCTTTTATCAAAATTGCACCCTATAGAGTTGGAGGTTTGCAGTTGCCTCATTCATTCTTGCTACTGCAGAAGCACACTGGCATGAGAGTACCTGACTTGATGGGCGGTGCTCCATCAACACTGGGGACCCTCTAGGGCTCCTGCACAACTTGAAAGGCAGCTCCAACAGTGTAGCGCAATGGGGCTGCTGCAGAAGCATTAATTAAGTAGGAGTGTGGAAAGTTGTTGTTCCAAAGAAGGAATGTTAAAAAATAATGAAACATCAATTAGATAGATAAATTCATAGGGGGTTGAAAAAAGTGCTCTTCTCTGAGTTAAGAACTGCCCTCCTGGAAACCCTGAGTGGGCAGAATTTTAGAAAGTTTCATCTTTGCCATTCTCTTAAGGTAAATTTACATTCGTTCTTATTCTATGTATTGTAGTGCAGCATCTTTAAGAGCATACATCTGCAAATATGCAGCTTGATGGCATATCAGAAGAACTTTTTTCTGTGATGTTGAGAATCGTTCTATTAAGAGTTGTGGAGAGCTTATAAGTCTTGAATGCAACATAACATTATTAGAAAGATACCGAATTCAGCTTTCTTACAAAAAACTACAAAGTTATTGGTAGACTCTTTCTTTCTAGGAAAGGTGCTAGTTTTTCAGTATGTCAGTAGCTAAATGTGGAACATACAGCTGGCTCTCGTTATCTGCAGTCCTGACACCCGCTGTTTTGCGTATCCGTGCTTGGGCCATGTGGACCCTGCCTTGTTATCCATGGATCTAAAACTACTTGAAATTTGCCTATCTGTGATTCCTAGGTGGCTGGAAATGTCTTCTGAGTTATTTTGCTGAACAGAGCCATTTTCTGGCTCTTCTTTTTAAAATGTCCCACATTTTTTTGTGGAAAATCGGCAGAATTGGGTGTTTTTGGTGGGGGGGGCGGAAGCTGGACTGCTGGAGACCTGGGGAGTATGGTACATTGCTTTCTTCCTCTTATTCCTGCCTTTCTTGGGCCTTTTCTGCTCTCTAGGAAGCTAACCCCCCAATTCCCATTCACTCAAGGGACCGGGTCTCACAATCAGTGAGACCCGGTTTTTCCTGGTGAGCTGGAAGAGCGGGCTAAGCCCGCTCTCCCCACTCATGAGTGGGCAGGGAGCCCTGGGCGGATGGACTGGCCACCCACACAATGGCCGGCTCCATGACGGAGCCAGCAGGGGGTGGGGAGAGCGGGAGCCGCGTGGCCCCCGCAAGCCCCAGTATGCCCTGCGCAACTGCGCAACTGCGCAGGGCATACTGGGGAGACCCCTGAGCCAGGAGGCAGCTTTTCGCCTCCCGGCCGGGGGTCTACTCATGAGTAGGTGCGGTGCGAAGGCGTGCCACGGCTACTCAAGATTGCAAAAAGCAGGTTTGCAGGAGTGCTCGCTCCGCAAACCTGCTTTTTAGCAGGGGTTGTCGAGTGGGTTACCTGCTCAAGAACCACCAGACTCGGCTGCGAGCCCGGTGGTTCTTACGATCACCAAAAATCGGGCTAGCCTCTGCTAGCCCGATTTTTGCTGATTGTGAGAAGCGCCCCAAGGTCTTGTTATCCATGGTTTTGTGATACACGGTTGTAGCCAAGAATGGAACCCCCCGCAGATAATGAGGTCTACCTGTTGTAATTGTAATGGTGTGCATTAAATGTGCTAACTAGTGTGTCTATTTATTGCCTTTGATTTTTCAGTATTGTTTCCACCTTGAATCCTGGACTTTCCCCCCAGTCATAGCATCTATGCTTGGTTCTTTTTAAAAAATGTGTTGACATGAAGGAGGCGGTACTTGTATTCATGAGAGACTAAATCCCTAGGCTCTGTAGGCCTCAGAATGGGGGAATTTTTACATAACCATCAGTCCCATACCAACTTACTTACATTCTGGTGGATTGGATTTACCTCATCCTTAGGGCTGGTTCTCACTATCAATGCAATGTCAGTTAAACCGGTATACAAATATGTTAAATGAATGAATGAATGAATGAATATATATATATATATATATATATAAATGAAAACTGGAGATCTTGGTGGCATGCACAGACCCATGGAATGGGTTGTAAGAACTCAGGATTTTTCAGCAATCTCAATTTGGTGCCGTGACAAGCCAAGTTCAAATCTAAGATTCCAGATCTTGGCTTGATGTTGGGTTGGCATCAAATGGAGATTACTGAAAAATTCTGACCTGTGTCAGAAATTACTATGAATATTTATATCCCGCTTTTCAATAAAATCCTCAAAGTGGTTTATATAGAAAAAACAACAATACATACATAAGATGATCCCCTGTCCATAAAAGGCTCACAATCTTAACCCGCCCCCAAACATAAGGAGCCACTGGAGGGATGCTGTGCTGGGGTTGGATAGGGCCAGTTGCTCTCCCCCTGCTAAATATAAGGGAAATACCACTTTAAAAGGTGTCTTTGCTCAGTTAGCACGGTTAGTAGCTATACCACCTATTTCTATGGAAATACCTCATTTCTATGGAAATACCCATTAATTTCCTTTAACATTTCCTTGGTGTATCTGTTCTGAGATCAGAATTATCACTTCAGTCTAAATGCTGGTTTTAGTCTTGGTCTCTGACTTTCATGGCTCAGTCTCTATTGTAACTTTCATTATCTGCTCTGCAACTCCTACTTCTTGTTGTCCCATGAGCTCCATGTTAATAGCCTTAGTACAATAAATTATTTTTTCTATTTCAGTACATGTACTGGAGGAAAGTGGATTTGCACAAATCATACCTGTCCAGGTATGTCTATTTTAAAACATTGGTTCATTCAAAACATTTTTTATTTCTGTATGAGTTGACATGAGTTTTAATATTGAACTCTGGCCATTTTAACAAATTTTTCCAGCTATCAGACATACTAGTTTAAATGGACCTCTTTTATTATTAACTACCTGTTGGTGTGTAGTTATAATGCACAATCAAATTGTTAAGAAATTTGTAAGAAAGTGGAATTAAAATAAATGATAGGATGCCTTTGTAACAATTTGTGCATATATTTGTACTGTATTAAACTCTGAAGATCCTTCACAAAGAAAAGTTTCATTAGGCCTTTGGCATATACAGGAGAAACCCATTATCCATGGGGGTTCTGTTCTTCCGTTGTGGGGGGCGGATAGTGAAATCACAGATAATGGGGTATTAAGGCAATGGTAATTGCGGGGTTAGGTTCCTGAGGCAGCAGGGCAAAAATGGTGCGAAAAGGGCTGCTGAATACAGGATGAGAAATGGGATGAAAGTAGGGGAAATGGGGGGGGTGCCTTGCCATGCTCTGTGTGTCCCCCAGCTGTCCAGCAGTGCCCCCAGAAGTTTGAAAAATATGTTTTTTCATGAAAAATTACATCTCTATTTTTTTTTTTTAACAAAAAGGCCCTCAAAATGGGCCTTTTATGAGTGGTCATTTCCACTCATCCCCAACACGTGGATATGTGAGTCTTAAACCTTTAAATATCTCTTTTTTTTCATGTATACTGAAGTCAGGTAGCAATTACCCAACTGTGGATATGCAAAATTGCAGATGCTGGTTCCACGGTTAATGCAGTTCTCCTGTATATCCTGTTTTTACCACCTGATCTCATTGGCTGCATTTTTATAAATAATTCACTAATTCATTATTAAATCCAAAGTGATGATAATTCACTAATTCATTATTAAATCCAAAGTGACTTGAGGGCCCCCCTCAAGTGTGGCATCTGGAGTGACAGTCCTCTCTGCCCTCCCTTAAAGAAAGCCTTGGCTGGCTTTCCTTGCAGACAAATGCACAGCTAAAAATGAGATCTTCCCTAGCTGAGCAAAGCCATTGTTAGCTGAGCTAACCCCTACTGACTTGGCAAAGAGGCACCTTTGAACATGGTGATTCTCTTTATTTAGCAGGGGGAGAGTAACTGGCCCTATCCACCCCCAGCACAGTACCTCCAGTGACTGTTATAGGCATCTATCTTATGTTTCTTTTTAGATTGTGAGCCCTTTGGAGACAGGGATCCATCTTATTTATTTATTATTTCTCTGTGTAAACCGCTCTGAGCCATTTTTGGAAGGATGGTATAGAAATAGAATAAATAAATAATAATAATTGTCAGTCAAGGATCCATCATCCTAGCCTTGTGGAGACTTCCTATGGGGGTTGCTGGGTAGGGGTGGTTTGGCAGCAGGAGATCACCTGACTTGACACAAGTGCCTCAAGCTGGAGGGGCAAAAGCTAGAGGAATGGGAAGCTTTGAAGGGGTGGGCTCCTTCTCCTCTATCCCACCTCCCCACTGTAGCCTCTTATTTTCCCCGTTTAATGTAATGGAGCAACATAGGTTACAATAAATAGGGGGAAATTAAGAGGCTCAGAGCATGGCCATTTCTGGGCCTAAGATTATCTCAGAAAAATGATGAAAGATCTTTCAGCCTTTTTGAGGTGAGGGAAGATCTCAAATAATTTCTGTGTTCATGTTGAGGGAGATTTTGGAGCTCAGCCATCTGTAAAAGAAATTGGGAGATCCAGTAAAGGATATTCTGCATTTTGTGTGATACAGCCACCACATTTTTTTCCAACTTGAAGTAATAGAAAGACCTTTCCAGGTGCCAAAAAACCTGTGAAAACATCTTAGCTATCCAACTCCATCTTGCACCAACCATAAAAAATTTAAAAAGCGGGGGAAGAGGATTCCCCTGTCTCCACATAATGAATGTTGGCTAGCTGCTTGCTGTTTTATTTTGTTTTTCTTTTTGAGTCAAGTTAATTATGTGCTACAGCATTGGATTAAATGCATGAAACTAACTGCCAGCTTTGGGGAGAACTTACAAGGAATTTTTAAAAGTGCACAGTAATGGTTAATAGGGTTGGATGAGGTGTTGTGTTGCTGGTCTCTAGTGATGGAACTAGCCAATAGGATCCTCAACACAGTGAGGTCATTCACATGACCAGGCAGGTGGAGTGAAGGGTGGGCAGGAGGCTGGTTGAACTCAGACCCCACCCCCCATGAATGCTTGATTGTTTCTGGGAGCGCAGATTGTACTCCCAGACAATCTGTGCTGCATGGTGCAGTGTGGAGCTCTGAGGCCAGGACGATGCACCCTGGCCTCTGGATCTCCCACAATGCACTGCATACCATGCATAATGCATTGGAGGATTCTTCCAGGAGACGGGTGCTCTGGGCGGCTGTCTCTGTGTCTGAACGGAACCCCACCGAACACATGATCCCAGAGCCCGGGTTAAGGCTTGCTTGAGTCCTTAACCCTGGCTAAGAAATGGGTTTAAAAGCTTGGCTAGGTGGTGCTATCCCAATAGGATAGGACACGATCCCGGCGGTTCTCACACACAGCCTAACTCAGCTGGGCTCCCCTAGCCTGGGTTAAGCTGCATGTGAGAACAGCCTCGTAATCTACAATCTGACTGGATCCACTTGCAAAATGGAACTGGAATTTCCCAGCAGTACAGTTCAGACATTTCAGTGCTGAAAATATCTATTTCACCAACCTTCTCTAACACAAACACAATTACTGGGCAAGATAATTTAGAATGTGTACAGCAAGCTATCAGTTTCTCAGTAATCCCTGTGTAAAAGCCATGGCATCTGTAAAGGCTCAATATGGATTGGAAGAATTGAAGGCAAACCTATAGGTGTGTAAGTTGGAAGGCTTTAAAAAAAAAAACCAACCCTACAAAGACTAAGTATATTGTAACTCTATATTCCTGTAAAGGGCTGATAATGTTAATATTTACATTATTTTTAATGTCTGACAACAACAATTTTCATTCCATTTAACATGGGTGGAGCCAGTCATGTGCTTGCATTGGCAGCCATACACTGAGCACAGCCCAGCTTATTGTACTTGACTGCAACCACAACTTTATGGTTGGTCCTTTATTGATTTGATTTGATTTGATTTGATTTATATACCACCCTTCCAAAAATGGCTCAGGGCGGTTTTAGTATTTGCTTTTGCTTTTGGGGTTTTTGTTGCAGCCTTCCCTGCTAGTAGCAAATTTCTGATCCAAGAATGCAAATGGCATTGTCAATCATTCATTCAGGCTTTCAGATCAATACTGTGGCTTTAATGTTATTAGCCTTAATAAGACCAAATACAATATTCTTGTAGCATATTGAAATACTTTATTTATGCCTTGTTGTTATCAGCTGAATGTTCAGTCTCGGGAGACATTCACTTCATGACATTTGATGGACACAAGTATACTTTCCAAGCTGCTTGCCAGTATATTCTGGCAAAAAGTCTCACCTCTGGCAAATTTGTGGTGACTTTGCAAAATGCTCCTTGTGGACAGGTAAGACTGTGAAACTAAATGTACTGATTTTTTTTTCATATCAAGAGATCCTTGTGTGTAGAAGAGGGTGTGCTGTTCAGTTGCTGAATGGCTCTTTGGACTGTGGCCACTTTCTTTCCTGGGGGGTGGGGCATAGGTGAGTGGAAGAGCACATGTATTGTATGCAGAAGTTCCCAGGTTCTTTTGTGAATCTGTTTTTAGCAGAAATTACTGTGCATACTGTATAAAGAGAATTTTTAAAAATTCTCTCTCTATATATCTAGTGTCAAGATTTGGCAAGCAAATGACATGGTCAGTCTCATGGTCATATTTCATACATTTGTTACTATAGTCTCCCACTGCAAAGCAGCTGTTCTGGGAGGGTGATGGGGGCTCCTGGTTGGTATATAACAACAGGCTAGGTACTAGGTAGACTCACAGTTGTTGGAAATAGAATACAGAGGCATTTTTTTTAACATGATCGCTTTGGAGTTTGAGTTGCAAAGACTCCAGTAAACTAATTCTCAAATATTTGGCTGGTTTCTGTAGAGATGTGCAAGAACCGGTTTGGCGCTCCTTTTCTGGAGTGATGAACCAGTTCAGAAGTCTGGCGTTGGAGCCGGTTTGGTGGTGTGGGGGGTCCTTTAAGGGGTAGGAAGGGTGCCCTTACCTGTCCCACCGCTTTTCCTCTGCTGGCGCTCTCACCAAAAGTGTTTCCAGTACCTGCTTGCAGCCCCAGCGAACATCGTACTGGAAATGGCCGATGCGCATGCGTGCTGTGCTCACACATGCTGGCCGTTTCTGGTATGAGGTTCACCGGGGCTGCAAGCAGGTATGCTCTTTTTTGGGGAGAGTGCTGGTGGGGGGAAAGCGGCGGGGCAGGTAAGGGCACCCTCCGTGCCCCTTAAAGGACCCCCACCTCCCGTGAGTGCACGAACCAGTTGTGCATATCCCTAGTTTCTGGTTACTGATCATGAAAACAGCCACTTAAAATGTCTTAAGGGAGAAATGCCTCATTTTCTGACACAAGGAAGTGTATGTATGTTTGTTTTTTACTCCAGGTTAGCCTATATTACTTTATTTCAGAGTTGGTATTTTTCTGAGCCTTGTGTTTTTGTAAAGATATTGGGAAATCCCTGTTATAATATTCCTTCACATTCAGGTAGGTTGCAAAAACCCCATAATATGCCCGAAAACATTCTGGCTCCTTCAGTCACAGAGAGAGTACAGTCATTTAGATCCTCAGAACTGATGACATAAAGAATCATCAAGTATCAAGTGAATTTGGAATGATGTTAAAATTGCTTGAACACTTTCTGAAAGTGGATCTACACAGTTTAACCTTATCTATGTTTCAAATGGCAGTATCTCTAGGTTTTGTAGTTGGTTATGATGAGAAGAATTTTGAATACAGGAATTTATGTTGAGTGGTCTACTGAGTGAGGCGCAGTTTACAAGAAAGGAACTGCTGATAGTTAGCTGGGTTGCTGTTATGAAAGAAACAATTCACTGAAACAGACTTATTCCCAGGTAAGGTTTTTAAAAAAGCTCATTTGGGATAAGGATGTGCACGAACTGGTTCAAAGGCCATGCAAGAGGCCTTCAAACCGGTTCATGCTGGTGCTGGTTCGAAGTTCGACCCTGGCGGGGGGGTGTGTCTCCCTTTAAGGGCGGGGGGTTGCACTTACCTCTCCCACCGCCTTCCCCCCACCAGCGCTCCATTTTTTAAAAAGGTTGTCAGGGTGGCAGCATTACTCCCTGACACCCCTGCCCCTGTTGTTGCCCAGAAATTCCGGAAGTACGTGCTGTGTGTGTGCTCGCTGCCACATGCGCACACACCGCACATGTTGCACATTGCATGCACAAGTTGCATATGTGATATGCACACACAACGTGCAGTGTGTGTGGCGGGCACACGGGCACAGCGTCAAACACACACACAGCCCGTACTTCCGGTATTTCCGGACAACAACGGTGGCAGGGAGGAATGCTGGTGCCCCGAAAACCTTTTTAAAAAATAGAGCGCCGGTGGGGGGAAAGTGGTGGGAGGGGTAAGTGCAACCCCCCCGCCCTTAAAGGGAGACCCCTACCGGCATCGAACCATGCCTTTGCGGTTCCATGCACACCACTAATTTGGGATAGTATGCATATGCTCATAAAGAGGTCATTCACACAATCAAAAACTGTGTTCTAACTGGGTTTGGAAGCTGTGTGTGCTCCCAAGCAATGTAGGAGGAAAACCTGGAAGTGTGGAAGTACTTCTACTCAGGTTTTTCTCTTACCTTGCTTCCACACAACCAAAAATTGAGAGCACACACAGCTCCCAAACCTGGGTAGAACACAATTTTTGATTGTGTGAATGACCTCATTGAGTTGCATAATGAACATACACCTCCATGTACATATACTACTCTCTGCATTGTACAGCTTGTCCTCATATTTGGTTTAGGCACATTGGAAATTGTATGATTCTTTGAGCTTACCCATCTGAATATTGGAATTGGCATGGTTCCTTAAGCTGCCTTATGCCAAGTCAGACCATTGTCCCATCTAGTTAATTATTGTCTACACCAGGGTTTCTTAACCTTGGACCCCCCAGATTTTTTGGACTACAACTCCTATCATCCTCATACACAAAGGCCATTTCTGGGGGATGATGGGAGTTGTATCCAACATCTGAGGGCCCAAGGTTGAGAAACCCTGGTCTACACTGACTGGAAGCAGCTTTCTGAAGTTGCAGGCAGAAGTCTCTGTCAGTCCTACCTGGAGATGCCAGGGATGAACCTGGGACCTACTGCATGC
The DNA here is from genome assembly GCF_027244095.1 of Hemicordylus capensis. Lineage (NCBI taxonomy): Eukaryota > Metazoa > Chordata > Lepidosauria > Squamata > Cordylidae > Hemicordylus > Hemicordylus capensis. The sequence goes on from NC_069657.1 coordinate 124,470,357, forward strand.
AAAGCAGTTGTTCTACCACTGAGCTACGACCACATCCCCTTATAGCAAATCCAAGTCTGCTTTGTCCCCATAGACAATAATTACATGACTGGCTTACTGGGTTCGTCCATTGTCATGGCCGTAAATGTTGTGGTGGATCCACTTGGGTTTTGACAATGTTCTTGTGTAATGTGTAATTCATGCTGTAAAAACTTAATCTTAGTACATCAGAAACCTATTCAGATGATACTTCAATCCTCCCCTCCTTCTGTCTGATGGGAGCAGAAGCCAGATGCTTTCATTTGCTCTTCTACACTCCCTACTTTCAGGGAGATCTCATATTGAAATAAAGTGAAAGATATTCATTTGTTCACTTCCCTTAGAAGGAAAGGATGACACTTCTCCCAGGTAGAACCTAGGGGCAAAATAGCATTTCAACTCTCAGCTGGTAATTAAGGATGTGTATGAAACAGATTTTGTGTTTGTTTTGAGCTTGAAGCAACATTTTGTTTGACTCCTTATGTTCCTAGCATTGCAACAGCTGCCACAGCATCACTCGTAGCAACAAGCATAGCCATACACTCAACTAGAGCAACTTCAGCCACATTTTGACTGAGTAGACCTTGCAATGCAGATTGCAGAGCAGACTAGAGCAGTGAGTGAGCGCAAGTTAGTTTCAAGGCCAGACATGGAGCTCATCACATACATAAATATTACACACACAAACAGCTGCCACTGTCCATTTCTCACCACAACACTATTCTCACAAACAAAACAAACCACAATTCAAGGAAAGCAGGGACCCAAGTTCTGCCTTTGTCAATCTGAGATCCAGAAAAACCATATAGTCATAGCAGCAATAGCACAGCATATTATAATCCATACTAAGAAAAGAAAACCACAAAATAAAACCTTCCTTGATTCCCCCCTCCTCCTAACATATCCTTTGCAAGGGAGGTGTACTATAAGGGCTCTCTCTGCCTCCCAGTCCCTTTGAGTACATTTTTGGTACTCTTGTTTTCCCCTCGCTTCTCCCTTACCCCCAGCCAATGGGGGCACAGTTGCCCATGACAACACTTGCTTTGTATGATAACAATCCAACCAAGAAGCAAGGAGACCACACTCCAATTGGAAGTCAGTGCCATAAAACCAATCAGCAAGGGAAAAACAGCCCTCCAAAATGGCGTTCGAAATGGTGAAATGCTTCAATCAAAATGGGGTTGTTTTGTTCCGAGCTCAAAACAGGCCCTGTATTTAGAGAGTGTTTTGTTTCGGGCTTGAAACATTCGCAATGGCCTGTTTTGAATTGAAACATTTCAACATTGAAATATTTAGCACATCTTTACTGGTAATGGGTGTACATGGACAGAGTAATGGATATGGAATATTTATATGCAATACAAACACTCTAGTATCAACATCTCACTGGCTTTCACATTTCCCCCTGTTTTGTTGCTGCAATAATTGTTACACTAAAGCAATGATTATTTTCAGTTATAGTGTTACATTGATTCAATTAGACCTCCTTTTCTATTTTTAAATGAGCAACTTTAAATATATTAGTGGCCTGTAGGTTTCTCAGTGAAACAATTCTGAACCACCTTCACTATGGCAAGTGCCAATAAAAATGCCAGCGGTCTTGTGCAACAACGCTCATCTTACTCAAATACTCATGTATTTCTGTAAACTGGAGTGTCTGCACTTCCACAATGCTATTGACATTATTTTCATAGCTTTGTGAAAGTTTGGAGAGCTGGTCTTGTGATTGCAAGCATGAATTGTCTCCTTTGCTAAGCATTGTCCACCCTGGTTTGCATTTGAATTGGATACTACCTCTGTGAGCAATGTAAGATATTCTGCTTAGGGGATGGGGACACTCTGGGAAGAGCATCAGCATGCTTGCATACAAAAGATTCCAACTTCCCTCCCTGGCAACTCCATGATAGGGCTGAGAGAGACTCCTGCCTGCAACCTTGGACTGACTCAGTATAAGGCAGCTTCCTATGTTGCTAATTATTTGTGCAAGAGTGCTCTTGTGCTAGAACAAGAGCATTGGTCTTTTTTTCCAGTGCCTGCAGTGCTGACTGTGCAACATGTCAGCCAGTAAGTTATTAATTCCTACAGATCACTTTAAATTGCTACTCGTCATTTTATTTCTAGAACCAAGATGGAGTATGTATCCAATCAGTCAGTCTTATTCTTGACCAAGATCCCAAGAGGCAAGTGACTCTGACCCATTCAGGAGATGTTTTGGTATATGATCAATACAAAATTAATCTGCCTTATATTGATGGTAAGGAAAAATAAACATGGAACTAAACTAACAATTACAAGCTGAAATGCTGTGTTTTAAATTATGTATATACTATGTTACACTGATACAGATTGCACCTAATTAGTAGTGATGTGCATGGACTGCGGAGGCGTGGTCCGATGCCGGGTGAGGGTTGCTTTAGGGGCGGGGGGGGTGTACTTACCCCTCCCGCCATTTCCCCCCCTCTGGCGCTCCAGTTTTTGGCAAAATCTTCGGGGCGGCAGCATTCCTCCCTGCCACCTCTGCCCCCTTGTTGTTCTTCAAAACCGGAAGTAACACGGGCGCATGTGCCTGTGCCGCCGATGTGCATGCGCGCACCGCACACATCACAGTGACGTGTGTGACGCGTGTGGCGGGCACCTTCCCCCCTTGTTACTTCTGGTTTTGGAGAACAACAAGGGGGCAGAGGTGGCAGGGAGGAACACGGCACCCTGAAGATTATGCCAAAAACTGGAGCACTGGAGGGGGGGGGAAGCGGTGGGAGGTGTAAGTACAACCCCCCCGCCCTTAAAGCACCCCCCCACCAGCGGTTTGTTGGACTGCCAGACAAGTGAACCGGTTTGCAGGACTCCAACATGGCCTGCAAACTGGTTCGTGCACATCCCTACTAATTAGATGACTTCTCACATCTCAATATTTAGACTAGCCATACGTTTTATCAGGAAACTGCATGGTATGCAAAGCTCCAGTTTAGGAACACCTCAATGTGGGTTCATGAGGGTACTGTATTTGACAATGAAAGATTAAAAAAAAGAACTCAAAGAGAAAAAGCTTTTACAACAATACTATTTTACTTATATAGGTTCTAGTACAGCATATATAGATCTTAAACTATTACACAGGCAACAGTTAAGACATCAAAGTAGCATAGATTATACAGGGCTTTTAATGAAAGATATTTTCAAGAAGCATTAGTTCAAGGAGCATTGCCATACTTACAACTGGAAATGGAAGATCAGTGAGCTTTTTGAAGGCAACCTACTCTGCATTTTGATCTCCCTTCTTTAAAAACCTAAAATTTCTAATGATTATACAAAATAACAACTTCAAGAAACATGGCAACATTTCAATCTTTATAATATTTATTTATTTATTTATTTATTTATTTATTCATTCATTCATTCATTCATTCATTCATTCATTCAATTTCTATACCACCCTTCCAAAAATGGCTCAGGGCGGTTTATACAGAGAAATAATAAATAAATAAGATGGATGGATATATGATAGAAACTTGTCACATACAGCTTCATTTGCTGTTGCTTCTTTGATCTATTGTTCTAACACAGATGCAGTTAACCCCTTTCATGTAGACTTAACTTCATTTGCTAATTCTTATGTTTCAGAAGCAGACAACACTTAGATAGCTAACTTCCTTTAACTCTCCTGAGAAAGAGCCTTGAAAAACATTGGGTTTCAGGTGAAAGGTTTACCTGTAGAAAATCATCATTTCTTAGGCCTAGCTGAATCAAATGAAATAAGGAAAGATGAGATGGTTTTATTTTGCTATCCGTGATAACACTGGCTTTACTGCTCCTGTTTATAGCTCATTTCTCTGTTTCCATCCTTTCATCTCTGCATCACCTCATGCTGACGCAGGAGGCAGCTGTCTCCCATACACTCACTGCCTTTTATCTCACAAAATACTTTTAGGAGTTAGGGGGTCATATAAGAAATCTTTTAGTAGCAAATACACACACACACACCCCAATTCACCACCCCCGGAACACAAAACAATTAGTCTAAATAAAACCCATTATTTTAATAACAATTGCCATAACATCTACATCCAGCCTGAGATCCCACCATAATATATTACTTTTACATGTTGGCTTACTTTAAAAAACACCCTATCCTTATTGGTGAATCTCCTTGGGCGGGGGGGGGGGCGCTGCTTTGCTCCTTAATTTTTAAAATGTGCTTTATGTCATAGGCTGACATCCTGACTGAAATTTAGTAGTCCTTTAGGGTAACTTCTAAGATGCACTATTGAGTAATTTATTCGGAATGTCATCCATAGTTTTACATGAAGAGTTCTCATTTGTTTCTTGTTTCTCTTATAATCATTGATCAGTCTGTTGCATATGAAGGAGCAGCTTCAGAAAATATATCATTTCAAAAAGGTATATAATAAACACAAACATTGATTATGTAAAGACTAAAATCAAACTGCTGATCTCTTAATAATGTTTTAGGTTACTGTTAGCACTTCTTCTTCTTTTTTTTTTGCCAACATTTCTCTTCTAGATTCTTTTGAAATAAGAAAACTTTCTTCTGTATTTTTGCAAATAAAGTCATATATTGGATTACAAATACTGTATGATCGGGAGGGTTTGAGACTCTATCTCAAAGCTGATGCTAGATGGAAAGATGATACTGTGGGGCTTTGTGGAACCTTCAATGGAAACACTCAAGATGATTTTTTGTAAGTATCATTAAAAGCTAAAAGACCTCAAGTACCTTAATATGTGCTCGTGATTAATAAGTAAATATGGACAGCATTCTTTCAATCAGGGTAGAAAACCTAATTAGCTCCTTTAGTTGATATTCAGTTCTGAAGACCTAATTGTGAATAACAACTATGTGATTAACTAATCATCATTATCATCAGGTGTGAACTTTAGACAGACCTGAACAAACTTTTCAGATGCCTTGATGCCAGCTTCAGATATCTGGGCACCCAGCCAATTAGCTGCTTTGGGATTTTTTAATCTCTATCCAAATCGAGCAAGCAAGGTGGCCATACAGCATACTCAAAGGGCTAATTACATGTTATGTGGGAGACCTATGACTGCTTCTCCTGACTCCTTTAAAAAAACACCCTGAAACGCAGTTCCTGCAGAATGCATGTTTTAACTCTTCTCTGCTGTGTCATTTTTCCGATTAAAACCTGGCAAATGACAATGTGGGTGGATTTTGATGAGGAAACCAGTTTGAGGAGAAAGGCTTAACTCTCTGCCGCTACAAGCAGATTTACAGTGCTCTGTTGCTGCTTTTCAGATAGATAGATAGATAGATAGATAGATAGATAGATAGATAGATGTTATGAATATCAAATGATCCAGTCACAGATCTCCCATGTAATATACAATTTGGCCCTTAGGTGCAAGTCTCATTAAGAGCACTGCTGGTTGTTCATATCTCTGTGGAGACACATTATGAATATTCCTACAGCTGTGTTAGCAGCTTCAATATTGTGTGAGCTTTGTATTCTACTTTAGGGCTCTTCTAAAGAGCTCCCTCTAGTGTTCCTTAATGTTGTGTGATGGTGAGTGATTCTGTGTTCTCCAATCACATTCAGTGTAGAGACAAGACTTCCTTTCAAGGGATCCCTCATGCCCTTTATTCCACTTTTAGTTGTCATTCTTTACAAATATATTACAAGTTTTTTAAAAAATGTGATGAAGAAGAGAAAAATCATATTTTGCCATTCCTTTCCATGTCCATCACCTTAAGGATGACTAGTTTAGTTATAAAAATGTTAAATCACAATGGTGATAGTAGCAGTAGTAATAGTAAGTCTTTCCCACTGCTTTCAAAAGAGGTGTAGAAAATTTTCAGATTTAACTGAACAAATACTTCCTTGTAGAGGAGTACCCACAAAATATAGAACTTTTGTATTCCCAGTAGAAGATAAACCACAATGGTTCCTATTGAAGTCAATGAGATAACTCTATGTGTTATGATTCTTATTTTATAATCAACATAACTCTATGATTATGTTATGTTGTTATGATTCTTATTTTAACCATTATATTTGAAAATGGGAAAAAAACCACCAAAAAGATCTCCAGTAGGAGTGCCAGAAAGTACGCCCCAGCTTTTTGGAAATTCCTGGAAAACGTCTTCAGCCTGTAGTACTGAGCATAGCTCACCAGTGGATCCATGTGATGTTCACCTACAAGCAGGTGAGTTTGAGGATTATTACTAGGTTTGTGCACAAATCAATTTTTTTGATTTGATTTGTGCCCAAATCAAATCACCCCTGATTTGTTTTGTGTCCAAATCTACCCCCCCAAATCACCCCAGATTCGATTTGTATTTGATTCGATTTGATTTGGATTCGGATCAGTTCGGACCACTTAACAAGCTCCTAGGGGCACCAAATTTGGGTGGTGGGTACGTCCCATGGGTGCCACCTGCTGCCCAGATTTCAAGGTGGTGGGGCACTTGGTTGATTTTTAATGGGTTTTTAAAAAAGTTTTTACTGGTTTTGTATATTTCCACCATAAGAAATAATGGGGATTCAAAGTCGCCTTATACTAACCCTAACATGGATCCCCAGCTTTCATTAAAAAACAACAACAACAACAAACAAACCTAATTTCTAGCCCTTGTAGAAGTGGAGTTATGGAGCAAAATGTGCAGTCATTATTTTTCACGTGTTTGAATTATTTTGTGTATAATAACCTTTCCTCATAATGAATCTCTGTGAGGATTCATTATACACCTTCGTTTCTTCTGTTCATTTTGACTGTCATTGGACAGTGCCAACTGTCAACTACCATTTGTTAACTACATCACACACACACACACACTGGGGTACTCAGTCTATTTTTTAGGCATTTTGAAGTCTTTAGATTCATTGGTGTCTTCATTACACACCTTCATTTCTTCTGTTCATTTTGACCCACTGCTTTGCAGATGGGGCTGGGGAATTAGTGGCATCCCATGTTCCAACTACCCCCCAAACCACATGCCACTGGGTACTCAGTTTATACTTTAGGATTTTTTTGAGGTGTTTAGACTCTTTGGTGTGTAATGAATCCTCATAGGGATTCATTATGAAGAAAGGCCAATGGACCACAGGGGTGATTTGTTCTGTCTCCAAATCACCCATATTAGCTAGATTTGTGTACAACTCGATTTGTACCTGAATCGATTCACACATCCCTAATTATTACAGATAGATATTGTTGATGAGCTTAATGATGGCAAAATGTTTAATAAAGATGAACAATGAAAGAAGTAATGTTTGTTCCCCAGAAGAAAAACATTTCAAGAGTGCTTAATTTAGAGAGTCTTGAATTAAAATATGCTTATTTCTTTCTATTATTTTAACAGCCTCTTATGCAACAGAAGTTTGCAGTATCATTACGAAAGAACTCTTTGCTCCATGCTTTCCCCATCTGAGTCCTCTTCCCTATTTTGAACAGTGTAGAAGAGATACCTGTAAATGTGGGCAGATCTGTATGTGCTCCGCTCTGTCCCATTATGCCCATCTGTGCCACAGATTTGGAGTGGTGATAGATTTTCGGAGTAATGTCCCAGAATGTGGTAAGTTGTTTTTCCCCAACCTAGATTTTATTTTTTTACAGTGGTCTTTTATATCTTGCATAAATTTCAAGGTCAGTATACAAGAACATCTGAATATATGAACTGAATACATTGTTGCTGTTTTTTTAAAAAGAGATCTTAAGTAAAATCTCTGTTTACATAGCAGGTGTTTTTTTTTACACCACATCTGAAATTAAATTGCTTGTTCTTCAGAGTACTTTGTGCACTGCTTTTTCTTTTTCTTTTCTTACTGATGCAAGCATAGTTAGCAATGTAAAGGGGATGAAAACAGATTTGAAGACGTATTTTGGGTAATATGAAATGAACAGGAGAAGTGTTCGTGGAAGAATAATTCAAGCCTACATTTGAACGTTGGGAGTATAATAATAATAATAAAAAAAAGACTTTGTGTAGCAGGAAATATACATACTTTTATATTTCTGGCTATAAAGTGTTTGCTTTTTAGCTCACTAAATTGTGTTTTAATTGTTCATGCCCTGTGTATCCTGCGGCATTGTGTGGGATGGAATGTGTTGCAGACTTTTGAGAGTGGATTCTTTTTTTATGCTTTTGGCTTGTAATATGAGAGCTCTATTTCATTTGGGTAGCTCTTTCATGTGAAGATACAAAGGAGTACAGTACCTGTGAATCTACCTGTGGCAGAACCTGCCAAACATTCTCCATGCCAGAGACGTGCAGTGGTGATTGTGTTGAAGGCTGCACCTGTCCACCTGGAATGTATCTGAACAGCAAATCTGACAGATGTGTGCAACAGTAGGTATAATATGTGGCGCTTATTTATATAAATGTGGCTAGAAGCATAATTGGTCTTACATTCACTCATAAAGATGTGAATGACGTAACTCAAAAAGTACAAAACAAGTGGGAATAGGTTGGGTCAAAATGCAGTAGCCTAGCATTCCCAAAATAGCCTCCAGCTGGGCTGAATATATCTAGCTAGTTGCGGGGATATGTATGTGTATGTTAATTCAATCACTTCACTATATTGTGTGTATTAGTGCTAATGGGATTGTTATAAATCAGTGAATTATTGTGTCCAATTCTTCATGCTTCACTTTGAGAGGGATGTAGACAAATTGGACTGGGTTCAGAACAAAACAACAAAAATAAACAGCAGTCTGTAAAACGAGTCCTGTGAGGAAATGCTGGAGGAACTGGGGCAGAATCATAGAATTGTAGAGCTGGAAGGTATTTTGGAGATCTTGTAATCCAACCTCCTGTTGGATTACATGAAACTGTGGCTGTATTTCTACAGTATGTACAGCAACCAGCTCCGGCTGATACGCCAGCTGCGCCCATTTCTCGAGATCAATGACCTCAAAACAGTGGTACATCTGTTGGTGACCTCCAGACTTGACTTCTGTAATGCGTTCTACGTGGGGCTGCCTTTGTATGTAGTCCAGAAACCTCAGTTGGTTCAGAATGTGGCAGCCAGGTTGGTCTCTGGGTCATCTCGGAGAGACCACGTTACTCCTCTGCTGATGGAATTACACGGGCTGCCTATAGGTTTCCGGGAAAAATACAAAATGCTAGTTTTGCCCTAAACAGCTTAGGCCCTGGATATTTGGGAGAACGTCTTCTTCATTATGAGCACCACCGTCCATTGCGGTCATCTCTGGAGGTCCGTCTCCAGTTGCCACCAGTACGTCTGGTGGCCACATGGAGATGGGCCTTCTCAGTTGCTGCCCCGGGACTATGGAATGCGCTCCCTATTGAGATACAGTCCTCCTCACCTATGACAATTAAAAAAATTTTTTTTTTAAACCCATCTTTTTACTCAGGCTTTTTCAGCTTCTTAATAATGTATAGGTTTTTAATTCTGCGATTGATTTTTAAATTGTTAGTTTTTAATTGTTTTTATGTGGTTTCATATGTGTTTTAAACTGTTTTATCATTGTGAACCACTCAGAGACATGAGTGTGGGGCGGTATATAAGTGTAATGAATGAATGACTACAGTATCTATCTATCTATCTATCTCTAAACAAACCACTTTGGAAACTTTTGTTGAAAAGCAGTATATAAATTTTTATTGTTTGTCGTCATTGTAGTATGTGTATCTTGGAGAAGAGAAGACTGAGGGGGGACACAATCCTATTCAAATACTGTACGTTAAGAGTTGTATTGGGAGGAAGAGGGCAAAGACTTGTCCTCTGCTGACCAGGACAGCAGGACTAGATCTTAGTGAGCTTAAATTACAGGAGTAGAGATTGTCTTCAGGTGAATGTGAGAAAAATTTCTTTAATAGTAAGAACTCTTTTACAATAGAACGATTTATCAGCAGCAGAGGTGTATGTGTCTCTTTCCCATGCTGGAGTTCTTCAAGCAGAGGCTGGACAGCTAGAGGAGTGCACAAATGGTTCACAGCGACCCTGTGCACCACAAAACCAGCAGAACTGAACCTGGTGCAAAGTGAACCAGTTTGGTGGTGAGGGTGGCACCAGGAGGGCGGTGAGAGGCATCTTTCAAAGTAAATGATAAGGTCCTTACCAGTACCTGGAAGCTGCCTAGAGCAGCAGTGCTCCCTCCAGCAGCCCGCATGGCAGTGGCTCGGCTCCAGCACTCACTGGCCTTCACACATGTATGGAGGTCAGTGAGTGTCAGCGCCATGCCACCATGGCATGAGGGCGAGCACCGCTACTTAAGGCAGCTTCCAGATACTGGTAAGGACCTTTTCGTTTGCCTTCAGTGATGTCTCTTGCCACCCACCTCCTTGGCACTGCCCTTACTCCTCTAGCTGCCAAACTGCTGAACCGGTTTGAGCTGGTTCGATTGAACCAACCAGCCCAGCCGCTTGGTTAGACTGAACCAGTTTGTGGACCATGGTTTGGTCTGAATTCAGTTTGAAATTGGACTGAACCATGAAAAATTATCTGTGCACATGCCTATGGACAGCAGTCCTTTGGGGATGCTCTAGCAGGAGATTGGACTAGATGGCCTCCATGATTTCTCCATGTGAAGGATGACCAATCTTTTTTTTTTGTCATTTCTGCTCCAAGTCCTTCCCGTAGTTTGAAATAATGTGATCAAGTGACACTATGAAGGACTTCCCAAGGGCCTTTGTGTGCTTTTGCAGAGTGACTGAAATGGCAACAGTCCAGAAAGAGACAAATAGGAATATATATGATGACTCTATGTAACATAGCTAGTCACATGGCCTGCTTTCCTGTCCAGGCATGCCACAAACTCCAGTTGATTGTGCCACTTGCAGCACCAGTGATAAAAATTGGCATCTATATAGTTGAATCTCAAGATTCAAACTGCACTTAGGGTGATTTTTCTAAAGTGTAAATTCTAGTTTAATAGCCTCAAAATGTTATTCACCTTGTGATGATAATATCCTGACTTTATTGGTTAATATATGTACTGATTAAAAGCAAGCAACAGCTAATTGATTAAGGCTTCTAAAATGCATAGCAGTGTGATGGAATAGCAAACAAATGGCTTCCCCACCACCTGCAAATTGTGCTCATCTTTTGCAAGCATATTATAATCTGAAAAGTCTTCCATGGATACTTACTAATTCCTCAGGGCTTATTTGATATGGCCAAGTTTTACTATCCTACAGCTCCATCTCAGAAATGACAATATAGAAACATTATTTGTTGTGGCTTCTGCTTATCAGAGCAGCATTCTTTCTCTGTATTTATCTACCTGGATTTGAAAAGAATATTTTGAGACTGCTGAGTACTTTAGTAAAGTCTTGTGCAGATATGCTGTCATTTGTGCATACATATGCCAACTTGCTTGTTTGTGGCTAGTATCTTCATAGGTATATATTCCTGATATATGACACAAAATGAGAATTCTTTTTGAATATTCTTTGAATAGCCACTTTAAAGGCCCATTCTTCCTTCTGCTCTGTGCCACCTTTTCAACAGGTGAAGTCTATGTTGTTTCCCCAGAAACACAAGTTTTATTTTTTTTTCCCCTTTATAGAAATGAATGCCCCTGCTATTTTCAGGGTATTGATTATCCACCTGGAGAAAATATAATAACATCTTTGGGAAAATGGTAAGTTACTCTTGCATTGTGGGTAGTTTCTGATGCAGTGTCCATTTCTGTATGCTTGGTATTGCCGAAAATACTGTCTGGCAAAATGCATGTTTAGCAGTGGATACTGCACTGAGCACATCCTGCTTCTTACTTGCTTCTACTTCTCCTCTTTTTATTAGCTCCATAGTATAATGCTAAAGTAAGAAGGTCATTCTCACAACCTTTTTAGCTGGGCAGGAAGGGTGTGGGTGAAAGGCAAGATCAATCTTACTTTCTCCCCAGGAGCTGTATCCTTGTGTGGGATGCGTGGATCGTGCACCCACATGAGCTGTGCTGCTCCTGGTAGTGCAGAATCCAGGAGGCCAGGAGAATGCAGCCCAGCTTCCCAGTATCCCTAAATGTACTGCATGAGGATTGTGGTGCATTTAGGGATACCCCATCAGCCAGATGCTCTAGGCACCCAGCTCTGTGTCTGCTTGGGCTGTCTGCCACACACAAACACAGCTGCCACTGGCAATTTTTTGCCACAATATTAATCTGACAAATAAACCAAACCACAACTCAAGGAAAGAAGGCACCCGAGTTCTGCGTTAATCAATTTGAGATCATAACCAGGATAGTTATGGTAGCAATAGCACAGCATATTATACTCAGTGCTTGAAAAGAAAACCACAAAATCAAACCTTCCTTTCTCCTCTCCTGTTATTTCCTCTTCTACATGAGAGGCACAGTATAAAGGCTCTCTCTGACTCTGAATACATTTTGAATTAGAAATTCCCTCAAAAAGTATTCTTCCCTCCCTCCCCACAACCAGTGGGGGCACAGTTGCCCATTACAATACTTGATTTGCATGATAACAAGCCAGCCAAGGAGCAAGGAGATCACAAACCAGTCTGAAGCCAGTGCCTGAAAACCAATCAGCAAGGGGGAAATCAGCAAGGGAATCAGAGCCCTCCAAAATAGTGCTCAAAATCTTCAAACGTTTTGATTGAAACTGGATTGTTCTGCTCTGAGCTTGAAACAGGCCCTTTTAAAAGAGGGTGATATGTATTGATCTTGAAGTGGCCCATTTTGACTTGAAACATTTCACAGTTGAAATGTTCTGCACATCCTTAATACAAATATATTGTATTTGTAAGAATATATTAAAAAAATTAAAAGTGCCATGTTGGATTTCATTGTTGATTTTTATGTAGTTATTTTGTTTATTATGGGGCAAAATTAAAGTAAAATATCAACTTTTTTCTGAAGTAAATTATGCAAAGGTGAAGGGTGCTGTATGAGTTTTAATTGTAGCACTTTTAAATTTATTTTCAATCTTGGGCAAATGTAAAATGTGGTTTGTGGTTTTGTCATGACTGAAACAGTGCCTGAGTAAAGTAATGTAGGCCAGATCTTTATTTTCAGTATACTTATACTACTCCAAATTGCTCTTTAAACCTTCACAGATTTTTTAATTAGCAGTTTGAGGATTTTACACCAGTTTTTTGAAAGAGTTTCTCAAATGAGAAAAATAGTACACATGTGCTGGTGCTGTTTTTTCCTTTCAAAACTCATTTCTTCAGATCTCTAAATTATCACTTTTAATTTTGACTGTATTGACTTCTTGTGTTTTTGTTTCAGCCACTGTAGGGATGGAATGATGAACTGTGAGGAAAACAACATTGGTATGTAAAGTAAAAATTCTTTTGATTTCTATAGATCTGATAACTCAAAATGGGATGCTTGACCCTTCCAGGGTGCCCCCTGTTTGTGTGTGTGCATGTGCACCTTCGTGCAAGAGGATTGAAACAGAGATAGGTTGATAAAAATGGCATTTGTGTCTTCTACTAAATCAGTTTGGTTTGGTTGGAACTGTATGAATTTATAGGCAGTGACAATATATGTGGATGTGGAACTCCCTGTCCCAAAAGATTTGTTTCATCCCCAGTACACTTCCCAATGTGCCTTGAATACCTAACTACTTCAGAAGACCGTCATTTCAAGTTCCCATTATGTTTTCTCGCTATTTGTTTTGTCCCTTCCCCCATTGCTGCTTTTCATAGTGTTGTTTTTGGGATTGTTTCCATTGCTTCATTGTTTTTATTTAATCTAGCTTGGAGTTGCCAAATTTCCCTGTTTTAAAGCTGCTTAAAAAGCAGCATTTAGCACATAAACGTTTTCAAACATTAGAATGCAGAAGGCTTCATTTTACCAATTTTTGCTTGCCACACATCTGTGAAATGCACAGGAGCCTTGGCAGAAAAAAAGTTGGTGATTCTTGGAAAGGAAACCAAGACTGCAATCCTGTTTCAGTTATACTTGCATGAGTCCATTAACTTCAGTGGCTGACATGATGCACAGTCTCCCATTGATGCTAAGGACTCACTTGGGCTGTTGTGCAATTTGAAAGGCAGCCCCAACAGTGTAGTGATGGGACTGCTTTGGAATACCTTCAAACCACTTCCAGGCAGCAGTGTAGTGCTACTTCTATTGTTTCCAGTGGAAAGGAGTGTTGCACTCCTGCCTGGAAATGGTTTAAAGGCATTCCACTGGAGCCCCGTTGCTGGACCCTCACAGAAGTTTCACAGCAGCCCCAGGGGCTCCTTAGCATCGATGGGAGACTATGCTTCATGTCAGCCAGTAGGAATAATAAGCAAACAAAAGTGGATGTTGGATTATGTTCCAGATGTATAAATACGAAATGAAGGAACCTGGTTAGACTCTAGCACTACAGAGAAGGATGTCGGACATGGTAATACAAAGCAAAGTAAGTTTTTATTGTGATGTTCTGTTTTCTAGTTCATGACTGCACGGATGGCCAAATCTATGTAAACTGTAGTAATCCAAAAATGATGCAACTTGGCAAGGAGAGAACGTGTGAAAATCAGCTGCTAAACCTCACCATCTCTGCACATCTCCCTTGTTTTTCAGGATGCATGTGCCCTCCGGGGTAAGTAAAAAATAATTGTTCTATTTAGTCATGTCCAATTTCAGCACCAAGTGTAAAACAGTGTATCTGAAGAGCCAGGTGGTGTCTCCAGTTGCCTTTTAAATAGTTAAAGACATGTTGAACAGGGCTGGTTCATGGTCCTTTGTCATCTGAGGCAAGAACAAATCTTTCTCTCTCCAACTGATCTCATGTGCCAGACAACAAAAAGCAAGAACAACAGTTAAAAGCATACACATTACATACTAAAGCACATATTTTACCCATAACCATTTGTTCTTCAAATACTACATTTTTACAATAAATGTGATGCTCTGTAACTGAACTGTAATCCATCAGAAATTGTGACATAAGTGTTGTCAGCCACATTTTTTAGATTAGCTGTGCTTCTGTGCCTGCAGCCTGCCATTTAGAAACTTGGTACCTGAATGTTTCCCTGCTATTTTCTATGCTAAGAAAAGATCCACTTGCTAGCTTTCTATGTGTCATGAAAACTCGGAAAAGCAGAGAATTGCACTTAGGAGTGGCACTTTATGAACAGCCCTTTGCCTGTTAACCCCAATGCTGCACTCTCTGTTGTCACCAACACTGTCAATGTCCACACTGTTGAAGTTGGGCTCGACTTTGAAAGTTTCCTCCACTTCCCCAACTATCTTCAAAAAGGCTCATGATGTCTCTAAAGATAGCCGTAGACATAACAAAAAGGACAAACATCGGGAGGAGGACTCCCCCCCTCAAAACACCAGAAATTTCCACCATCTTCAGCCTTTCCATTGATGCCTTTGACTCCATCTCCACCTTCGACACCAGCCCAACCATCAGTCTCCACCTTGACCTTGATGCCAAGCCACCCATCAGTTTCAGCGAAGCCTCGGCAACTGTTGCCTGCTCCGATGCCGGATGTCTTCTGAACGCCGTCCCTGTTGACTATTCAGACTGTTTGTTCCTATTCATTCTCCTCTTTGCTGGAGGTGATTGAAGTGGCTTCCATGGCTCCATCTCACCACCTTCCTAGATTCTGAGACCAGTCCCGACATTGCCTGCACCAAAATGTGCATCTTCCGGGCTCCAAGCCTCGACGTTGACTCCACTACCGACCTTGACTGAGCACATCTCACCCAAGCACACACCCACTCTTTCAACTGCTCTCTCAGCACCTGTAGACATCACAAAAAGTGCAAACATTGGGAGGAGAACTCTGCCCCCCACTCAAAACACCAGAAAGGCTCATTGTCTTCAGCCTCGACATGGACATCTTCATCTCCAGCACCACCTTTGACACCGTCCCAACCATCTCTCTCCACATCTACCTCAACATCAAGCTGACCATCAGTTTTGGTGCAGCCTCAGCAACATTGCCTGCTCTGACACCGGATGTCTTCCGAACACTGTCCCCTTCAACTATTCATGCTGTTCGTTCCCATTCATCCTTCTCTTTGCTGAAGGTGATTGAAGTGGCTTCCATGGTTCCACTCTTGACACCATCCTTGATGCTGACACCAGTCCCAACATCGATCTCTGTACCCATGCCGAAATGTGCATCGGTCGGGATCCAAGCCTCAACATCAACTCCTTTACTGACCTTGACCAAGCACATGTTGCCCAAGCTCACACCTGCTCCTTCAACTGCTTTCTTGACACCTGTCTTAGGGTCACACTTGTCGGTGTCAAAGGACTTTCCTCTCTTCTATGACACTGACTCCATCCTGGCTTGTCCAATGACAACCCTGTCTGGTTTCACCTTGAAGGGGTTTTCCCTCCAAGGTCTCGGTGGTGATGATGTGGCTAGCTCTGATGCCTTGCAGATTCCTAAGATTTGGGGAACTCACTGCTCTCAATCTCATCTTCCTGCTCAACCCTGGAAGGAACTAACACCCCACCCATGCTCCTTATCACAGGCAGCTGGACTATTGGAGCTCCCCTGGACCTGGTCCTCCTGGTCCTCAGGAGACTGGGGAGATTTAAAGACTCTCTCCATATGCCTTCCATGTCTCTGCCATATGATTATGAAGAGTTCTGACTTTGGAATCTCAAGAGACTCTAATATACCACTACTTTTCAAGATGCACCTGTGCTTCCTCACTCATCATCCTTCAAGCATCCACTGGACCCCCATCCTGTGCTACTACCACCTTTGACACAGTCTCCTCGTCCTCCACCTTTGGACTCTCCCCGTCCAACCTCTCTTGTCAAGCTACCTACCCCCTCCACAAACACTGCAGGGTCACCTACACTTCTGGAAAAGCATTTCTCTGATGATGAGTACACCTCTTCTGACTCCAACACTGAATCCATACATACGGAGAAGCTGTTGGACCTTCCCCAGATAATAATGTACCTAATAATCCATCTAACTCTCTTGCTGAGGAGACCAAATCATACTGCATCCAGATAGCTGAAATGGCTAAAATGCTTGGCTTGGAACTCAAATCCCCCGCCCCAGCTGCTAAGGACGCGGTCTTTAATTTTATTGCCTCTGCTACAACTTCCCAGCCCACAGCATTTCCCATGCTACCCATTCTAATTAATTCAGCAAAATCTGCTTGGGATGCTTCATCTACTGCCACATCTACCTCCAAGCGACTTGAAAATTTCTACAGATTACAGAAAGGTGATTATAAGTTTTTATTTAAGCACTCTCCACCTAATTCACTTGTGTACTGAGAAGCAAATAATCCATGCTGAAAGCATTCTGCTCCGACTGACAAAGAAGGCAGAAAGCTAGATTCCGTTGGCTGGAAAATTTATTAGTCCTCATTCCTCTCAATGAAAATAGCCAACTATCTGGCCTGCATGGCTAAGTTCCATTACTCAGTATGCAAAGAGTTCAAAGCTGACCTGAAAGATGTTCTCGAAACAATCCAAGTTCAATTCAGAGAACTACTGTCAAATTAGAAGGATATTGCATGCCAAAGCTTAAGTGCCATCAAACACATTGTGGAAATGGAATCCCACACCTTGGCTAGCACCAACTCTCTAAGGCACCACGCCTGAGTCCATTTGTCTTCTCTGCAACCTGATATGCAAGACAAGAGTGAAGATCTTCCCGTTGATGAAGAAGACCTCTTCAATTCTCAGACAGATGAAACCATGGAACATTTTTTTAAAGTTCACAGCTAAAACCTTCATATGATCCTCCTCTAATCTGCAATCCTACTCCCAGTGGTTTAAGAGATTCAACAGACCCAGATACCAATACAACTGGTCTGACTAAAGAGATAATAGGAAGTCCTTCCCATATTCCCAAAAGCATTCTTTCCCTTAAAGGAGTAGGCTGCAACAAAAAGCCTAGCATTGGGATCCAACCAAGCAGAGTCTTTGACTCCCAGATTGCCCTGTCAGTTGGGTCATATCATCTCCACTGACTGGACCATAGAATTCCATAACACTCACCCCTTCTTCAGGATAAAACACACACACCCCACAACTCCTATTCTTCTAATAGAAATTCAAGAACTGTTGTCCAAAGAGGCAATAAAGCCAGTTTCAGAGAAGGACCAATTGGCAGGGTTCTATTCCAGGTATTTCCAGGTATCCAAAATGGATGGTGGTCTCCGACTCATACTAGATCTCTGTTCCCTCAGTGACTTCATCCACACGAAACAATTTCAGATGCTCACACTCCAACAATTCCTTCCTCTTTCAGCGGGAGAGAAATGGCTTGCCACGCGGGACATTAAAGACACCTACTTCCTCATGGAGATCGAGCCAAAGCACAGGAAATATCTATGCTTCACCATGGGGGACGATGTCTACCAGGACACAGTCTTCCCATTCAGCCTCTCTACGGCCCCGCATGTTTTTACCAAATGTATGAACGCAGTCATTGTCCACCTCAGAATGGAAGGAGTCTCAATTTTCCTGTAGCTAGATGATTGTTTGATTACCTCTCCAGAAAAGGTGCTTCTCACCAATCACATCCAGATGATACTCTCTTAGAGGATCTGGGAGTCCAAGTGAATTTGAAGAAAACCATTCATGCCTAGCTGAAAAGCCTGACTTGTATAGGCACCACCCTAGATGCAAGTGCAAAGTGTGCTTATCTTCCAAAGGAGCAATGTCTTGCTCTACTGCATATGATCCACTTCTTCGTTCAGACCCACCCAGGAGAAGCAGGCAATCCAACACATCTTGGGCCTCCAGGCAATTTGCTCTGCAACAGTTCTCTATGCCAAGCTCTGCATGTGTTGACTCCGGTTGTGTCTACTCTCACAGTTCCACCCAAATGGGAACAGCCAACTCATGCAACTACTGCTGCCACAAGCCATCCAAACTCCCTGTTTTGGTAGACTGTGCTGGAAAATCCCAGCTGGAAAAATTATGTTGCTTCATGTTTCTGTACTGGTCAAAGACTGTAATAAAATTTATCTATCTGCTAGAAAACCTAATAATGAGCATTCTATTCTCCTATCCCCACTCTAAGTACAGATGTCTCCTTGAAGGCATGAGGTGCTCACTGTGCAGGGCTTCATACACAAGACCTTTGGAGCCACCAACAGTCATTCCTCCACAAACATTTCCAGAACTCTTCACTGTTCTCCTGGCCCTGAAAACTTTTATATCGATTCTGGGTGGCATGACAGTCCAAGGCCTGCTGGACAACATGACCACAATCACATATATCAATCTCCAGGGTGGCACAGTATCAAAATCCCTCTGCAACACATCTATTCAGTTCTGGAACTGGTAAATAAACAATAAAATCTATCCACTAACCCTTCACATAAAGGGCACCAACAACACGTTGGCAGAAAGTCTCAGCAAAGAAACAAACTTCTCTTGCCAACAGGAATGGGAGATCAATGAAGACATCCTCTCCAATCTTCTCCTCCACTGGGGGACTCCCCAAGTGGACCTCTTAATAACCCAACACAACAAAAAATGTGTCCTCTTTTGCTTGAGAGTGGCAAAAGGTGAAGGGTCCCTGACGGATGCCTTTCAAATCCCCTGGACCACACATCTGTTCTGCCTCTTCCCACTATTCCCTATTCTGTCTTGTGTCCCCAGAAAAATCCTACAGCACAAGGCAAAATGCATATTACTCACACCATGGAGACCAAGGCAGCCCTCTTATGACTAACTCAGGGCTTCCATCACCACCTCCACCAGCACTCAGATCTTCCTTCCAGAATGGGGGCTCCATCATAGCCTCTGGAAACTGAACATGATAGCCTGGAGGTTGAATTTTTTGATCAAATCTTGTTCCATGAGTGGAAAGCCTCCACCAGACATAACTATTCCTGTAAATGGAAGAGGTTCATCAGCTATGGAAAATCTAAATGCTTTGAACCTATTTATTTATTTGATTTATATACTGCCTTTCAAAAAATGGCTCAGGGCGGTTCACAACATGATAAATATTGCTGCTTGCATCCTCCAAGTCCTCCTATACTTGATTTCCCTGAAACATACTGGCCTTTCCAACTAATCCATAAAAGTCCATATGTCCACCTTGTCTTCAAACACTCAGGATGGTACTTTGGAAACAACAATTCATATAGAATGTGGCAGCCAGACCTGTCTCTGGAACAACCCGAAGGGACCATATAACACCGATTTTAAAATAATTGCACTGGCTGCCGACATATTTCTGAGCGAAACATGAAGTGCTGGTTATTATGAATTAAATGCACTAAAATAAATAAATATTACCTATAAAGCCCTCAGTGGCTTGGGTCCAGGGTACTTAAGAGACCTCCTTCTTTGTCATGTATGCTGCTGCCTATTAAGATCCCCTGGAGAGGTCTGGTTAAGTTGCCCCAGGCTTGTTTGGTGGGGACTGGACTGAACATTCTCTCTAGCTGCTCCAGGGCTTTGGAATATACTCTCTGTTCAGCATAAGAGCATCTCTATCTCTGATTGCTTTTAGAAAGACCCTCAAGACACTCCTGTTTTATGTTTTACATACTGTACACCTTATATATCAAGTGGTATATAAATATGATGAATGAATAAATAATATTTATTTCAAAATGAAATGTTCCAGGAATAATGAAAATCATCTATTTTGCTTGTTTTTTTCTCTTCCCTCAAAAGAAAATTGTTTCTCATTGTAATAAACAGGTGCATACCAGATCAAATAACTTGTAAGAAGCTTAAATGAATTCCTGAAAGGTTTGTTTTAAAAAAGAAAAGAAAAATCATCACTTTGTAATTTACACAAAGAAAATAATGAATGTTATGAAATCTAAGAATATCTCTTATCAATGGTCAGAGAGAATTAGTGAATTAATGACAGAGAAAGAATGTCATTTCTTAGCCACCTTTTGTGACAGTGGTACCCTTATGTTATCTCTAGGGTGAAATGAACAGTAGTAAATCAGAAGTATATCCTGAACATTCAAGCACACTGTTGTCTTACCTTCCTAAAATTGATGCAAGATATAAGGATTTTCTATCTGCTCATTTCAAGGGTGTAATCCCCACCATTGTTAGAACATTAGTTCTTTAATAGCCTTTCCACAATATTTGTCTGATGATTCCTGATCGCTGACCACAAATCCACTATAATAGGTGGGTTTTAAACGACCCAGCGTAACCTCTCATGTTAAAGGATGAACTGACTTAAGACAGATCAATAACTTCAAACATCACAAATTCTATGGAAATTTTTGTTTGTCATGTGGGCAATTTTACCGCTGCTTGTATTTGTGCTGACATTGCATCTGATTTAAATGCCAGTACTGCCATACTCTTTACTTTAAAAAACAAACACCTTAACTGTGCTAATAGGAAAGCTATTTTATTTATTTCTTAATTTTATATCCTGCCTTTCTTCCCTCATGGAAATCAAGGTAGTGGACATGAAGTTCCCAAGAAGACACCCATCCAGCCACTGACAAGACATACCTGTCTAGTTTCATATAGGTGCCTATATTCTATCATGTGACCTCAGATTAGGGATATGTATGAGTTGGTTCAGTACTTCCTCTGGAAAGTGGTGGGGAGTGGTTCCCTTAAAAGCAGGTAAGAAGCTCCTTACCTGCTTGTCCTCACCCCACTGCTTTTCCGCCGGCATTGCCTGCTCTCCTAATGACTGTGTGGGGCTACAGCGCTGTTCCCTACAGCCTCTGCCCAGCGTTGGCATGCACATGACCAGTGCACGTGTGTATGAACGGCTCGTTCACATCCCTACCTCAGATCAAAGCCTGGGGACACTTGTAAGAAGAACAATGGTCACACATATCTGAAGCACTACCCCTTAACAGAGAATAGTTATATGCCAAGAACCATTTGTTAACATAATTACTTGAATTATCCTCCCGCTGGAAACAAGAGACAATATTGTGCTCTCATATAGTATTACAATCCATGCTCTGTTAGCAATTTGATTTGCTTTCCAGAAATTCATGTTCCTTTGCATAGCAAAAATATTCAAGGGAAAAGTAGCATGAAACATATTCCAGAAAATTTTAATTCTATGGGCCTCCATCATAAAATCATGTTGTTTCGTTATAGACTAATTAATCTCAAATAACGATTGCTTGCCTTTTCTGTACATGTTAATGTTGGTAATGAGATCTTTATTCCACACATAATCATTTCCTGAAAGATTAGGAAAACAAACCTACCTTTTATCTGAGTTTATTCAAAATAATGGCTAGGGAACATTAAGTTTTCTTACTGTAATGCTCTTGATGGCATCCTTTAGAGCTATACTGCAGCTGATATTGCATATATGCATAATGATAGTAAAAGTGAACCAGACACAATACAGTTAAGAAACCATTAACCTGGACCTCTGAGAGAACTAAATAGGATTCTGGAATGAGTACCAATTTAGGGTTAGTCTGCATACCACAAGTATACTTTTTAAGCTAGTTTGATGAAAAATAGTGCTGAAAAGGTGCAAGAAGGATGATATTAATAAGATAAAAATGTAAAAGGCTTTTCTTTCACATTGTGCATATGAGAAATGTGTGCTGTTTGTGAAAGGAACTATATTTGAAATAAAAGGAACCAACCAATTTGTTTAGTATAGTACTTTTAAAGGTGAATTAAAAACAAGTAGTTCTGGTGAGAACTAATCTGCCTACTTTCCTTTCATGATCTCTATAACTGAACTAAATTTAGTCCGAATTGGTTAGGCAGTTCAAAAGCTGGCCTACGTGCTCCTCAAAACATTCACATATCCACCATCTTGAATTGGGGTGTATAACATCACCACTATGCCTCTGATGTGTCCCAATGTGTTCCTAAAAGCAGGGAAGTAACTTGCCTAGGGAGCAAGAGGTTGCTGATTTGAAACCCCGCTGGTAAGTTTCCCAGACTTTGGGAAACACCTATATAGGGCAGCAGCGATATAAGAAGATACCAAAAGGCATCATCTCATACTGCACTGGAGATGGCAATGGTAAATCCCTCCTGTATTTTACCAAAGACAACCACAGGGCTCTGTGGTCGCCAGGAGTTGACACAACTTTAATGTGTTCCTAAAACTGTAAGAAGCAAAATAGAAAAAGCATTGACGCTTTTGAACTTTGGTGCTAGAGAAGACTTTTGAGGATACCATGGACAGCCAAGAGAGCAAACAAATAGATCATAGAACAAATCAGTCCAGAATTTTCACTCGAGGCACAAATAACTAGGCTCAAACTATCATACTTGGGACACATTATGTGAAGATCCAGCTCCCTTGAGAAGTCCATAATGCTGGGGAAAGTTGAAGGTAAGAGAAGAGGACAACCAGCAGCAAGGTGGATGGACTCGATGACGACAGCAATGAATGCACCACTGAGGGACTTTAAAGGCCAAGTTGAAGACAGGTCATCCTAGAGAGAATCTATCTATGTGGTTGCTAAGAGTCGACACTGACTTGGTGGCACTTAAGCAATCAATCAACTGTACCAAATGTGATCCAAATCAGTTCCCACTTGCACCTCAGACATACGTCTGTCTGCCATTTTGAACCGGAATGGATGGAAGTGTCCCTTTGTGTCACTCACTACAACTGTATCAAATTTGGTCCAAATCGGTTAGGTGGTCAACAAGTTAGCCCACTTGCACCTCAAATGTTAATGTAACCACCATCTTGAATTGAGGAGGATAAAATAATCACAAATTATGCAATTGAGGTGTTCCTATGTGTCACTTACTACAAATGTACCAAATTTGGTAAAAATTGGTTAGCCAACTTGCACCTCAAATGTTAATGTGACCACCATCTTGAATCGAGTGGATGACATCATCACAAATAATGCCATTGAGGTGTCTGTGTCCCTACAACTATACCCATACACAGAGCCAGGTGATCCCATAAGCGTACTTTCCTTAAGTAGGCTAAAAATTAAATTATTTAATTCTGACAAAGTTTGATGAAAAGTGGCGCTTGATTGTGATATCATCTCTTCATAGTCAGATATCTAGGATGCATGAGTTTTTACAGCAATATAACACAATGAAAGTTCTGGAAGAACAAAAGCCTCTTTTCATCTCTCTCACACACACTCACACCCCTCTCTTTCAGTAGCTCTTTGAGGATGGAGAGAAGATCTCATAAGCAAGGGTCGCCTTTCAATAATGTTTACATCAGAATTAAACATTTTCTAGTAATTATTGTTTAATTTGTCTTTAAAAGCACTGAAGTTAAGGTTGATCACATGAGTAGCCTTACCCAGGTTTGCACAGCATTCATCTGTGGGCAGGGCTTCAGTTGCTATCATGTGGGGGGAAGACAGGAGTGATCCTGCTTCCCCCTTGGCCCTCCTCAGCTATGAGAAAATAGGCTGTGTATAGACCTTGTTGGCTCTTTTTATTTCAGATTTAGGGCAAAAGTTGGTCAGAGGAAGCATGACTAGCTCACATTTCTTGGTCTCACACAAAATGGGGAAATGTGACTATCTTTCATGGAGAAAATCATGCCATCCTAATGATGATGTGTTTTTTCTGAAACTCAGAAAATCGCATCATCATCACTGCTTAGTTTCTGCCAGGTTTCACCACTGTGTGAGACTGCATGCACTCATATTTGTAGGGTACTAGCCATAGACTGTAATGGCTATTATTTAGAGATGCCAGCATAGCACATATTTGAAATGTCAGGGAAATTAAATCACAGCCGGCTGAATTATAGGTCTATGAGCAGGTGCATCATTTCAGTCTATCTGTAGGTAGCATATTGAACACTGACATTAGAAATAATGGCAGCTCAGAATAATAATAAAAAAACCACCCAAGTCATTTTATTATCTAAATGGCATTTGGTTTTTATGAATTCTCAGATCATTGTAATCAATCTGACAGCTTGGCTTTTCAAGAGAGAAAGCTGTTAGCACTTGCTTTATGCAGGGTAATATTACAGAGATGAAACTTGTACTTTGGTCTTGCCTTGTCAAAGTGATGCTTTTTGTTTCTGAATGCACCCTATTCAGCTTGTAGCTTAAACCAGTGGGAATTTTCAATCTTGTAGTTCACTATCCATCCAGTGAATTGACAGAAAACTTAGAATGGTATAGCATACAAACAATGCCTCATGCTTTAATGAAAAGTATAGTATTTCAATTTAATATAAAGGATGACCTTTTTCTGAAGTTGCCTTTTTATACAAAAAGGAATGGCTTAGAAAAATGGATTGAAAATGACTTTAAAAAGCAAATATACTGGGGGAAATGTTGGCTATTTTTGTGGTCTACAAAAAACAAATTAATCTTTTTTTATATAAAAGTGCTCCAATGAGTGCCTTAGTTGCACTTATACTGATATTGAACTGAAACATTAATCTTGCCAGTCACTTTGTAAAAAAGATGCGTTTTGCTTGCAGTTATCTAGCCCCATTATTTTAATTCTCTGAATTCTTATCTTTCTTCTGCATAAGAAGCTAGAGAGGAAAATATGTATTACAGTAAACATCTTAAATTCTTCCTGTCACCAAGAATCTTGCATGATTCCCAACTCCTTATTTATTTATTTACTTATTTGATTTTGATACTGCCCTTCGAAAGTGGCTTTTAATTTTTACAATTAAAACAAAACCATTAAAACCAATAACAGTTAAAACAGAAATATAAACACTATCAATTAACAATTAAAACATCATAAAAAACAATTAAACAACCAGAACAATTTAAAAAAACCCTGAAAACCAGGTTATAGCATTAAAACAATTAGAACTAATTAAAAACCCTGGAAGGCCAGGCCAAACAGATAGGTTTTAAGGGCTCTCCTGAAGGTCAATAAAGAAGTCAGATTGTGGATTTTGCTGGGAATGCATTCCACAGCCCAGAAGCAACTACAGAGAAGGCCTGCCTCTTGAGTCGCCACCAAACGAACTGGTGGTAACTGGAGACGGACCTCCTTAGATGACCTTAACGTGCGGTGGGGCTCATGTAGAAGAAGGCGCTCCCTAAGATAACTTGAACCCAAGCCATTCAGCACTTTAAAGGTAATAACCAGCACTTTGTATTTTGCCCGGAAACATATCCGCAGCCTGTGTAACTGTTTCAAGACAGGCATCATATGGTCTCTCCCGGTTGCCCCAGAGACCAATCTGGCTGCTGCATTCTGAGCTAACTGAAGTTTCTGGACTACGTACAAAGGCAGCCCCACGTAGAGCGCATTGCAATAGACAAGCCGGGATGTTACCAGCTGATGCACCACTGTTTTGAGGTCATCCTCTTCAAGGAATGGGCGCAGCTGTCGAATCAGCTGAAGCGGATAGAAAAAACTCCTGGCCATGGTCTCCACCTGAGATATCAGGGTGAGGCCTGGGTCCAGGAGTACTCCCAAGCTGCTCACCTGCTCCTTATGGGGGAGTGTAACCCCATCCAGCACAGGGAAATCTAACACACCCCTCAGATTCTGTGTCCCCACAATGAGCACCTATGTCTTGCTTGGATTCAGCTTCAATTTATTCTCCCTCTTCCAGCCCATTACTGCCTGTAGGCAGGCATTTAGAGAATGAGTGCCATTTCCTGAAGATGAAAAGGAGACGTAGATTTGGGTGTCATCAGCATACTGATAACATCCAGCACCAACTCTCCTGATGACGTCACCCAGCGGTTTCATGTAGATATTAAAAAGCACTGGTTACAGAATGGAACCCTGAGGGACTCCATATAACAGCTCACATTTTGTGGAGCAACTGTCACTAAACTCCACCATCTAGAATCTACCCGAGAGATAGGAGCGGAACCACTGCAAGGCAGTGCCCCCTATCCCCAACTCCCCCAGGCGATCCAGATGGATTCCATAGTTGATGGTATTGAATGCTGCCGAGAGATCCAGAAGAACCAGCAGATTCACACTCCCTCTGTCGATTCCCCGGTAAAGGTCATCCATCAGGCCAAACAAGGCTGTCTCAACTCCATAGGCAGCTCTGAAGCCAGTTTGAAATGGGTCTAGATAATCAGTTTCCTCCAAGACTGCCTGGAGCTGGTTGGCCACCACCCTCTCGATCACCTTTCCCAGCCAAGGGAGATTGGAGATTGGCCTATAACTATCCATCTCTAAGGGGTCCAGGGAAGGCTTCTTTAAGAGTGGTCTAACCATTGCCTCCTTCAGACGAGGCACCCTACCCTCTCTCAGTGATGCATTAATGATATTAACTAGGCCACCTCCAATAATCTCCCTGCTGGATCAAAGCAGCCAAGTCAGGCAAAGATCCAGAGAAAAAGTGGTAGACCACAGCACCCCAAGCAGCTTGTCCACATCCTCAGGAGTCACAGATTGAAACTGATCCAATCTAATACTGCAAGAGGGATTGCTGGACACCTCCTCCATAGACCTTACAGAGATAGTGGAGTCCAAGTCAGCCCGAATACAGGAGATCTTATTCACAAAGAACTAATTAAAGGCATCACAGCAGAGCAATTCCGAGGACTGATTGGAAGTAGAAGGAGCAGAAACTAAACTCCTCACAACCCGGGATAGCTCTGCTGAGCGTGAACCTGCAGCCGCAATGCACGCAAACCAGAATCTCTTTTTTGCTGCGTGCACCGCCACCGCATAAGTCCTCAAATGGGTCACATGCTGCATCCTGTCAAATTAAAACCAAGTTCTCCTCCACTTGCACTCTAGTCGCCTACCCAACCGCTTCAGCCCACGCAACTCCTCAGTATACCAAGGGGCCATTTTTGAAGCAGGCCGGAAGGGACGCTTGGGAGCAATCATGTCTACTGTCCTGTTGAGTTCCCTCTTCCAGGTTCCCACTAGGGCATTAACAGAATCACCGGCAGCACCAACATCAAAATCCTCCAAGGCCTTTTGAAATCCTTTTGAAATCCAGCAGCCTTTTTGGATGGACCATCCTAATAGATCCAACACTCCTGCAGGGGTGGATTGTGGCTGTGAGACCAACCTTAACCAGGTAGTGGTCCGTCCATGACCATGGGGAAACCACCGGATCCCTTACCCACGGAACACCCCCCTGATCCAAACAAAAGACCAAATCGAGTGCATGGCTGGCAACATGAGTTGGTTCAGAAATTAATTGGGATAGGCCCACTGATCTCTATCAGCTCAGTTAGCGAGTCAGTTGGGCGGCGGGGTAGACGGTACACCAACAGAATCCCCAATCTATCCCTTGTTCCCAGCCTCAAAAATATGCACTCAATATAAGTCAACTGTCTCAGGGGCCTTGGTAAGGTAAATGGTATTCTTATGGACCACAGCCACTCCCCCCCACCCACTTCTCCTAACCTTCTCCACAACAGAGTAACCTGGTGGGAGAAGCTGAGCCCACACTAGACCACTTGCTTCCCTCAACCAGGTCTCAGTTAAATATGCCAGGTCAGCTCCCTCATCCACGATCAAATTGTGGACAATCTCGGTCTTATTCTGAACTGACCTGGCATTGTAGAGGAGCAAGGCCAGACTCAGCAATGGCCAGACTCTGTGGGTTGTTGGAGCTGCTCCCCAAGGCCTGAGAGTTGACAAAGCAGTTGGAAGTGGAAACAATTACTAAATTACTGATTTCCCTTCCCCTGTAATGGCCAGCTGCTCTGCCAGCACCAATTCTTCTATTCCCCACCACTATAGTAATAGTTGTGCCAGAACTGCTGGGTGCACCCCCAGCACCATCCCACTCAAGAGAGCCCAAACACATATCCGCAAAAGGCCTGGCCTGGCCTGGTCCAACCAAACCCCCCAGCCCCCAACCCCCAAGGCCGGCTACCTACAGGCGGCCCAACAGATACACCTTTGTTGAGCCTCTCTGCTTTTAAGCCTACAAGCCCTGACATCCATTTGTCTCACAACCAGGGCAAGAGACAGGTGGAATAACTTAGCAATCTGGGAGGCTGGCAACCAGCCAGCTGGAACTTGGCAGCTGACAAGCAGGCTGCACTCCATCTGTGGGGAAATGTCCACAGGAAGCAGAGGGGCTAGATGTTAAGTCCTGGCAGGCAGATAGAATAGCCCTATCTGCCTGTACCCCCTGTTACCTTCCCAATTTAAAATGTCTTCTCTCTTAGCATATCTCTTCTGGGGCTATTACAACATGTATGATTTTATCCATACTGTTATGCCATGTGTGGTTCACAGACACATTTAAGTGCTGATTTTGACAATCACTTTTTGCTCCCAGCTCATCAAATTTAGACATCTGGCAGCAGTACTGGGGGAAGGTAGCCACACTATGCTGAACTACTCACCTTCCATTAAAAGGGGTGTGATTTTTTTGGTTGCATTTGAGATGTTTTCCATTACATTTGAACATGCACCTCTGCCTAAAATAATTACCCATCAGGAGGCTTGTTCCCATAACTTGTGACAGGGTAGGAGAAGCACCCAGCCTGAGTTGGACCGCCAGGTGAACTCCTGATTTTTAGTCATGTTCTTTCCAGTGTTAAGGTAGGAGAATGATCATGTGTGAGGTGTCAGCTGGGGTAAGTTGAACACGTGCCCTACTCAAATTCTGTCACTAGCTTTTTATTTAGGTAGGAGGAAAAGCTGTCCTATAGCTGCTGCCTTGCACACAATCATTCTACCCACCATCTACCTTAATGTTTGCAAGCACACAACGAAAAATGAGGAGTATGTCCAGTTTTCCTACACAGGCTGGGCACTTCTCCTATCCTGTTGATGGTCATGTGTGTTGGGAATTCTGTCTGGTAAGAGATACCCTTCTATTACAGTAGAGTGCACAGAGGCAAAACACAGCAGAGTCTGCCTAGGCATGTGTGTATGCTGAGAGTAAAAGAAACTTGGAGCCAGTTCATAGTTTCAAATCAATATAAGGAGTCTTTATTGGTGAACTCCATTCTAGATAGTAAAGTGGAGAGATGGGATCTCTAATCTAGCTAGCTAGCTGGATGCAGAGGGATGGTTTCTGCATCTCTGCACACATGGTACAGGGAGAGAGAAGTGTGTGCGTTGCAAGGAAGAAGAAAAGGGAAAGAGGAAGTGGCAAGGCAGGCAGTCCTTAAGAATAGCAATCTACATATCAAAGGGATAGTGTCAGAGCAGTAGAGAAGGGATGACCAATGTTTTGATCCCTCTAGCCCTCTGACTCACTAATCTGTCTCCTTCTATCACTGAGGCATGAGCCAGCGCAGAGTCCTTCAATTCCAACAATGTGAACAAGCCAATTGTTAGACATATGAAAGAAAGTATAATTAGCCATTTATAATCATTCCTAGCTGCAACTGGCAGTGGCAAGACTCATAGGGATGGGACCTACCTTGCTGCCCAGTTTCTAAGTTGCAAGGGGTGTGTGCAATCTGAAAATATATATAATGCATATATATTTTATGTTTTTATAGCCTTGTTAAGCATGGTGATGCCTGCTTCAAGCCAGATGAATGCCCATGTTCTTGGAAAGGAAAGGAGTACTTCCCCGGGGAAAAAGTAATTTCTTCCTGCCATACCTGGTGAGTGGTAATCCCATCACTTTATGACTTGTATAATGCTTTTATGGTTCTGAATTGCTGCTTAAGTATATATTCTGGCATTTCAATTGCTTTTATTTTTCATGAGTTGGATTTTATTGGTATCTAAAAATAGTTTTCAGATGGCTGACTAATGGTTTTGAAAAATGATGGACAGCAAGAACTGGCCTTTCCAACTAATCCATAAAAGAACTGGAATATTCATTAGTGGTTCAATCAGTTCATGATGGTTTAAGAAACTAACCCTCTTCCCCACTTTGCAAACATACTTTTTAAACCCCACAGGAGTAAAGCCAGTTGGGTTATTTAGAATGGGGAAACAGCTAAACACTCCCTCTTTCCCTCTGATTCTCCATTCTGTAGTCTGCCCCTAAGAAAACGAAAACAATATTTCAGTATATATCCTAGTCACCTTTAATTTGATTTCTTTGATCAAAATATTTTTTGTCTTTATCTTTTTAATATTTCAGACTGAAACCAGTTTTTTTGAGTCATAAGCAAATTCTCTAGTAGTATCATTTGATGAACAATGCGTTGTGAATTGGGCCTCCACTTTTCCCTGTGGTCAGTGCTTCTATAGCCTTTCTTAAGAAACATTCCATAATTATAATACTGTCTTGCAGGACCAGTTTTCTTCCACATTTATCCTCAGTGCACAGCTGAAATGTTACTGTTTCCATATATAATACGTAATTGTGTAACTGCTGAAATACAAGAAGCAACATCCCATCTTATAGTTCTTCTTCCCATTATCTAGGCTGTAAGGAAAGGTATTATTGAGTTTTGCAACCACAGCAAAGGTCAGACATCAAGGCTGTAGTTTGCTACTTAATAGTCAGCTTCTTTATTTTCTCATCTGACTCCTTTTACTCAGTTGGGCCTGTACAGCTATACAGAGCCTAAAGTAATTCAGGCTGGACCAGTCAGCACTAGTCAATGCCTTGTCTGGATGTCTTTGCCCACTCCAGCCTTGTGCTGACTGACTGCCTCTGCCTCTTGTCAGGTCCTCAGTATCTGCTCTAGAAGACATTTGTAGCCCTTTGGCCGACTGATGAAGCGACTTACAAGCCATCTCTACTTGACAGGAAGGTAAAGTGACCCTGGGTTACCCCCCTTCTACCCAAGCCTTATACATTTGTAGCTTTCATTGCTTGCTTGCTAAAATAAAATAAAATATAAAATAAATTATTCCCCTGCAAAAACCAAAGAACTTCATCAAGGGCTTGCAATAATTCTGGATACCTTAGACCAAGGTTTCTTAACCTTGGGCCCCTAGATGTTGTTGGACTACAACTCCCATCATCCTCAGCCGCAAAGGCCATGTCTGGGGATGATGGGAGTTGTAGTCAAACAACATCTGGGGGCCCAAGGTTAAGAAACCCTGCCATAGACAGCTTTTACCTATTTCTGCTAAAGCAGAGAAGCATAAACTTTATCCTTATTCTAAAGTGCAAGGGAATAATTAGAATCATAGAGTTGGAGGGGCTCATAGGCCATCTAATCCAACCCTACATGAGGCAGGAAAAACTAGCACACCCCCAAAAGATGTCTGTGCAAAAGCTTATAGGGAGAAAGAACAAACAACCCCTTTTTGTAATTGGTTCAATTGTTGAACTACTCTTACCATTACTAAGTTTCTCCTAATATATTTATTTCATTGATTTAAAATACTTATACCCCACCCTTCCAGTACACTACTACTCGTTGTGGCTTACAACATCAACAAAACAAGTACAATGTAAAGTAAAAGCTTAATAAAGTTCAACAAATGGCTAGGCTAATACCACATTTTAAAATATAAAATTTTAAAGTTTCAAATTAAAAGTAATTAACAGAAAGCTAAAAAATGGGAACTAAAAAACCCTACCAGATATAAGCTGTATATAAAACATTTTTAAAGCCTCTTTAAAAACATGTGTTTTAAATTGTTTTTTTAAAACACTGAGGGAGAAAGCATGGCAAAGCTCTTTGGGGAGGGTGTTCCAAAGCTGAGGGGCCACAACTTAATCTCTGAGTCCCCGCCGACTGGATGTCTGCTAGTGGTGGGGCCATGATCAGGGCCTGAGATGCCGAACGGAGAGCCCTGCAGGTTCACATGGACAAATGTGGTCCAATAGGTATCCTGGCCCCTAGCTGTGTAGAGCTTTAAAAGTCAAGACCAGCACCTTGCATCTAGCCTGGAAATGGAAAGGTAACCAATGAAACATCTTGCATCCATGAGGTCCAGCAGCATTCTGGACCAGCTGAAGGTTTTGAACCATCTTCAATGGCAGCCTCACGCAGAGCTGCTGTTCAGCTGAAATCTACTTTCCTGTAACTTTTGCCCATTTGATCTAGTCCTGCCCTTAGAGCAGCTTTCTTCTATGTGATGGTCCTTCAGGTATTTGAAAAGTGTTATCATTGACTCCCCTTAGTTTCTTTTTTTCAGACTAAACATGCCCAGCTCTTCCAACCTTTCCTCATAGAGCTTGTTGTCCAGACCTCTGACCTCCTTGACAATGACCTCATTGTCCTCCTCTGAATTTATTCCAGTTAGGCTCTTAATATTTCCTTTTCTGTTCTTCTCAAGAAGTGAAGTTTTGCCATAGTATAAACTTCCAATCCTTGTCCACCAACATGTTAGATATCACCACCAAGCTCTGCTTGTAGAGAAAAGCTGAATATGTTTTAAAATATACTCATGGTAATTCTGGTAAAATGTGAATATATTTTGTTATTGATTACTGTTTCATGAAGTTCAATACTCTGGCTACTACGAAATGTTGTACAAGAGAACCTCGTTAATCGCAGGCTTCCCATCTGCAGTCGGGTAATAGACATTCGACCTTGGCATATGAGAAATGGGGGAAAGACAGACTTGCATATCCGGGAAGGATTCCCCTTTACAAGTAAAGGGCTTGGGTTAGAGTGGGGTGAGCGGAAAGGAGGCTGCATCTTATATTTAAAAAAATGTTGTGGGTGGCAGCAGAGGCAGCAGGATTGCATCAGAGGCTGTGCATGTTACCTTTGAAAATTTCCGCAGAGGCTGCAGCAACAGCAGAGATCGGATAGATCAATCGGGTGCATTTTGTCTTTTTAAATCACCGCAGAGGTGGTTGAGCAGCAGGGATCCTTCTCCCTCCAAGCCTCTCTTCAAACTGACTGCGGGTGCTGGTCTGGAGCCCATTTCATCTTATCCATCTTATTTATTTGTAATTTCTCTGTGTAAACCACCCTGAGCCATTTTTGGAAGAACGGTATGGAAATCGAATAAATATAAATAAATAAATAAAGTTCAAGCCTCTCTGAGCACGTTTGCTCAGCTGCCTCTGCGGCAATTTAGGAAGACAATATGCGCCCGCTGGATCTATCCAATCTTTTCTGTTGCTGCTGCCTCTGTGGCAATTTTCAAAGGTAAAATGCACTGCCCACACCACAATCCTGATGCCATCAGTGGCAATTTTTTCACCTGATTTTTGACCCTTTTTTGACCAATTTCTTTAAAAACAACAAAACCCCCAATTTTTGGCCCATTCCACCTCCTTTAGGAACCTGACCCCTGCAGTTCCATAACCCCAATGGCCCAGTATTCACGGTTTCAGGATGCACGGCACTAGCCAGGAATGGAACTCCCATGAATATTGAGGTTTTCCTGTATTACCAGCTTAGTATCACGTGGACAGGGGGAACATTGAATTTGTTCTTAACCAATCATTCTATTTGTTTAGCCGTAGCAAAAATATTTTTTGTTCTTAATTATTATGCTTTGAAGTCGTATGAGTGATTGAAATTGGACTCGTGTGTGTGTGGGTTTTTTTTTTTTTTTTAAGTTAGACAGGAACACTGGATTGGATCAAGAAAAATGAGCAGAACAATGCTTATGCATGCAACTTAGCAGCTGGAGCCCTCTTTGTTCCCCCCAAAGCAACTCCTGAGGGTTGGGGGGCTCCCCAGAATAGCATGAGTGGGATTCGGGGAGAAGGGGGAATCAGCCAGAATCTGTGGAGATACTTTATATAAGTGAATCTGCTCATACAATTGCCTCTGTACAATTTGACTGATTCCTCCTCCCCCTTCAGCCTCTCATGCCACACCCTATAGCAGGGATGGGGAACCTTGGCACTCCAGCTGTTTTTGGACTACAACTCCCATAATCCCCAGCCATAGAGGCCAATAGCTAGGGATTATGGGAATTGTAGGCCAACATCTGCAGGAGTGCCAAGGTTCCCCATCCCTGCCCTATAGTGTTCTGTAGCATGACTTGAACCTCAGGAGCAAGTTTTTCAGGAGCCGCCACAGGGAGGAGGGGTGGGAAAGTTTGCTTGCATGAGCATCTTTCTGCTCGTTTATCTCTGGATCCAATCTTATCTTGAATCTATTGCTTATCCTGATTTCCCCCTTCCCACTCTTGTTTAGCATATATTCTTGATGGCTTTTTTTAAACTTTCAAGTGACCTAATTTCTTTCCTGTTTTATGTTTTGGCTTTTCCCACTTCTTCATGTTAGTGTTAATGAGCACTATGATGTAAAGTAACTCGGGCTGGTCCAGCCAGCTGAAGCAAGTGGAAGTTGTAGTAACCCCTTCCCTGCCAAAGAGTAATCACTTATGTCACGACCTGGCTGACCCCTGGATCACCTCGGCAGGGAGGGAGAAAGCAGGCATACTGAAAGAGATTGTCCAGGACTGGACGGAGTGACGGGTTGTGCAGTCAGACAACCCTGCTTGAGCTGGATTGGGTTGGATTGGGTAAATCCAAGGACCTTGGGGCATTCTGGACAGCACTACCTACAAGTGTCTGCTGCTGTACCAGGGGCACTGCCTGCACCCACGATGAGCAGGTGAGCCTCCCAGGAGGGGAGGGCAAGGAGGGATTGTTTCCCACAACCAGCTACTGTGAGTGAGACAGTTGGCAGGAGGCAAGGAGAGAGCGCCCCCACCCCCAGGATCCCATTGCTCTTTGGATGGGTATGTCCATTGCTGTTTGGAAGGACTTTATCACCTCATTAACTTGACATCTACCCCCTGCTCTGGAAAAATTAATTGCCCTTCACCTGATAGGTGCTGTCATTGATGCTGCAATGGGAAGTACGGTTTTTAGAATACCTGTAGGGCTTCAACCTCTGACTTGTACTGGTGAAAAACAGAAACACAAACAGGAAGCCCCTTCCGATCAAGGACATCCTTGGCCAAGGGGTATCCAGGAACTATCTGTGCAACCCTTCTCATTCCTATTTTTCTCAGTTTACATGTCACAATCACATACCCACTATCTGCTCAAGTGGGCAAACAGCATTCTACGGCAGTGGCCCCCCATAGACAGTGTACCTGGCTATTGTTGCATGGGCAGCCAGATCTCCCTGCCAGCATCTATCAGTGGAGTGTAGGGCTGCTGACTGTGTGTTGGTAGCCATAGCATGATGTGCTGTAGTTTGAAGTATGGGTGGGAGTATGGATGTTGGGGCAGGTGTGGATGGGAGTGACAAATATGGATGATGTGGTGTGTTGCCGAGCAGAGTACAGCTGAGGGTGTTCTGGCTGCATGACCATGGAGTGCAGGCAAGAGGCTAGAGGATCAGCTGGCATGGTCTGCTCTGGGTGTCAGTGTCTGTGAGCAGCATTCAGGTAGGCAGGATCGGTGTGAGGTGCAGGTTCTCACAATCAAGTGGTCATGGTCAGTGTATCTAGCCAGATGACTAGTCTGAATCAAATCCTGGATTAAATATCCTGGTTAACACCACAGAATTTAGCCAGGATTCCCACAGTGCATGAGTTCTCACGATCATACTGAAGTCGGTCAACACTATTTATCCAGGATTAACATGGTCATGAGAACACGGCTTATATAAATTAAGGAGGTCAAGCTTCAGTGTGTGCTGTTTGGCCACTATTTCCAGTTCTTTACATTTCATTGAAATAAGGATTTGAACAACCTAAAAAATGCTGTCAATTTCACTTTGCAGTACCTAAGACAAGAACTACCATATCTGCGATAGGTATGTCTAATCTGGCTTAGTATTTAGTAGGCTGTTTGTTTGGCATTTATACCATACTGTGTTATTGCCTAGTATGTCATATAACATACAAATGTCAACATGATTCGTACGTTCTTTCCAAAGTGCACTGTCACCTTATCATTGCTGTCTGTTGTTGTTGCGTTCAGTCAAGTTCAGCAGTCTAATTCTACAATTTCTCTTGGGCACTGGAAGATTAGAACGGCACATGTGGAATGCCCATGCCTGAAGTTATTCCCCTATTCATTTCTATGAAAGAGGCAACTCTGAAAACTCACTTCATGGACATGGACCTACTTCATTCCCTGAAATGTGTGGATAGACTGCAAGAATCTAATGGCACATGCAAGAGCCTCATGTGTGAATTTGCGCACACTAGGACTCTTAGATTAGGACTGTGAATATCTTGAAATATGATATTTTAATGTATATGTTTTCATCTTATGAAATTAGGCAAATTGTTAATATGTGTCAGATTCTGGTTACCTTTGATACTATAACTATTGGCTATGCTTTTTTTTAGCATCTGCCGTCATGGGTCATTTGAATGCACTTTCCACCCTTGCCCATCAATGTGTACTACTTATGGAGATCGCCATTACAGAACATTTGACGGACTTTCTTTTGATTACATTGGAAATTGCAAGGTTTACCTGGTTAAGGTAAGACTGTTTTAAAAAACCTTATTATTACGGATTTCAACCTAGGTAAATCAGTTGCTATTAAAAATACAAAAGGTTTGCAAGTTGTCAGGAAAAAGCCCTCTTTTCTGACCGTAGTAAGTAGATCTGCTGGAAATTAAAATCCCTGTTTATATAGCAACATGCAGTATTTAATAAATCAAATAAATAAATCAAATAATAATAAATAAAATAAAATAAAATAAATCAAATAAATAAATAATAATAAAAATATTTAATACAATTGTTAATAACACCCATTAATAATTCAGGATACAATTAACATGTGTTTATGTCTTGGTGCTTGCAGTGGACCTTAACCATACTTAACTACATACTGAGGTAGTTCACAGGACCGGGCAGGCGGGGCAGCAGGAGGCTGTGGGGGAAGGCTGGTTGTACTCACCTTCCCCGCAGATGAGCGCTGGACTCTTGCTGGGAGTGTGGGACTACACTCCCAGATGATCTGCGCTGCATGCTGGAGTGCGGAGCTCCAGAGGCTGGGACAATACGTCCCAGCTTCCGGAGATTTCACAATGCATGATGTGACACACACAGTGCATTGAGGAATTCGCCCAGAAGACAGGTGCTCTGGGTGCCCATTTTGTTGTCCACTGGGGCTGAACATAGCCTCAGTGAACACATGATCCTGAAGTCCAGGTTAAGAACTTGCTTGAGGCCCGAACTGGGCAGTTCTCATGCACAGCCTAACCCTGGCTGTTTCCAGTGCTTATTAAAATAAAGGCATCTTGCTGTTTAATTTTAAAAATTCAATTTTTAAAAATTTGGTTAATTTTATTACTTTTATTGTGTCTTGTATCTATTTTATTGTTGTGAGCCGTCCTGAGCAGTAGTGCAGTGGAGGGATGGGTTATAAATATTTTAAATAAATAAATAAATGCTTCTTGAATTTTTTTGTTTCCATTAGGAACATAGGAAGCTGCCTTATACCCAGTCAGAGCATTGGTCCATCGAGCTCAGTATTGTCTACACAGACTGGGGGCAGCTTCTCCAAGGTTGCAGGCAGGAGTCTCTCTCAGTCCTATCTTGGAGATGCCAGGGAGGGAACTTGGAACCTAGATGTTCTTCCCAGAGCGGCCCCATCCCCTGAGGGGAATATCATACAGGGCTCATGCGTAGTATCTCATTCAAATGCAAACCAGGGTGGACCTTGCTTAGCAAAGTGGGTAATGCATGCTTGCTACCACAAGACCAGCTCTCCTCCTTATTCTTTATATCCCAATCTCTGGAAAAATACTAAATGAGATTTGGTATATTTACATTGCATTCTGAAGATTTTGGATTCTTTCTGTGATCAACCAAAACAGAGGGCCTGGGATCCAAAGAGCTATGTTTGGTACCTTAAGGGCTTGGGCACACCTAGTGGGATTTTCACCTCCTTTTCCCTTGAACAGTAGACCTCAT
Source organism: Hemicordylus capensis (assembly GCF_027244095.1). Lineage (NCBI taxonomy): Eukaryota > Metazoa > Chordata > Lepidosauria > Squamata > Cordylidae > Hemicordylus > Hemicordylus capensis. The sequence goes on from NC_069657.1 coordinate 124,508,792, forward strand.
GGCACATCACAAACTGTTTGGGATAGTCTCCTCAATTACAAAAAATCTTTGCTGTGTTTCAAGGGACTCTTATTGTGCTAATGACTTATAGCTCCATAACAATTAAAGCACATTCATCTTATTACTAAAATGAACTGACAGCTGTATAGAACACTGTTAATGTGATATAGGATTCAGCTCAAACATGCAATTTGCTACTTGTTTGGTTTCTGTTTCATTTTGGGCAAGCAGATGAGGAATATCAACACCAACACAGCCCCCACTCCATGCCAGTGCAACACCTGGTATTGGTATGGAGGTATTAAGGTATTACCCCCTTAATGAGGACAATAAGAATATTGTCCTTTGTGCCATCCTCTTAAAAGGCAATGCAAGGCTGCAAGAAAAACCTTAGTGCTTTCCTGGCTGTTTTTCCAGAGGGGACTAATGAAAGTGACTAATGAAATAATGAAACATTATTACCCCTTTAATGTTGGGCACTGTGAGGTAATGATGAAGTTGTAGGTCTGTTGGATCAATACCATATAGGCAGATGGCTGCTAACTGGCTAGCAGTGCCTATAACTTGTGGCTTGTATCTGTGCTGACTCAACTTTCTCCTGCCTCCAAGCCACATCTCACTGTAAGAGTGTGGGATCCTCCTCAGGCACTGATCAGTGATGGTGATCTCTTCTTACCAGCTGCCACTGCATCTTCTTTTCCATCTTCAGAGGTAGAGAGGGATGGAGAGAAGCCAGTTAATGGGAGAAGGAACAGGTGGGCCAGAGAAGTAGAGGCAAATGGGTGTTGCAGGCTGTTTTTCATCGGATGTTTGTTTTCTTTCTGCAGAGTTCCTCAGTTACTAGTTTCTCAATCATCATTGAAAATGTTAATTGCTTTAACACTGGAATCATTTGTAGAAAGTATATTTTCATTAATGTTGGAAAATCATTCGTAATATTTGATGATGACACTGGAGATCTGGTAAGCTCTAGTACTATTTAAGGAGCTATATAAACCCGATTGTGTAGAGATTCATATGCAAACCATTGGCAGGGAGGGGGAAAGTGTGTGGTACTAATTACTTTGCAAACACATACAACTACATACCTGCCAACATATCCCTATTTTCCCATTCACTTGAATGGGAAAATAGGGACATGTTGGCAGGTATGAAGCTGTATAGTAAAGGGTAGCTGGAACATAGGAAGCTGCCATATACTGAGGCTATTCCCATGATCAGCAAAAATCAGGCTAGGGAAGGCTGACCCAATTTCTCTTGATTGTGGGAAGCAACAGGAGCTGTGTGGCTCCCAGCAGCAAGCCCGCTTAAATGCCCCTCCCCCGTAAGGTTAGCAGAGCGTGTACTCCACTAACCCCATTTTTCTGATTATTTATTGCTACAGTGCGGCTCTGTACCATAGCAACCAACAAGTAGCCTCCCGACCACAGGGCTACAACAAGCCTCCTGGTATCAGAGGGCTCCTCAGAATGCCCTGTGCACTAGTCGTGACAGAGCCAGTAATTGTCTGGGCTGCCAATCCAGCCACCCAGGGAGGGCTTCCTGCTTGTGTTTGGGGAGAGTGGGTCAAGCCTGCTCTCCCCGCAAACCCCATTCTGGCTCACCTCTAGCCTAGCTTCTGCTAACAAAGGAACTTTTCTCTTCCTCCTGGTGGCTCTCTAGGTCCCACCCACCTGGTGTGCTGATAGGCTGAGCTCTGGAGTTCACCAGCCTGTCAGTCAGGACAGGGTTCACTTCCAGTTAACTCTTTAGGAAAGAGTTGGCTGGTCATTACAAATATATTGCAAAATATATATACTCCCCCCGCCCTTTCTGTACTCTCACTGGTGTTTCATATTGGTGTTTTATTGTTACAAAGCAACATGTGATAAATGTGCTGGTGTGTGTCGAGCATGGTAATAAGTAGCATACAGAAAAAGGTGGATTCTGCATACTAAAGATGTGTTAAAAACCACTTTTAAGCATACCTTATCATTGTTGAACTGCACCTATTATTTACATCAGTTTTTTTGAAAATTCAAATCCATGTAATGTAACATTAACCTATACAAAAATATAAGTGCTTGTTTTTCTAAAGATTAAATCATTTTGAAACATCATACATGTGTAACATCATGGAGTTTATTATGTATGGGCTGACTTTTTCCCCCAACAGAGTCCACTGAGTTATATAGACAAACTACAGCAAATACATATATGGAAAGCTGGATTTTTCACACTTGTTCACTTTCCTAATGAATATATCACAGTAATGTGGGATCAAAGAACAATGATTCATGTACAGACAGGGCCTCAGTGGCAGGTAAGTGGACATTGTACCATCTAATTATGGTGTAGCCATAGCTGAGCTCTTGGAAATCACATTCATTTCTATGAGAAGATGTTATTGTACTGATTCCTCTGCCCACCCTGGGATGGTACTACTCTTCTACATCCCTCTGGTGAAACATGCTTTATGAGAGCCTATGGAGAAAAGGAAATTTCTTACTGTGACTTTCTGTTCTCTGAGGCTCCCCGAAAGTATTTGGCCCACCTCTTCCTGAAGGAATCCAGTTGTTTGCAGAACGTGGTCAAGGCTTCTGCCTTCACTAAACATGTGCAGGAGGTAGGATATCCTGGGGATTCTCTTTTTTTTCTGGTCACTGTTCTCCTCCCTTCTGTACTGCATAATTGCATGGGGTGGTTTTTTTGGGGGCGGGGGGATCTTAGCTCTTTTCCCCCTTAGCAGTTTGTTGTTTTAAATGGAATGGAATCAAAAGGTACTCATGTTCTTCCAGTCAGGTCTGGGAGGGTGGGTCAGCCCCTCCTCCCATTGAAGAAGCTTCCTGCTGTTGGCCCTGCCTAAAGTTCCACAGGGAGGTACCACTCCTCTGATAAAGAACATGTTCTGGGGGTCTCAGAGAACAAGAATTCACAATAAGAAATTCCTTTGTTAGATAGAACCAAATATATATTGCATTACAGTGTTTGTGAAAGTAAGTTTGTGGTTTTTTTAAAAAAGCACCTAATTCTGTTCTTATTTTTAAACAGTTTCTTTCTGGCAAAACAAGTCCTCTAAAAATATAATCAGTCTGAACTTTGAGCCTACAGCTAATTAGGCATATATCATCCACATTTAAATCATCTTGGTTTAATGCATGTATAACTGTACTCAAGGTTTAATGAACAAATCTACTCACAGTTTGAACTGTGCAACAAACTGACACAACCTAACCTAACCTAAACTAAACTAAACGAACTGACACAACCAGCTACAGTCACTGGCTCAGTTAAGTTGCAACGCTAAAACATGGTTTACTGCTATACAAATGAGCATAAGGAGCTGTGGACTTGAACATTCCCCTCCTCCCTCTTGCATGTGAGGGGAGGAAAATGAAAACTTTTGCTTTCATTGTAAAATTGCAGTTCTGTATTGCACATGGATTCTGGGAACTGTGGGTTGTTATGTCCTCATGGAGGACAGGTCTATCAATGCCTACTAAGCTATAGGCTGGCTTGCTTGCTTGATTAAGTGCTGTCAAGTCAGTGTTGACTCTTTTTCCCCACTTTAAATTTTTATTGGTTTTTACAATAGCTTTAACGTTTCAAATTATCTTCATGTATCTAATTCTACATAAGTAATTATTGACTTCCCTCTTGCCTATCTGTGCAGTTCACAATAATTATACATATAAACCATTGCTATAATAATTCAAAACATATGTACTCACAATGCTACTCGATTTTTACCCAACCCAACCTGCTATATTTCAAACCCTACTGAAAAGTCCATATTGGAAAAATAATTCTTTAAAGCAAAAATAGTTCCCAGTCTTCTTTGAAACATTCCAAATGTTCATCTCTTATAAGTGCGGTAAGCTTTGCCATCTCAGCATATTCTAAAACTTTTATCAACCAATCTTCTTTTGAGGGCATTTTAGTGTTTTTCCATTTCTGCGTATATACTATCCTGGCCACCGTGGTTGCATATATTAAAACTGTTAAATTTCTTCTGGAGAACTCTCCTTGAGTTATTCCCAGCAGGAAGGATTCTGGCCTCTTAGGAAATGTCACTTTAAAGATTGTCTTCAACTCATTATATATCATATCCCAAAAAGCCTTTGCCTTCCCGCATGACCACCACATATGGAAAAAAGTTCCTTCACATTGTCCACATTTCCAACAGTTGTTTGAAACATTCTTATACATTAATGATAGTTTTTTCGGTGTCAGATACCACCTATACACCATCTTATAATAATTTTCTTTTAAAGTATAACAGGCAGTAAACTTTAAATCAGTTTTCCATAATTTTTCCCAAGCAGCCATATCTATATTATGACCCACATCTTGAGCCCATTTTATCATAGTCGTTTTTAACCACTTCATCTCTTGTCTCCTCCTGAAGCAACAACTTATACATCTTAGAGACTAATCTTTCATCATTTTCACACAGCTCCTTCTCAAATCTTGACATTTGATCCACAAACCCAACCCTAAGATCCTTTTTATAAATTTCATTTAGCTGATGATACTGAAACCAATTACTAACCAAATTTTGTACTTCATTTAAATTTTTTAATTTACAGCAGTCTGTGTTGACTCTTAGTGACCACATAGATAGATTCTCTCCAGGCTGATCTGTCTTCAGCTTGGCCATTGAGGTCTCTCAGTGGTGCAATCATTGCTGTTGTGATCGAGTCTATCCACCTTGCTGCTGGTCATCCTCTTCTTCTCTTTCCTTCAACTTTTCCCAGCAGTATAGACTTCTCAAGGAGCTGGGTCTATGCATAATGTGTCCAAAGTATGATAGTTTGAGCCTGGTCATTTGTATTGCGAGTGAAAATTCTGGATTGATTTGTTCTAGGATCCATTTGTTTGTTTTCCTGGCTGTCCATGGTATCCTCAAAAGTCTTTTCCAGCACCAAAGTTCAAAAGCGTCAATGTTTTTTCTATCTTGCTTCTTCAAAGTCCAGCTTTTACATCCACAGAGTATCATGGGAAAAACCATAGTCTGAACGATTCTAATCTTTGTAGGTATAGACATGTCACAGTATCTAAATATCTTTTCCAAGGCCTTCATTACAACCCTACCAAGTGCTAGTCTGTGGCGTATTTCTTGACTGCTGGATCCTTTACTGTTGACAGTCGATCCTAAAAGGCAGAAGCTATCCACCACTTCAGTGTCTTCATTGTCAGTTCTGAGGCTGGTTGCTGTACCTGTTTTCATTAGTTTAGTCTTCTTAACATTTAGTTGTAGTCCCATTTTTTCACTGTGCTCCTTGACTTTTCATTACTAGAGCTTGCAGATCATCCACATTTTCAGCTATCAGAGTGGTGTCATCAGCGTAGCATGGGCTATTGATGTTTCTTCCTCCAACTTTAAAACCACCCTCATCTGTTTTCAATCCAGCTTCTCTCAGTATATGTTCAGCATATAAATTGAATAAAGAAGGAGAAAGTATACAGCCTTGTCTTACTCCTTTGCCGATTTGGAACCAGTCTGCTTCAGCATGTTTCATCTGGACTTGCCTTGTTTTTCCGTGTCTATTTCCATCCTCAGGGTCTTTACAGATGCCATTGTAATACTTCTCCTTGCCTCTTCTGACAGCTTTCTGAAATTTCCTATTACTAGCTGAACCCACACAGAGCTTCTGTGCGATAGTTTATTTACTTCTTGGAGTTTTCTTGTGAGAATTTGGCTGGTTGTTCAGTTGTTTATTTTTCCATGTGGCTTTGTTGTCTTTTTGCAGTTCTTTTTGTGCATCAGTGCACTTTGTATTTGGATGTTTTTTTGGGGGGCGGGGTTGGTGTTTCAAGTATTTGGTCAGGAGTTTTTTGTCCCTGCTGTTTTGTGGGTTCCACCCCCCCCGTTGCCCCAGTGTCTCACCTTCCACCCCCCTACCTTCGGCCCCAGTGTCTCGCCTTTCACCCCCCCCACCTATTGCCCCAGTATTGTCTCTTAAAGCCCCCAGGTTTGTTTTGGTTTGTTTGTTTTAATGTTTTTGTTGGACTGGTCAGCTGCTGTGGAATCACACAGAACATCTTCCCCCTCCCTACCTCTTGCCCCAATGTTGGTCCTAGAAGTCCCTCAGGTGTTTTGTTTTGTTTTTTCAGTGTTGAGTGTGGCTACTGTTGGCCCTATGTTTTTCCACTCAGTACTTGGCGGGGGGAGGGGGGAATCTGGCTCTCCGTAGCTTTGTCCCCCCCGCAGCCCTTCAGTTTCCTCCCCCGCCACTTATTCTGCCCTCTTTTATTTTATTTACTATACCATGGTCCCTTTTCCTTTGTCAATCTTTATCAAGTGTCCCTAGGTCTCCATTTCTACTATCTGTAGCCGATACAGTGGGTGACCAGTGTTGAGTCTCGCGCCTATCAATCGTCTCCTCTGTCACGTGTCCCCCTGCTGGCTCCCTCTCATGCCCATTCCTGTGCCAGGCCCTTGAGTTTTGTTCCCCCCACCCCTTGTGCAGCCTTACCCCCTGTGCTCTGTCTTTCCTTTCAAATTATTTTTCTGGTGCAGCCGCCTCATTGCAGCTGGGTCCTGCTGTTTTGTGGGTCTGGGCCTCCTGCCTCCTCTGGCCTCCTCAGCCATGCCCCCCCCCCACGCCTCTGGTCTCCTGGGTGTGCTGCCCGGCACCCAGCCAATCAGCTGGGGCGCCGGGGCGCACATTCGAAGGCACACACAGGAGAAATATATAGAGAGAAGTTCCTTCCTGAGGTCTTCAACTTTCTTGACTTTGGCTTCTTTCCTCTCCTTGGCAATTGCCAGCGTCTGTTCTGACATCCATTTTGCTTTCTTCTGTTTCTTGATCTTTGGCAGTCTCTTTTCACATTCGTCCTTTATAACTTACTTGATTTCATTCCACAGTTCCTCTGGTTCCCTATCAATGAGGTTCAGAACTTCAAAGTGGTTCCTTGAAAATTGTGGGTACATTCTCAAGATCTTATCGTGGAAGCTGGATAGCTTTGTTTTTCTGCTTTAGCCTGACTTGGAACTTGCACATGAGCAGTTCGTGATCAGTTCCATAATCAGCACCCGGCCATGTCTTTGGTGTAATAACTGAGCTCTTTCAACAATAATGTAATCAGTTTGATTTCTCTGTACTCCATCTGGTGATGTCCATGTGTATAGGCGCCGCTTTGGTTGTTTGAAGAATGTGTTAGCAGTGAAGAGATCATTGGCTTGGCAGAAACTAAGAAGTCATTCTCCTGCCTCGTTTCTGTTTCCTAGGCCATATAGGCCGACTGTGTTTTCCTCCTTACCTTTCCCAACATTGGCATTCCAGTCTCCAGTAACCAGCATCACATCTTGCTTGCATGTTCTGTCAATTTCAGATTGAACATGAGCATAAAACTCATCAACTTCCTCTTCTTCTGCATCAGTTGCTGGGGCATAGACTTGAAGAACTGTCATGTTAAAGGCTTGTTCATGAAATCTAAATGATATTAGTTGGTCACTGACTGTATTGTACCCAAGTACTGTCATTGCTATATACTTCCTGACTATGAGAGCAACACCGTTCCTTCTTCTGGTAGGCTATAGGCTACTTCTCTGAATATCAGTTACAGAGGAGCAAAAGCAGGAGAATGGGCATGTCTTCATCTCCTGCTTGTGGCCTTCCCAGAAGTATCTGGTGGGCCACTGTATGTAACAGGATGCTGGTCTAGATAGGCCTTTGGCCTGATCCAGCAGGACTGTTATTAACATTCTTATTAACTAACTATAGTGAGAATAAACTGAGATATTGAACCACGGTTTGATTCTAGTTTAATACCTTGGATTGTTCTAACTATAGTTAACAAATCACAATTCCTAACACTTGTGTGTAATGGGGAGCTAAGGGTTGTTCTTAAAGTGAAAGCAGAAGTTTTCACCTCCACCTCTCATGCGAGGGAGGGGAGAGGAAGGAGAAGTGATGGAGAATCCTGCAAGCCCACAGCTTCCTCAGGTCCATTAACATTTCACTAAACCATGGTGTAAGAGTTGTGTCTAAACCAAGACACTGTCTTCATTTTCAGTACCTTAGAAATGTTTAGTGTTGTTCAGCAACAAAGAAGCATTGCACAACAATTTTTGTTACTAAACATCACTGTTATCTTCTGCAAATGTTTGCACAAATTATGCAACTAAAATCAGTTTAACTTTACACTCTTTCCCATACACATGTGTGTGCAGGATTTGGGATTCTATGCAATAGGGCAGAAACAGCAATGCTCTGGTTGAAATCCACAATGCAAATGGTGGATTTCCCATTATTTTTATTGACAGCATAAAATTTAAGTCTTTCTTATTTCAGCAGCATGAAGCTGTTGCAGCACAACTTCTTCCCACACCTCTCCTATAATGTAGGTATCCTGAAGTTGTGTGTAGAATGACACTTTCAGAAGTGATGTGTTTAGTGTGGGAAGAAATCATGTCAGCAGTCCCTCCCCATGATATCACAGGGTCCCTTTACTGCCAGAGTGCTGTGGGATGATGCCATGATGCACTGGCTCCTATCATGTTTTGGAGTAATGTAGGAATGGATATTTGATTATATTTATTTGTGGACAGAATTTTCTTCTGTTAGTTTTTTAAAAGTAGAAAACAGATGCACTGCTCAGTCTATAGTAAAATCCTATCATATTTGTCTCCTTTCCAGGGTGGGCTGACTGGATTATGTGGAAATTTTGACTCAAAAACTGTAAATGAAATGAGGACTCCAGAAAATTTTGAGTTAACAAATGCACAAGAATTTGGAAGTAGCTGGGCAGCTGTAGAGGTAAATAGCTAAATGGTTTCTCATCCAGAGTTAGTTCATTGTCATTATAAATCAGCACCAACCATGTTTATAACTCTGTAGTGCTGCTAGCATAAACATTGTAAATGGGACAGTTGAACTAAAGTTTTAGTAGTTTTTGTGCTAAAAACACTACAGAGGTTCAGAGTATTATGTTTTGTGATTTATTATTGAACTTATGTAGCTGCCTGGAACTGAGTGTCAGACCATCAGTCCATCTAGCGCAGTATAACACTGACTGGCAACAACTCTCCAGGAGCCTTTTCTAGCCCTTCCTGGGGATACTAGTGATTAAACCTGGGACTTTTTGGATGCAAAGCAGAGTCTAGTGCTCATCAGTCCACTGCTATGGACAGTGAAGTCATTCACATGACCAGGTGGGGGGTGGGGTGGGGCAGGGTGGGGTGGGGGTGGGGGAAGACTTGCTCCCCCCCCCCGATAGCCCGAATGTTGCTGGGAGCCTGGACCTCATTCCTAGATGACCATAGCATAGCATGGGGCTCCGGAGTCTGGGACGACGTGTTCCTGCCTCCGGATATCCCACAATGCACCAGGTAACATGCGTGAGGCATTAGGGGATTCCTCCAGGGCTCTAAATGCCCATTTCTGTGTCAGCTGGGACTGAACGTAGCCCCAGTGAACACACATTCCCAGAGCCCAGGTTAAGGGCTCGCTCAAACCCTTAACCCTGGCTAGGAGCCAGGTTTCATAGCTGGGCTAGGCAGCACTGCCCCACCAGGATTGAACCCGATCTTGGCAGTTCTCACATGCAGCCTAACCCAGGCTGGGCTTCCCTAACCTGGGTTAGGATTCACATGCCTCTAATTGCTTCATTCAAATCCTTTTATGGCTCTTAAACTTTAAGATAATATGGAGTTTCTGCACAAGTCTTGAGATGTTTAATGTGTATTTTTCAAGCCATCCTCTCTTTTGCAAACATATAGCAGTTTTATAATGTAAAGCAGTTATGCACCCCTAGTGGGGGACAGTAGGACAAGTACAACATGACTTGAAGTCACAGGTTTTCATATGAAAAGCTAGACAATGTGGAGAATATTAGAGAACCGTATTTCCAGTGCAGCTTAAAATGTAAAACTTTTTGCATGGCTTCAAACAGTATCCTTCCTTACTCTACACTAAGCCAGTCCAACTGCTTAAGCCAGAGGTGTTGTCAGCATACTGATTTACATCTTACTTGGGCTGGTAAGGACATTTTGTTCACATGTTACAAGGAGTCAAGCATGATCATGTGATTTCAACTGCTGTGACAGTATCAGCAGCAGATGCAGTAGAGCCCTGTCTCTGCCCCGCCGCCCCAGCTCCCATGAACTGTAGCACATTATTCATTTACTGTGAATGAGAGGCTCATGCACATCTCCTATATATTCCCCAGCAAGCGACCCCCTTGCCCAATGCAAGTTATACCACTTGGTTATTTTATACATCAGAAAAACATGCTAGTTCTGAGAATATTTTCTTCTGGTTGATTATTTTGCTTTTGGATTCAGTGTGTTGACAGCTCTGACATTCGGCATCCATGCATTTTAAATCCACTCAGAGAACCATTTGCCAAGAAAGAATGTGGAATACTATTAAGTGAAATATTTGAGTCTTGCCATCCAGTGGTGAGTAGCAGTGAAAAATGTGATATTTTAACAAATCTGTATCCTAAGCTTGGTGTGTCATAAAGTGAAGCTCTTGATTATTTGAATGGCTGTTCAATATAGAGCCATTATCATATATTTACATCATGCAAAACTCTGATCTTACATTTGTACTTGCAACTAGGGGTGTGCACAAAACTGGCTGGCCTAGTTCGGTTTTGAATATGGACTGGACTCAAACTGGACCAGGCATGTTTGGTTTGGCACCCCATACAAGAACCCCGGCTTGGGTAGAGTTCAAGCTGGTTCAGGGGTTCTAAGTAAAAACAAAAATAAAAGAATTTTTTAAAAAGGCTTACCCGGCTTCCAGGGGTGTGGCTGTGGGAGTGGGGTCTCAGAAGTTTCCCTCTCTCCCACTGTCTCCCCCTGGTCTTCTTTGGGCCACTGTTTTCAGGCCTTTTCAGCCCCCTCAGTGGCCATTTTGAAGGCCGCTACACATGCATAGTGGCTATCTGTGTGTCAGGAGAGCGGGGTTTGAACTTAGAGGCTCTGAGCCAGCTCAGGGGATTCAGCTTGAGGTCAGGGGGGTTGGCTTGAGGCCAAATGGCCCAGTTCAATGAAAAAATGGATCGACTTGGTTCACACATCCCTACTTGCAACCTGATCCTAAAATCTGTGATAGGATCCAGTACAGCTTTAGGAATGGGTAGCAACAACAACCTCTTTGCCATTGGCCTGTCAGGAACTCATTGGACTCCATGTGATTACCCATGGAACTGCAGAGCCACATGTGAATAGCATTTTAGGGCCATAATTGGGCTAGGGCTATTTATGAATAGGGCTAATGTGTATCACGGAACTGCTGTTTGTTTGGTTGAATGTGTAGTAGTAGTAGTAGTAGTAGTAGTAAGTTTATATAGTTTTATTGTATGCACCTTTTTGAAATGTTTATTGTTTTTTGTTTGCTGAAAAGCATTTTAAAAAAACGCTTCACCCAATCTAGGACATAGCCCCAGCACACCAGGGTGCTAAACAGGTTTTGACACCACTGCCATATTTTTAGAAGTGGGGCAGAGTATACCAAACATGGAATATTCTGTGTAAAGCACCATGGGATGATCTATGTCAGCACAAACCAGCTAATATTTTGTAGTGATCATTTATTGCAGTAATGAGTTGAGATGTCAAAGTTGACTGAATGGCTCATTGGTAATGCCAGGAATATGGTATCATATAAGCCAGAACACTAGAAAAAAGAAAAGGAATGATGCAATTGTTAGTTCTGTGCCACTTTGTTAGGATGCCACTGCCATGTATTTCCTTGTGTTCAATGCAGAAGTGATAATTTATCAGTAATATCTCACCTTATTTAAAGTGCAAATGATACAATGGAACAAACCCAGGGCTATACAGACATTAAGGGCTAGTAAAGTGTTGAACACAGAGCAGTTCCGGGGGAAGGGGAGGCCATCTTAATTTTCATGTGCACCCTCCAAGCACCAGTGCTGCATTAATCTGGATCTGATCTGCAGCACTGGCATATCTCAATGAGCACTGGTGCTTCATTAGAATGTTGGCCAGTATTTTGAAATGTTCTATTTAAATAACTGCAAGCGTGTATTGAAACCATTGTTGCCAGTGTTTGAGTGTGTTATGGTATATTGAAGTATTGTTCATTATTTTCAGGTTGATGTCACCTGGTTTTATTCAAACTGTTTGACAGACACATGTGGCTGTAACCAGGGAGGGGATTGTGAGTGTTTCTGCACAAGTGTATCAGCCTATGCACATCAGTGTTGCCAGCAAGGAGTTACAGTAGACTGGCGATCCCCAAGGCTGTGTCGTAAGTGTGATAATCGGTGTAAAAGCTGCAGCATGATGCTAGCCCATACTCTTGAGCTAACCTTTCAATAAAATAAGATTGTGCTTAAAGATTGTTTGCATGCTGAAGTAGGATTGTACAACTTGCTTTGTGAGTTGACACAGCTAACTTGCTGAAGCTTAGCAGGTCTCGGTCTTGTCAGGGCCTAGATGGGTGACTGCCTGGGAACTCCATGTAAGCCGCTTTGAGTTCCATGATGGAAGAAACATGGGATGTAAATATAATAAACAAGTAAACAAGTAAACTGCAATGCATGCACAGCTAAATTGCTACTGAGAAAAGTTGAACCAGTCAGGCATGAATCTTTGGTAAGTTGCAGTGGTTCAAAGCATTCAAGTTTACATCAAATGTTAAATGTAGCAAAGATGTACCGATCATGGCTGTTTTTGTTTTCCTTCTGCAACAGGAAATTGGAAATTATATTTAATTCTATGTAACAGTGGTTCTATACTTTTTAAATTTTGAAGATAGCTTTTAATTCAATTATAATACCAGGAATGGATTCCTCGAGAGAACAACAAACCCAACAATCCCTGCTATCATGGAGGGAGACTGTTGATCTTAAGTGTTCCACACTACCACCACTGACAGCTTAGTTGGACCTTCCTACACAGGAAAATAGAGATGTGCACGAATAGTTTTGGTGCCTCTGATTCAAGGCGCTGAAACTATTTGGATTCCAGCCAAAACGTTTCAGGAGGGGGAATGGAGGAGCAGGCACTTTATAAATGGAGGAGGAAACAGGTGACATGCCCTTCTGTCATGCCGCCACTGCAGCACAGTGCTATCCACTGCTAAACGTCCCCACCGCCCTGTACTTAGCAGTGATGCTGTATGGAAGCTTCCTGTCCGGGAAGAGGAAGTTCCCTGTTCCCAGCATCCCACCGGTGTCATCGTCGACGTCATCTTGAGTGTTCTGCAACGTTGCTGAGCACTCAAGATGGTGTCCGCACACACTTCCTCCATTTAAAGTGCCTGCTTCCCCTCCGCCCGCCCCGGATATGCACGAAGTGCTTTGTGCACATCCCTACAGGAAAAACATTGTTGCTAAAAATAAAAAAAAATCCATCCCAGTGAGAGGCAGGCCAAAATCTTTTCGTCTCTTTTCATTTAAAGGCTAAACTACATGTTATAACAAGTGTGTGATCAGCCCTTGGAGTATGGGATTGCAGTCCAGATCAGGACTACAGTGCAAGGGGCGGGGAGCTTTGCTACAGCCACAGTCCTGATCTGGACTGGCCCCCTATGGTTGCAATTTACATTTTTTTAAAAAGCATTCCAAGGCTAATCATATGAATTGCCTTAAGTATATTGGGCCCTGAGTAGAAGCACTGAAATTGTAAGTGTGTAGGGATCTGCGAACTGGCTTAACCTTGAGCTGGTTCTACATCGGACTGATCTGGCTCATGGACTCACCGCTCTTGCTCAAAGGCTTGCCCTCAAGCCGACCAGGCCCACTTCAGCTTGAGGTCATGCCAAACTCCCTGTGAGCTGAAACTCTCTGGCTGTTCTCCCTCCCCCGGTCTCTCCCGGGCCATTTTGGCCCATTCCGGCCCTTGCTGTGGTAACAGCAATGTGCCCTGGCCATTTGCAGGTTGGTTCACCCGGTCACGCAAACATTGTTGGTTCACCCAGTCACCAGGACACATGTACAGAGGCCTCCAAAATGGCCACTGCCAACTCAGCAAGGACTAGAATGGCCCGAAACAGCCCAGGAGTGATCGCGGGGAGGCCGGCAGTGGGAGTGGGAACTGCCGGAGACTTTTCCGTGGCTGTGGCAGCAACCCCTGGAACCAGTGAGTGTTAATTTAAATAATTTTTTAAAACCCTCTAGAACGCCCTGAACCAGCTCGAATTCGAGCCAAGCCATGGTGTTTAAGGGTACCAAAACCGAACATGCCCAGTTCTAATCTGATTCAGACTCAAACTGAACAGGGCAATCCGGATTTGTGCACACCCCTACAAGTGTGAATTATTCACATTGCTCAGTTTGAAAGACCAAGATTTGTCTCCTGAAATCTGCTATTATTTCCAAGGCTAAATCCTTCAAGGCTAAATATTGGAACATTCAAGGTAATAATAAAAGGAGGTACTTTTCTGTTATCACTAAGTAATTGTATCTAGTCTCTACACATCTGCTGTTAAGGGGGGTTTCAGGCACTATTAACTATAAAGAGAGTCTGTACTTTTTGTGTGTGTGTCTATTAGCTTGATTACTTAAAAATAATAATTACATTCTGAAATTCACTTTTGTTATGGCAGTCATTTGAAATGGCTTCAAATTTAGATTATTATTCTATTTCAAATATGATTTTTGTATACTGTAGCTTCTAAAACAAGGAGAAAAGTGCTAAATTTATTCTTATCCACTAGAGGTCACAAAAGGATAGTCTTCTACTTGTCTCAGCAGAGAATTTCTGTATTGGACAATTAGTCAACAACATGTGAACGAATAATAGAAATCAGTGTACAAAACTTAGACATTCATATACAAAACTAATCTTTGTCAGTCTTGATTTTAATATACTTCTTTTAATATTACCATGCATATGAAGTATAATGCATGCTGCTTGCATTCCAAATGTCTATTGCTAACTAAACGTTTTATTTCCTTCAGCTTATGACTGTGAATATATCAATAAAGGTAAGTAATTTATGGAGAACCAATAGTAAAAGAAATAGTTATATGTGTTAACTCTGGTCACTCTTAAGAAAGCGTGTTCTTAAACTACTTTGGGTCCAAATTTATTGAACAGCATATTGTTGAAATAACAATATTCACTAGATAATCCTTTCCAATGCTTTCCCCATAAAAAGAACTCCACTTCCAGCACTCCAACTACTCACGCAGGTAAGTAGTGGGAGTGGTTATGGGAGGAGATCTGGTCTTGTGGTAGCATGCATGACTATCTTTGCTGAGCAGGTCTGCCCTGTTTGCATATGAATGGGAGACTACATGTGAGCCCTGTAAGATATTCCCCTTAGGGGATGGGGTCACTCTGGGAAGAACACCTGCATGCTTGCATGCAGAAGGTTCCAAGTGCTCTCCCTGGCATCTCCAAGATACGGCTGAGAGAGATTCCTGCCTGAAACCTTGGAGAAGCTGCTGCCAGTCTGTGTAGACAATGCTGAGCTAGATGGACCAATGGATTGACTCAGTATATGGCAACTTCCTATGTCCCTATAGTTGTTTCCAAGTGTTGCTAGTGGGGCTGAGCTTTGGCTTTTTGGAGCTTAATATTTGCACAGACTTAAGTTTTATCCGTAGTTCCTTTGTGCTGATAAGTGGCTCCTGTGTAGTTAGAGTTGATGAATATTCCATGCTATATAGTACATTGCTAGAAGGACCAAATTTCAAAAAATTTAAGCCAGATCTCCTAACTCCTCAGCTTTGATGATATAGCAGTCCATAGCAGAGATCATTGGCCAGTCTCTATATTTTCTTCTTAGGCAAGGTGTACGCAAAGGGGTTATTGCTATGCAATTTCAAGCCGTCTTGGATAAAACATTGTCTGAATCCATTTCAGGCCTGGTTTTGGCATTGAAACTGCCTTGGCTACTCTGTTGGATGACCTATACTGGGAGAAGTGTGGAGTGCAAGGCTGCTAATTCTCCCGAATCCCTTGGAGGCTTTTGATACCATTAACCATAATATTCTCCAGGGTAGCTGTCTGGGCACTAGCTGACATCCTGACTAATAAAGTGCATGTGGATGTTGAGTGTGTGGGCATGCAGCTGCAGCCTTACTGATGCACAAGAGGACCAAGAGTCTGGAACATCCTCTACACTCTAGAAGTGTTTAGTAATATTGGAGGGTCAGCAGTACGTTTCCGATCTTACTAAGTGCCTCTGAGTACAGGCAGCACTCTGGACTCCAAGCCCACTTGAGCAGGAGCACAGAACGACAGCAGGAGTTGTGAGGCTAGGAGGATGGGGGGAGTTGAGCAAGGGGTGCTACTGCATGCCCACATGCCCTACTTATACTTGCACTTCATAAAGTTGGTCAGTTGTTCACACGATTGAAATCCCTGGTGGCTTGGGAGGGCTGGGGTGAAGGCAGGAGTACACCTACCTCCCCCCACCCATGATCCTCTGGATCCCATTGCTGTGCTGCTGTGCACACAATTGCCACTGTGGAGAGTGGCACAGCATTCTGGAGGCCACGGAAACTCTGCCTCGCCTCTAGGCATCCTACAATGTACCACGTGAGGAGCACAGTATATTTAGAGATTGTCCCTCAAGACGAGCACTCTAAGCTCCTGGCTCTGTGTCTGCTCAGGCTGCAAGCAGCCAGATCATTCATATGACCGAGAGCCCAGGCAGAAGGGCATGCTCTTCCAGGTACCTGAGGTAATCTGCTGCGGCAGCACCAGGATTGGCCATGACCCCGGTGCTTCACGCTAGCAGCCCTACCCAGGTAGGGTTGCCCAAGCCTGGGTAGGCCTGCTCATGTCCTTGTCTCTGTGATATTTATTCGATGATGTCTTGAGGGGTTCCATCCTGTCTTCTATATTCCTTACCATCTGCATGAAACTGCTGAGTGAGGTCATCTTAGAATGTGGAATAAGATGTCATCAGTCATCTAATGGCATCCACTTCTACCCCTCCTTTACCTCTTTGTTGTTGTTTTTTTGCTTATTAGCAAATCTACTCCCCACCCCCAGCAAATTTCATCCATTTATATTTTGATTTGAAGTCTCTTACATATTTCTGTTATATTCTAAAGCAATATCTGTTGGAAATGTGACTCCATAGGCATCAACTCTTAAAACCTATACCTCCTATTGGCCACTAGGGACATTAGGAGTAGAGGCAGAGAGTGTAGGACTACCCACTTTGTTATCTTTTTTGTCTTCTGTCTCTGCTCTGCGTCTTCTGATTGCTATTCTCTGATATTCTTACTCCCTCTTCTGAGTTATTTCTGTTCTTTCTCATTCATTCCATCATGAGGTAGCTAGTACAGCGTGTAGGCTTACTAACTAAGTTTGTAACTGCTTCATATAAATCTTGTTTTTGATATCAAGCAGTTGTCTCCAGATCTCACCAAACTCTGTTCTCATTTATTTCTCTGCTAAATAAGGATTGACTCAAATTCTCCCCTACAATATCTAGAGAGTTGAAGATGGGAATTTGGCCTAAGAGAATCCATGTTCTCTAAACAAAATCCTCCCTCTTCCTTCACATATCTAAAAGCAGTGAGGAGGATTTCCCCATCACCATTCAAAGGATCCTCTAGGGGATAGTGGGCTAGGAGGGAATGTATATGAAGGTACATATTGAATCTCATTCTCTGCCCTCTTGAAGTCCCAGGCTGATGGGAAGCAGTTTGCAGGCCACTTGTTCCCATCTGCCAGAGTTCCTGGTCCCATTGGAGAGCCTGTGCCTGCATGCTGCTCTGTGCTGCCAGTGTTTGGAAGCAGTGTGAGAGCAACATACATGTATAATACTTGGCCCCTGCCAGGTTTTGGTAGGAGGCAGGAATCCCTTAAAAAGTCCAAGATTTCCCTGCATCCCTCAGTCCTCCACACCTACAGGGACCCATTCCTTCCTCCTTCCTAGGCCCATTTTTGCACCTAATATGTCCACAGTGACCCACTCCAGTGACCCAATGGAGTGATAATATATGCAGCTTATGCTGCATAAGCATTAATTTTTATTTATGTATCCAACATAAAACAAATAAAAAATGAAAATCTTAAAACCATTTAAAACCACAGTCTAGTTAAACAGCTTGGGTGAAAAAATGGGTCTTTAAGGACTTATAAAGAGTTGTCAGATATGGGGAGGCTCTTATTTCAGCAAGGAGCACACTCCAGAGACTTGGGCCGACAACAGAGAAGGCCTATTCTTGCATAGCTACCAGACAAGGTGGCGGCAACTGCAGATGAACCTCCGCGCCATTGCGCAGGTGAGGTAGTGGGGGAAAGGCCTGAATGGACTGAAGAATGCCCAAATGGGACTGTTTTTGAGAGAAGGAAGGCTGGCAGGGGGACCTCCATGGACCCCCCCCGGCTGGTTCAGAGAAGCCCCACAGAAGAGGTAAGTTTAAAAAATAGTAAAAGGTCTATGACCCCCCTCCCCCAACCAGAACTGGGGGGTTCGAGGGGGTGCCCAGTCTGGTTTGGATCCAGTTCAGACTTGAACCAAACCGGGCCAGCCAGTTCCGTGCACACCCCTAATATGCCACTGTTCTGAGGTCAAAGAAATGAACACAGCTGGTGTATCAGCTGAAGGAGGTGCTGATAGAAAGCACCTGTGGCCATGCCTCGCCTCAATCTGGGACACCAGGGAGAGGTTTGGATCCAAAAGCACACCCAGACCTCTGGGAAAATGTGACCCCATCCAGAATTGGCAGATCAAAATCACCTCCCGAGTTCCAGCCTCTCACAATGAGTACCTCCATCCTATCTAGATTCAGTCTTAGTTTGTTATCCCTCATCCAGCCCATCACTGCCTCCAGGTAAGCATTTAGGGAGGTTATGCCTTTTCCTGAATATGTTGACATGGAGAAATAGATTTGGGTGTCATCAGCATACTGATATCAAATCTCTGCACCAAATTTCCTGATCTCTCCCAGCTGGATAACACCCAGCTCCAAATTCTCTGATGATCTCTCTCAGCGGTTTCATGTAGATGTTAAAAAGCATTGGAGACAGTATGGAGCCCTGGGGGACACTATACAAAAGCTCACATTTTGAAGAGCACCAGTCTCTAAGGGATATCATCTAGAATTTGCCTGAGAGGTAGGAGTGGAACAATTGCAAAGCAGTGCCTCTCACCCCCAACCCCCTCAGATGCTCCAGAAGGCTATGGCGGATTAACGTAGTAGCAAATGTAGCATTTGCTACGGGCCCTGCGTTTTCAAGGGCTCCGCATGCCCGGCTTCCAACTGGGAATTAAATTTAAAACTTTACCTGTTCTATTTGGTCCATGTTAGATAAAATATCCCTTTTCTGCTAAATGTGCCTTTTAAGAGAAGGCCCAGCACAGCGCTTGTCCAGTGGCTGTTGCTGGTGCCTACCATATTTTTATTTTTAGAGTGTGAGCCCTTTGGAGACAGAATCATCTAACCACTCTTTATTTTTCTATGTAAATCACTTTGAGAATTTTGATTGATGTAGTAAGTGTGACTTTGTGGCTTGGTCTCCCATACCCCAAAATATAGTAAATAATAAAACTGAATTACTTTACTATGCAAGTAAATAATTTATGTTTTTATATTTATGTGCATTTTTTTAAAATTTAGGGCCCCTTTATAACATATGCTACAGGCCCCGCACTAGCTTAATACAGCCCTGCCAGAAGGATACCATGTCCAATAGTATTGAACACCAGTATTGAGCAATAGTATTGAACACCAGGAAATACAAATGGACCAACAGAGTCAGACTCTCTCAGTCAATTCCTAATTGGAGAACATCCATCAGGCTGACCAAGGCAGTCTCCACCCCATAGCCAGCCCGAAAGCCAGTTTGAAACGGGTCTAGATAATCCTACAAGACTGTCTGGAGCTGGGAGGCCACCACCACTCAATTACCTTGCCCAGCCATGGAAGGTTGGATACAGGCCTGTAGTTGTTTAACTCTGTGGGATCCAAAGGAGGCTTCTTCAGAAGAGGTGTAATGATTGCCTCCTTAAGACAATGAGGCATCCTGCCCTCCCTCAGAGAAGCTTTTATTATCTGTACCAGGCCTTCTACAACAACCCCCTTGCCAGATGGTATAAGCCATGTTGGATAAGAGAACAGGAGGTAGGCTGTACTGTTCCAAGCAGCTTGTCCACATCTTCAGGAGTCACAGACTGAAACCAATCCAGCCTAACCACATCAGAGGAGTTGCTGGACACCTCTGCATCAGACACTGCAGTAATTGTGGGGTCTTTGTTTAAGTCAGCCTGACTACAAGAGATTTTATCTACACAAAACTCATTAAAAATGTCACAGTGGGTAATTGATTATTCCAAATTCTGATTCAAGGGAGGAGGAGCATGTACTAGCTCTCTCACAACCTGGAACCAGTTTCGCTGGATGTGAGCTTGCAGATGTAATATGGGCAGAAAATATTAGCTTCTTTGCTGCACATATTGCTTGAGCATAGATCTTCAAATATAGGAAATTATAATGCAAGTATCTCACATCATTTTGGTGAATCATAACTCTGATTCTGAAGAATGTCATTTGATGGTGGTGTTTTCTTTGCCACTATATAACTGACCAATAAACACGTGAGATATAAGTATTTGTGACACTCAATAGGAAATGTAATCTTGCCTTCTCTTTACAGTTCTGGGAAAGGGTCCCTACAAGTTGGTCAGCTACTTGGACAGAGAAATAGCAATTGGAGTCAAACGGTTAGATGGCTCTGTTTTCCCAGCAAGAGGAGACGGTTCTGCTTCTGGAGATGCAGTGAACTTTATGTTGTCATCAGGATTGTATAAACCCAAAGCACATGGTAAATTTACTGTCACCATAAAATATCTGGAACTTAACAAAATCAGTAGAGAAATGTAGCAAAGGTAATGCTTAATACCAGATGCTGAGCATAAACAAGAAGGGATGGATGTTAGATTCATATCCAGTTCTTATGTATTTGCTTTTGCCTGTAGCAGAACACAAGAATGTTTTGTAGAAGGAGCAGTAAACCTTTCTTTACAGCTTTCAGCAGGTTCTCAATAAAAAGGCTGCTTGCCAAGGTCTGTACTCAGTTAGTTTTTACAATAAGATTTTTAAATTTATAAATAGTCTTACACTTTACCTTTCAGATCACCAGCTTTGTAGACCCAGCAGTCCTGATTTTCCCTGTGGCAGGGAAGTTGGCAGTGGGTAGTCAGACATGGATTTAGCATAGTACAAATGGCTAGTTCATCTGGGTTCACTTTATGGCTGATTGGCAGGTGGTAAGATCATGGTAAACTGGGAAACCACAAGCATGAAATAAGTTCTTAGGCCTACTTCCCACATACTTTTTAGCTGTTTGTTTTTAAGCATGCAAAAGGGAACAGCTCGGAAAGACATGTTAGTTTTTGTAATGTGTAAATGAAGTCAGAGATTATTCTGGATTATGCACTTGGAAAAGTTTGCTGGGGTTGACGTATCCCTCAGTTTTGTTTGACTATTTGCACATTACAAAGAAATGTAATGGCCTGTAGTCATTTCCCCCTACATGTTTTAAAAATACAAGCAAAGAAAGGTAATGTGAAAAGTGGGCCCTAGAGTAGGTGATAGTTTTAAAAACTAATATCTGAATTATGAATCCATTATTGAAATATAATAAATATATGCACTGCCAGCAGAACAATGGTATGGTAATAAAGAAAAGAGAAAGGAAGCACATTGCTGAAAAATGGCTCTTAGCTAAATTACAGATGGTGATAATGTTGACTCCAATATATAATAAAAATTATCAAGTGTATGTTTGATCATACACTGGGATTAAGATTATTAGGCTGTAAACTCTGTAAGAAACATTTATTTTCTCAGAACAACATTATTTTGTTAATGTTATGAGGTGACAGAAAACATTTTGAGACTCAGTAACAAGAGGCTGATTATGTACAAAGTATTGAGACTTCATGAAGGTATAATGCAGGTATTTTCTGGCTTAAGTAAGGAAGAAAATATCAGTTCTTTTGGTGCAATTTTAATTCATCCAATAAATAAATGTTGTCATCTTGGAAAAATAGATGATATTCTAGAGAAATGAACAATGCATCATAGAACATCTGTTTAACGGAGATTATTTGTTCTCTCTGCTGGATTAAAAAAAAAGAAATGTTATCCAGCCCTGAGGGGGACAGTTGATTTTACAGTAGTTTTATGGTTATTCTAAGCAGGATAACAAAATGTACAGTGATATATTTGAAACAACAGATGCTCATTTGGGTTTTAGTTCTGCCACACTTTCCTTGAGTTTTGCTTTACAATTAAATCTATTGCAAAGCTGTGTCAGTGTTAGCCATGATTACTCAGAAGTAAATCTTACTGTGTTCAGTGGGGTTTATGCCTAGGTAATTTTATATTGGATTGCTGCCTGAGATTTAAGAGAATCATTCAGCGTTTCAGAAAAAACACTTGACAAACATATAGAAAACAGATAGACTTGCCTGTATTTGGTATTTAACACTATTTGTGAAAAACACAGTCCTGCAGGACAATTTTTCTATTTTTCCCTTGATTTTTTTAAAAAATTAATAATGGTATGGGGGTATTTTTGCTGGTCATTGGGGTCGGTGAGAAAAAGTTTTAACTTCCCTGTGAAAAATAGAACTTTGTTAAATGCCATTTTCTCATAGTATTAAAATTATGCCTACAAAAGATGGTATATTCAAATTCCTCATGCCATAGGGCCAGAAATTCCTGTGAGTACATGACTCTTTTAAAACCAATGAGAGCAGCATAACTGAGCCTGGTAGAATCTGGTTGTACTTATTTTTTAAAAATCAACATGTAGTTTTGTGGTGATTTAGTGCACTAGCTAATCGCTATAAACTCTGCTTGTCTGATGTAATAATATTTGTTGCTGTTTGTTTTCCAGATCCAAATCTGATTTCATTTGAAACAGCCGACAGACCAAATTATTTTCTTCATTTAGCATCCAATAATTCCTTGGTTCTTTCCAAGTGGAAAAGAAATGAGGATTTTCATAATAGATCAACGTTTGTCATCCACAAGAATGCATGGCTCTTGGGATACAGTTCCTTTGAGTCATTTGCAGTGCCGGGAGCCTTCATCCACATTTCAGCTTCCTCTGTGAATGTTGTTAAGTACCGTCACTCTGAGGCATTTAGACTTGCTACACTTTTTAAACTTGTAGGTGAGTTACTTAAATATGAATTGTGGTGGCTACACTTTAAAACTCATTTTCACTATACTTTATAAAAAGTTCAGTTGTTATACAAGTAAAGTGCATTATTGATGGACATTTTCATGAACAAACTGGCTGATCTGTAATTTTCTTATAATCATTTCATTAATGTCACCAAAATTTGTAATTATCTGGTTCAGAATACCAATTTGTTCTGCTTGTGATGCTCAGTTATGAGCAGTATGAATCAAACACTACTTCGCCAAAAAAATTATTTTCTTGCTTGGGATGTAAAATGAAATTCTTTCCGCACATGCAGACCAGAAGCCCCAAGCCAGCTGCTTTGTAGGTACATGTGCAGAAATTATTTAAAGTAAACCTCTTGCTCTAACTTAAACTCTTGATGATTGTTGTGAACTACATGATCAGATCACCTGAACAAGCAACCTTCTTCTTCATGGTCTCTGTTCATCACACTTGGGTATGTACCTGCGCTTAAGCACAAATCGAAATGTTCCAAAGCTTC
Organism: Hemicordylus capensis; assembly: GCF_027244095.1. Classification (NCBI taxonomy): domain Eukaryota; kingdom Metazoa; phylum Chordata; class Lepidosauria; order Squamata; family Cordylidae; genus Hemicordylus; species Hemicordylus capensis. The sequence goes on from NC_069657.1 coordinate 124,532,368, forward strand.
ACCTTCTTCTTCATCTGAGAAAAAGCCGCAGGAAAACGATCCCCTCTGGGAACACCTCTCTCCCTCCTTACATCAGTCTTTCACTGTCGTTTGAGCATGTCATTAGAATTTTTCCTCTGCTTTACCTATTGTAAAAACATAAGTTTTACACCCCCTTTTCTTCCCAATTCTTTCCCTTTTTGCTGTTTATTCTATATCTCTGCCATTTGGTTACAGTTTTCTCTGCATTTTGAGTAGCATTTTTGGTTTTATCACAACCCCCCACCTTTGGGCTGAGGGTGCTCTATGGTTGCAGCCATCAAAGTCAGTTTTAAATGCTGTGGAGAGTGTGGCTCTAAGATTCCCTCCACTAACAGCCATTTGAAGGGCCTTTTGTGTTTAGGAGAAACCCATTGCATGGACTTGTGCAGAATTTGCCTAGGCTGCACTAAGCAAGCCTGGAGGAACAGAGTGTCCCAGTTGGGCATGTTGATTTGGGAGCAAGCCCTTCAGGCAAGCACGGCTGTGGCAAGTACAAAGCCTTCTAGTGCTGCAAAATTTGTTACTATTCAAGCCTCTGCCAACAAGACTGAGCTTGCTGTGAACATGCAGGTTGCTCCAGGCACTTACCTAAGCCCACAAGCTCTGCTTTGAATAACCCCCCACTGCTTCCACCCGCACCAGGACTAGACTCAGGCCTGAGTCTGACAGGGCTGGTCAAGGCACAGACTACAATAGTCCTGGGACCACTGCCTGCATCACTGCTCCAGCAAGCTGTTCTGCTCCCATTGGTATAAATCCTCACCAGAGGCCCAAAGTCCAGGGCCTCCACATGCCCTGGGGAGCTCCAGTCCTCTTTAGTCTGTCCTGGGTGGTGTGTTTGTGCCCTCAAGAACCTATGTGTTAAGAAATGATGCTTAACTTGCAACAGGGCAGCTTCCAAAGGCCGTTAGGTCTAGACTCCAAAATTACCTAGGTGCCCCTCTGATCCTCACTGCAACCCCTTCATTACATATGGCTGCAACATTGAACCCGAAGGGGACTGTGAGTCACGTGACTCTGGGAGCGACTCAACCATGATCGAGTAGCAGCTCTGGCTTGGTCTTGGAAGGGGTGGGCACCTTTGTTGCCAGAACCTAAGGGGTATACTCGTGGGTCAAATGGGCTGTAACCCAGAATTTGGCTTATTTTAACCACGGGCACAACCCGCCTTAAAGGCATAGCTCCCAACTAGCCTAAGCCGCAAAAAGCCATTCCTGCGGCTCAACCAGCTAGACCATCTCAATGTGCCCAAAGTCAAATGCTCGGTGCCCGCTGTCAAGATGGCTGCCTCAGAGGGAGTGCTGTCTCCATGAAAGCAAAAGAAAAAGAGCATGCATCTTTGGGAGATGTAGTCAATCATCCCATTGCCTTGCTCTCCAGAGTGTCCACGCTCCCCACAGCCTTCATTTGGCTTCTGCTTTGATCACCAGGAGCACCCTTTTCAACATTTTTCTGATTCGGAAGATCCATAAGGGAATTCTGAGCATGGCTCTGTGAGTCTGACAGGTAATTCGAGACCTAGCTCCCCAGGGTATCTGCTCTACCCTGTGGCACTTCCTCACAGACCTCACAGAGAGCACTTTAAGCCTGACTGAAGGAACAACAGGCATAAGAATTGGCAGAGGCACTGATAGCCTGACAGCCATAGTTTGCCCTCCTCCCAAAGGCTTTGAGACTATGAGGATTTTTACAGGCAGAGACACTATGGTGACTTACTATGGCTTTTATGTGCCACTATTACTCATTTGGATGCCCTCCACATCTCTGCAAGGAGTACTATGGCTGTCACCACTATTGTCCCAGGTCCAGATCTCATACTCAATCTAGAGATCCCCTTAAATATGTTCAGCTCCTAAGAGTCCTACTCATCAAAGGGGAAAACCACAGAAGCTGGCTGCGCACGAGGCCCTTGCAGCCTACTGCCACTGAAGCCCTTCCTATCAACCCGAATTTTGGATGACACTCCATTGGAAGATTTTAAAATATATACAGAAGAGCCTTTATGCATGGCATCTTCTCCGGGACTACAAATACACCAACAGGTGGCATCCTTGGAAAACCCAAGCTTTGGGCTAATTCAACCTGGGTTGCAAAATGCTGTGGTTTTGCCTCTTGTCCCAACGTTGTCTCATATTGTTAAGGGAGCATGGGAGAAACCGGCCTCCATGCCCCCAATGTCTATGAAGCTGGAAAACATGTATGAAGCACAACAAACAGACTCTCAATACCTTGCCAAATACCCTATGCCTAATTCAGTGGTAGTTGAATCAGCACAGTAAAAATATTGTCAATGGCTTCTGGCAGCTCTGCTAATAGAGAAGGGGGAAAGTTAGATTCGATGTGCAAGAGGATCTACTCCACACCGAGCCTTTTGCTATGAGTGGCCAATCACCAGGCCTAATGGGCCTGGTACCAGCACTTTCTTTTGGAAAAGCTGGCCCCCTTCCTAGCTGGACTTCAACAAGAACAAAGAAATGTGGCCCAGACCTTCCTGCAAAAAGGCTTTAGAGTACTAAAACAACAATTGCCCTCTGCCTGCCACTGTGTCAACTATGGAGCTCGTTCTATGGTTTTTGGCAACCTCCCTTAGGTGACACGCCTATTTGAGCTCCTACTCTGTATATCAGGAAGCGAGGACCCACACTGAAGTCCTCCTCTTTGACAGGGATGCTGTATTTTGGCAGAAAATGGTCGAAACTCTCAAAGGAGTCCAGAAACTTGATTCCATTGCCCGCTCTATTGGGTTCTCCCACTTTCCTCCTCCTCCTCCAGTAGCAGGAAGGCCCCGACAACACCAAATGAAGCAGTAATATTTGGGAGACTACTTTTGACAGCACCATTGTTACCAGCCTATGCCCTTCTCTGCTACCCTGAAGTAAAATCTCTCCTCCAAGGGATGCTACCACTCCCATACTGGACCTATACTACCAAGCCTGGGTGGGCATCACTTCAGACATGTGGGTCCTAGCTATTATTCGCAATGGCTGCAATATAGAATTTCAAGATATTCCCCCCACCCTCATTCAGGAATTTGCTTAATGCCTCCATATCCCCACCTCCTGGAGGAAATTAGTTCTTTTCTTTGGAAGGGAGCGATTAGAGGAGTTACCACCTACCAGCCAATGTTGGTTTCTCTCTAAATACTTCACAATTCCAAAGAGAGATGTAGGCCTTTGGCCAATTCTAGATCTGAGAGGTGAAAACCAATTCATTCATTACAGGAGATTTGGGATGGTACCAGTCCTGTTCATCTTGCTCCTTTTGTCCAGAAATGGTTGGTTCGCCAATTTCAAAGATGCGTATTTCCATCTATCCATAAAGGTCAAGTGTGCCGTCAAGTCGATTTCAACTCCTAGCGCCCACAGAGCCCTGTGGTTTTCTTTTGGTAGAATACAGGAGTGGTTTACCATTGCCTCCTCCTGTGCAGTTTGAGATGATGCCTTTCAGCATCTTCCGATAGTGCCTTACTATTGCAAGTTCTTGAGGTTTCATGTAGCCAACCACACTTATTAGTACTCTGTCATACTTTTGGGTTGGCATCAGCCCCACGTTTCTTTACAAAATGTAAGGCTGTAGTGGCTGCCCACCTGAGACTACAGGGAATATCAGCTCTTGATCTCCCCCTCTCAGCACCACTTAGTCTCAGATATAAAGGTTATGCTCCATCTTTTAAACTCACTAGGCCTCCATGTCAGCTACAAAAAAAAATCAAAACTCAATCCGACCCAGTTCATAGAATTTATTGGCACTTGTCTAGACTCTTGCCAAGAGAGAGCATTCCTCTCCTATCATCATATCCACAACATTCAGGGACCTGTGAACCAGTTCCTGCAAAGGGACATGCACAAGATCTGGTGTATCCAATGCCTGTTGGGCATCTCTACTGGTCCTACAGATTTGGGCATGGTGCATGTGCCAAAACATTTGGCCCATCGCAGTGCAGATTGAAGAGAAATGCAACATCCTGGCAGACTCGCTCAGCCGGCAGCACTGCCTCTCCCACGAAAGGTCCCTGGGCCAGACAGCTCTACAGTCTGTCTTTTGCAGGTGTGGCACACCCACGTTAGACCTCTTTGCAATGCAGGAGAATGCAAAATGCGTACAGTTCTGTAGCAGGGCAGGCAAATCCCTGGCGATGTCTTCCTAAGGAACTGGAGTCATCCGCTGCTGTACGCCTTTCCGCTTATCCCCTTGATTCCGAAGGTGATTCGGAATTTAGAATGGGGCAGTGTGCAGGCCCTCCTCATTACCCCATGGTGGCCTCAGCAACTCTGGTTCATGGCCCTTTTCCAAGTATCCAACAAGACCTACCTGCATTCTCCCAGATTCCTGAGGCTTCAGAGCCAAGATGAGGGCAGGAGGCTTCAGCCTGACCTAGACTGGCTTCAGTTGACAGTCAGGAGGATAAAAGGAACACAGAGTTCAATGAAGGAGTAAGGACAATCTCGAACACTTCTAAAAAAACTGTCCACTCAAAAAAGCTATAACCTGAAGTGGAAGAGACTCACAGTTTATGCTGGCACTCGGGACATATCTAACTGGGAAGCACCTGCCTCCTTAGTGCTGGACTACCTTTTGCAGCTGAGGGAGACAAGTCATCTATTAGAGCTCATTTAGCATCGATTGCAGCCAGTCATACAGTTATGGGCCTGTTCTGCAACCCTGCAGTTAATCAGTTTTTGAAAGGTTTGTTAAATGTTATTGCTGTCCTGGGACCTGCAGCTTGTGCTGACTTAGTTTATAAAGTACCACTTTGAAACCGTAGGCCTCTTACCCTCTCAACTGTGTTCTTACTTGTGATTACCTTGACTAGGAGGGTGAGCAAACTGAAAGCTGTGACTCACCTTATCTCATGTTCCACAAAGATAATTAATTGATTAATTAATTTTACATTTCTATCCTACTCTTCCTCCGAGGAGCTCAGAGTGGTGTCCATGCTTATTTGTATCCTTACAACAACCCTGTGAGGTAGGTTAGGCTGAGAGATACATGACTGGCCCAGAGTCACCTAGTGAGTTTCATGGCTGAATGGGGATTTGAAATCGGGTTTTCCTGGTCCTAGTCCAACACTCTAACCACTATGCTATGCTCTAACACTCTAACTAACCCTACGCTATAGGGTTCTATTGAGATTAGTTTCCTACCAAAGGTTGTCTCAACATTCCATCTCTCTCAAGACTTTTGCTTACTGAATTTCTTTCCAAACTCTACATCAGTGATGGATAGGGCTTGCCACTTGCTAGATGTCCAGAGAGCCCTCACTTTCTATCTTGAAAAAATCAAGCCCTTCTGCAAGACTCAATCCTTGTTCATTAGCTATACAGGCCACACCAAAGGGCCCACCATTTCCACTCAAAGGATTGCAGGTTGGGTGAAGAATGCCTTCGCCCTTGCTTTCCAGTTGGCTGGGTTCACTCTACTAGCCACATCTATGGCTTTTTGGTATGGGATCCCTCTGAATTATGTCTGCAAGGCTGCCACCTAGTCTCAATTGTCCAGATTTGTTCTGCACTCTGTGCTGGATGTCCAGTCTTGATCATGGGCCTCCGTTTGGTTCCAGAGTTCTACACTCAGTTTGCCAATAAGGCTGCTCCCTTGTGCAGGTAGGTACAGCTTGCTACTATCCCATGTATGATGCACAGAGACCATGGAGACAAAGGACAGGTTTCTTAACTGTAACCACAGTCTTTCAAATGCATAGAAGTCCACTCGAAGAACTATGGTAACAGGTAAGAAATCTGTCCTTTTTTGTTTGGTAAATATCTTCTCTATCTGGGTCAGTTCTTTCAGTTTATTTCTTGAGGACATTTTATTTGAATGCTGTCACCATCCAAACCTTCTCTTGTTCCTTAGTCAGTCTGTGTGTGTGTGTGTGTGTGTGTGACATTTCTAAGCATCTCTGTGCCATGGCTGGTGCTGGCAACTTCAGTTCTCAGGGTTGAATCTGATACCATAAGGTGTATGTATGTTGCATTACCATGATGCATGGGTGGGAGAGAATTCTGATGATTTGCCAAGAAAGCTGATGATTAACAAAACATTTCCAAAGTGATGCCCATCAGTAGTGCTTATAACTAATTACAATTACAATTATTTATTTGCAATATGCAAATAAATATTTTAGTAATCTATAAATGTGTATCAATAACTGGTCTGTGTAACTTTAATGTACATAAGTAAATGTGATGACAACAGGAGGTTAACAGTTGTATGATGCGCAGTTTTCACTCCCCGGAAGGGAGAAAAAACTCTAGTAGTATGTTTATTGCAGTCACAGACCAGATTAACAAACAATAACAGTGAATAGCATTAATAAGAAAATTCAAAAATTTAAAAAGTTTACAAAATGACTAACTATTCTGTGTAACTTTAATGTACATAAGTAAATGTGATGACAACAGGAGGTTAACAGTTGTAGATATTGTGGTTTACTGTGCAAGGCAAAAGCAAATCGGCTTATATGCAGAGAACTTCGCACCTGTGCAATATCATGAAGATGCAGCAGTTCAGGATGGTGCCACCGCAAAGTCTTGCAGTGGTAAAGTATTAAGAGTTCTATAATATAGTGCTGCATCAACAGGATGTCTTACAGAATCAAAATAATTATTATTTAGATAAAGAAGCTACCCATTTGAGCAATAAGCCTGTTTTCCAATTATGAGCAGGTAATGTAGTTTCCAGGGACAAAGATAGGCTCTGCAGATGCTGAACACTTAGAAGTCCTTAGGAGGTATTGACTCACTGGGATATGGCCCTTCCATTCCTTGTCTCCATACTGCTTGTCTTGCTTGGATGGTTTTAATGCTGCTGTCCTATGATTATGCTCGTTTTACTTGCATACTTCTTTAGAAAATGATAGTGTCTCGGAAGCAAAATGCCATTGCTAGGATATTGTAGCTGCAGCCCCTTTATCTGAAGTTCTAGTTGGGTGTCAGCTTCTGATTAGAGTGAATTAAGTGCTGTTTCTGTGGATGCAAATTCCCTGCCGCTTTCATTGTAGAAACATCTATAAATTTAAGAGATCTTGTGTCGCGATTACTGTTCAGTATTACCTGAGCTAATCCTGTAGGATATGTTCATACTAGTATTTCATATTTCTATATCTAAAATATTGACAGCTCAGTATTACTTAGTACCCAGAAGTTTCTCTAAAGCAGGCATTACCAAGCTTTTATAACAAGTGTACCCCTTTTGTCACAAGTAATTCACTGTAGTGAGTCACTACCACACTGGCAGGTTATTTATTTTGTAGTAACAACAGCTTGTTACTACCTGTTGGATGAATGCTTCTTTTTAACATCTCCTTATGTGTGTTAATAAGGAGCTTTCAACCAACAAGTTAAGCAGTAACAATCTCTATGAATAATCTCTCCTCAGAGAGAAATGGATAGCTTTTGTGTATGAATAAAAAGTTAGGAAGCCACTGAGGAAGACCAAAGTTTGGAACATGTTTGGCTTATCCTACAAATCTTAAAAGAACAAAGGATCTACAAGACCAATAAGAGTGTGACCACATTTTTGAATTTTCAGAGACTTTACTTAACCAGTAACCCTATATTATGCATTTTTGAACCAGATTATTATATTTTGTTTTTGTTTTTAAGGTGTTTTGATGAATGCTTACTGAATTTCTACCTATTAAGATTCATAAAACACTGTGAACATAATTTTTTAGATAATAAACATGGTATTTGTATATGACACTCCCATTCTTCTTTTTATGTACTCCTTCTGTCACAAATCTTAAGCTCAGGTACCCCTTAGAAATTGTGTGTGTGTGTGTGTGTTCACAAATATAAATGTAACAGTGATGAGACAGGCTACTTCAGTCTCTGGCTGAAAGCCAGTCTCAGTTACTCATGAGTACTCCCACTGAAATTAATAGGACAAGTAAACTGGTCTTTCTGAAATTGATTGGACAAGTTTACTTGTCCCATTAATTTCAGTGGCAGTATTCAGTGCTAATTTTCTGAAGCCTGTTATTCAGGCTGGGGGGGGAGGAGTATACTGAGCTTCAGTACCTAGCCAGATAATCAGGTGCAGAGGAGGAGGATCTTCACTCTCTTTCCTCCACTTCTGCAACAAACACATTGGTGAGGATGTGTTGGCTTCAAGCTGGCAATCCCAAATAAGGAACAAAGGTTGCAGTGAGGGTGATGAGGGATCTGAGTATCCTTGGAGGCCCTTCAAGTAACCTTAGGGGTACTGGTACCCCCTGTTGGGAACCCCTGCTCTAAAGCACTACTTAATTTCAGTAGGATTAGTAATTTAGACTTTTCTCTCTCCATAATTTTTCAAAGGGAATTACATGAAATATTGCAAGAAATTAAGCTTGACCCAAATGAATTGTACAGTTACCAGTGCTCAACTTCCATGATGGAAGGGGCCAACTGCAATCCTTACAGAATTCCCTGTTATCAAACCATTGAATTAAAGTGTTAATAGTGGCATTGTGAATCTACTCACATTTGGGGGCATGCTAAGATGAGAGCCTAATGCAGCTGTCGACTGGCACACTCCAACTTCACAAAAAATGACAGATTTTGTCATTGCCAAATGCTTGTTGTTTCCTGGCAAATTCCTTTAATCATAGTGCTGTTGAAGTTTGGAGCAGCCGAATATATGGAGTTAGTGCTATGAAAAACAATGCAAACATGGGCCATAATTTGAACAAAGCAAAAATGTCATTGTCGTTTATCTTTAAGAGGGAAAGAAGAGATTAAGAACTGTAACAGTCTTGCTGGTGGTGCATTAGCGGAGAATGGTATATTTTTTAAAGTGTGAAGTCTTTGCCTTTCAGTCATGCTAAAGAATCCTATCTATGTCAGTGGAAAACGAAAACAATTTACCTCAGCAAGTGGGATCATATCAAATGATCATGAGGCATTTCATTAATCACCACATCCGAGGATTTGGGTTTCAGAGTTTTATAAGCAAAGAAACATGGGGCTTGTGTTCTTTCACAAGGCCCGGCTTGCTGATACAGGGTAATTACATGGTCTAAAAATACAGCAGCATTTGTTTAAGTTAATGGAAAAGTTACACCAGTTCTAGAGTGCAGAGGCAAAGCCAGATTAAGTTTCCTGCTGAGTATCATAAATGCTTTGCATATTAGATCAAAACATTTCCAACTGGGAACTGCTATTCCTTAATATAAATACTGAGTGTAGTATAATAGGTCCTTCAAGCCTTGTTGCCCAGAAATGTCTTCAACTCTTCTTCATGTTATATGAGGCACATTCAAAAGATGTTTAAATACCAAAATAACACCTATTATAAACTATTATATAGTAAATAATAGTTTGCAATGGTCATGTGAAGAGTCACTCTTCCCACTTTGATACCAATACATGCATCATAGAACCAATATATTTGATAGTGTTTCTATAATGCAAAGTGGTGTGTGTGTGATTTTTGTCAATTTCCCCCTTCCCTGTGCAGCCACCTGTGTTTTCTGAAAATATGTCCCTAAGGATCTGAAAACCCTCAGGGACATATTTTTTTGAAAGAATACAAGATTGCAGATTACATGCTGTGTGCAACACAGATTTTATGTTGCAGCAAAGCCTCCGAGGGAAAACAAACAACTACAGTTGTTTTCTCTCTTAAAAATATAAAAGCTAATAGTTATTCTGATCTGTCTTCAGTTGTCTATTATATATATTTCCTGCAGGAGAACAGAGAAAGCCACGAGGACAGATTCCTTTTCTTTTTTTTTCCAGAAGGAAAATGAGGCACGGAAAGGCTTGTGATATAGTTAGGTTGAAGTGAAGTAAGAAGCTTGATACAATTGACTCTGAATCTGCTAAAAACAATGGTAAAATTTAGTCACTATTTCGTTTCAGACTAGTTTTCTTTTTTATTGGAGAGGGAGAAATTTAAAGACTTTATGCATTAAAATTTTGACACTTCTGTTGTATGGCATTATTCTTGACCTGAAACATATTTTTTTTAAAGGTCATTTCAAGTCTCTAGTTTTCATCAAGATCTGCCCACATATCTGTAAATCTCATTAAATCAATGATTATTGCAAGGGACAGAAATAAATAAGGTGCCAACCATAAGCATACAGTCCATTTTTCTCCATGAGAGCAAAAATGTATTTTCTCTACCTCCTAATAATTAAGACATGAGAAACACAAGATGGGTATGGCCAAGGCCATAATGAATAAAGAATAATCCAATCTGCAACCTACGTCCCTCAAGAGCTGTCATATTCTCTTTCCCCTGGCATGATTGTAACCTGTATTTAGTTGAGATATTAAGGTCATTCACATGACCCTCTGAGCGGGCAGGGAGGGAGGCAGGATTGCACCTACCTTTCTCACAGACTATCTGGTTCTTTTCTTTGGCTGTGTGGCTCATGTGCCAGAAGCCACACCACCACCTGGAGGCTGGGGAAACACAGCCCGGACTCAGAAATCCCACAGTGCACCACATGAGGAGCACAGTATATTGGGGTCTATAGCCACTTGGCTCTGTGGCTGCTTGGGCTGTAGGCAGCCTGAGCAGCCACATGACTGGGTTCTGGGGTAGAAGGGCACATTTGCACCTTTCTACCTCAGTAATGGCCCAGGTGGAATACATGGGATACCCAGCGGAGTAGCACTGGGATCAGGCCTGATCCCAGCACTCCACACGAGCAGCCCTACCCAGGTAGGACTGTGCAAGCTTGGGTAGAGCTGCTCATGTGAACAGCCTCAGTGTGTTTCAGTAGTATTCCTTGCTCTAGCAACCTGACCCTACCTCAAAGTCACTTGTGCCACTTTGTTTTCCACTGCTTACACAGCTTAGAAGTATGCCAAGGAGGGCTTATCAGCAGAACCTGCCCCAAGCTGTTCAGCATTGGCATCAATGAGGCAAGCAATTCCCAGATCTCCTCCAGCTGATAAGCCCTGCAAACATTTGGTGCCTCAGGATTCTCACCTTTGTACTCTACACCCCCAGCCTATATTGCACTCAACCCAAGAGGGGGCCAGTCTCTTTTGGCACCCCTTATTCCAGCTGTAGTCATGCAGACCTCATGACTGATCAGCTGGAATATATCTCAACCCTCTGGTCAAATGAACCCCATTGATCCTATACAGATGTAGTAGTGAGTAATTGATGCCTGGATGGAAAATGATAGCTTTGCCTCTTGACATCTGTGCCCTATACAACTCCTGATTCACCTTGTAGTTGTTTAACTGCCACTTTCCACTCTCTGGGGCCATTCACACAATCAGCCAGCTAAGGAGGGGAGGGGGAACAGGGTTTGGAAGGCTGCTCTAACTCACCTTCCCCCCAGACAATTGCAGACATGCTGCAGGGAGTGTGGACCATGCTCCCAAACCATCCACACTGACTGCACCACTTCAGCACAGAGCTCTGAAGGCCAGGATGATGCATCCCGGCCTCTGGATACCCCACAATCCACTGCACCATGAGCGTGGTGCATTGATGGGATCCTATATCAGACAGACGCTCATCTCTGTGTCTCCTCAGGCTGCGTGACCTCAGGCAGTGTCTTAACTTTGGCTAAGAGCTGGGCTTAGGAGTGGGGTTAGTCTGGGCAGGAGCTCCGGGATCTGTGCGGAACTGGGTGCTCCACACAAGCAGCCTAGTCCAGGGTAGGCTGCACTAGTCTGGGCTTGCCTGCTCTTAGGAACAGCCTCTGTTGTTTCTAGCACATTTGACCATAAAACAATAAAGGCAAGAATTAAGGTCCTAACCATGCTTAAACCTCACTGAGCCTCAAAGTTGTGAAAGACCAAGCGTATATATTGGGTCGTTGTCACTAGGACAAGGAGATGGAGATGCTGGCCAGTGTTTTAGTGCTGGAAAATAAAGGCAGTTGCTGGCTCTACTATAACACATGCTTCCTGAAATACTCTACACAGGAAAGACTTCTGATGCCCAGTTGTGTTCCAGTGCTGAAGCTGCATGCCATCCTTTGAACCCCAAATACATTGGAGCTGCTATTAATATGCACCTCTTTAGGGCCCCCTCAGCTGCACACACAGAACCAGGTTATTTATTGAATACCATTCACCTTAAGTGGCACAGCAGGGAAATGCTTGACTAATAAGCAGAAGGTTGCTGGTTCAAATCCCCACTGGTACTATATTGGGCAGCAGCAATATAAATAAATAATGAATAAATACCGTATTTTACGGACTATAAGACGCTACGGACTATAAGACGCACCTTAATTTTAATTCAGTTTTTCAGAGTTTTAACATATTAAACTGTTAAAACATATAAGACGCTCCTGAATTTTGGCGGATATTTTTCGAGGAAAAAAGTGAGTCTTATAGTCCATAAAATACGGTATAGGAAGATGCTGAAATGCATCATCTCATACTGCGCAGGAGATGGCAATAGTAAACCCCTCCAAATGGTAAACCCTCTACCAAAGAAAACCACAGGGCTCTGTGGGCGCCAGGAGTCTAAATCGACTTGACGGCACACCACTCATCCTGAAGATTTCCTCTTCAGTACAGTGTACTAATCCCCATTGCAGAGCCTTAATTGCTCTCATCTAAATCCTTCAGTTTGGAAAATCTCCTGGACTTGTGATATGTTTGCTACTAGCTGCAAGACACCCTAAACAACTGGAGAAAATAGTCCTTAAAGGATGCCATATTAACAGCATGGTGTAGTGGTTAGAGTGCTGGACTAGGACCGGGAAGACCCGAGTTCAAATCCCCATTCAGCCATGATACTTGCTGGGTGACTCTGGGCCAGTCACTTCTCTCTCAGCCTAACCTACTTCACAGGGTTGTTGTGAGGAGAAACTCAAGTATGTAGTACATCTCTCTGGGCTCCTTGATATAAATGTAAATAATAATAATAACAATAATTAATAACAACAGCTATGAACTAATTTCATAATGTGAAACAGAAGTTAATTGGAGCCAGCCAACCCTAATGATAAAGATGATGTCACTATGCAGAGTTGATGCTGCTGTGAAATGAATGGAGATTAGAGGCAGTATATAATCAAGCAGTGTGGCATAGTAATAGCCAGGGTCAGGTGGCAACATAAACTGTAACAGATGTTGAAGAAATCAGATGTACAGTTCCCAAGACAAACTGAACCCAAGTTAATGTGTCTGAGTCAGGCACAGTGACTGACATCCTGACTAATGAAGCAGTTATGGAAGGCCATTGTGCTAGTGCAAAGTCTGAAACCTTATGTTCCGGACTAATGTTGTGCAACTGCAAGCATGTCTCTGCTTGTGCAACAGTTGCACAACTTGCAGCATAGCTCATTTGCTTTAAAGGGAACATTTGCGCAAGAGCACTATAGCTAAATTCAGCAAATGCCTGAGTCTTTAGTGAACTATGTGGTCCCCTTTCACTAGTGCTTTATTCATTAAGTAGGCACATCATTAGGATGTCAGCTAGTATGTATTGAGTTTAGGAGTGCTTGAATTACAAAGGAACTAGTGGGGATCCAGCATCCTTAGCATTTATGACCAACTCCCCACATAGCTATTATTTTTAGAAGACTATAAGAGGGTTGTGATTCATCCAAATTTGGGGACAGTCTAAGTGGGATTTGTAGATTTCCTTAAGAATTTTCCCCCTCCCCCATAACTTGAGCATTCGTGAGCTCCCTCTTTAGCAACTGGTGCCCATTTACGTTACACATTAGCTTTTCTTGCATAGGAGCTTTAATGTGGGCACTTAATGTTGAGTATTTAATATTGTGCTTATAATGAGTGTTTTTAATGTGAATACTCAAACATGTTATCTCACACTGGCAGTCTGACATGATACTGCTGAGAAACTGTACCGGCTTGTATTTCTGACTTGTGGGAGGCTCCCATGAACAAAGTAGTAATGTGAGAAACTGTTCTAAATCTGTCTGGGAAGCAAAACTCTCAGGTTTGAACAGTGCTGTTCTCCTAAGTGTGCACTTTTTAATATTTGGATCTCAGTATCCTATTAGTTCCACTATATGTGGTATTGTGTATTGTACATAACAAAACATTCAGACCTTTTGGCGGGGGGTGGGAGGGACTCCAGGAACTAGGCTTCTGTACTTCAGCATGTAAAGAAAGAGAGTTCTTTCACAGGCACTTGAAACTCAGCTGGGATTTCTGTATACTATAAATAAATAGTAGCAGAAACCTAAGTTGCTGTGTTCGTAATATGAAAACATTCCTTCCAACTGAGACAAACATAAAAAAAAAATCCATGTTGGATCACCCAGAGATGTGACCCCCTTCAGTAAAGTGCAATGTGAGGACATACAAGGAGACTCATGCTCAGTTGTTCCTCTATCATGTATGGTGCTGAATAGTCCCAAGATCTCCATTTCCACAATGCTTTCAGCGGTCACTGGGAACTAAGGTTGCTTCTTGTCTTCGATTTTAGATTCACTATATTTGGCTGTCATGTAATGAATTATGTACTGTACTGCATTATGCTAATGCCTGCTAACTGAGCAAAGAGGCACATTTTAAAGCAGTAACTCTCTTGATACAAGCAGAAGAATAGTTATTCCTGTTCAACCCAGCATAGCATCTCCCTTGTGTTTCTTTTTAACTTGTGTGTGTGTGCGTGCGCGCGTTAGGGACAAGGAACAATTTCTCATGCTTTTGTTATATAAACCACTTTGAAAACTTTTGTTAAAAAGTGGCATACAAAGAATAACAACATAGCCTTGCTCAAAGATTCTAAGTGCATCTAGATGCTGTATATATTATATGTTATTCTGAAAACCAGCTTAATTTACCCAAATGGCCTTGGGAAATGTCCAGAATATTTGAATAATCATAGCTACAGATAAATGGAAGTGGTGTATTCTCAGGGGAGATGAAAAGTCATCAAACTTTATCATAGAAATTACCCTGACTCTCCTCATGATTCAATAGCAAAATTTTCTTAGTCTTCCATCCAAGGCTGTCTTCATGTATTAAGACACCAGTTTGTGGCAACAAAAATGCCTCTTTATGGTAGGAGAGGAAAATAGATAACACAGAGCTTAATCAGCTTCCCATGTGGATTTATCCAACTGAGTAGTAAGTTTCTGCTAGCGACGCACCTACTTCCCTCATGTGGAAATTTAAACATTGAGGCAGACCCCCAAGAGAAATTAATTGCATATGCTACCATATCTGTGTGTCCTGACAAGGAAGGATAACTTACATTATCATCAACAACACTGTTGCTCTAATGTATGAAGCCAGCCTAAAGTAAAGAAAGTACCATATTCTTTTTTTTTCCAAATTCAATTTTTATTAATTTAACAATAATAACCATTAACAATCATAATAAACACAAATGGACTTCCCGCGCACCTCCCTTCGTGAAATAACTATAAAGTTTAGCCTTATTATAATATTAATAAAAAACACAAATTTAAACCTTTAAAATAAAAAAAAGAAAGAACCATTAATCTACCCAACCTGCATTTCAAATTCTGCTGTAAGATCAATAGTAGGAAAATAATTCTTTAAATATAACAAAAAAAGGTCTCCAATCTTCCTTGAAACGTTCTAAGCTTATCTCCTATCATTGTTGTAAGTTTTGCAATCTCTGCATATTCCAAAGTTTTTATCAGCCAATCTTCTTTTGAAGGCAGTTCATTACTCTTCCATTTCTGTGCATATATTATTCTGGCCGCCGAGAAAGTACCATATTCTTTATTATATTTGGAATTATTTCAGTAAGAAGCACAGGGTTAAATAACAAACATACATCGATAGGAGCATCATGGGAGGAGAGCTGGTTTGGTTGTAGCAAGCATGAATTGTTCCCTTTGCTAAGCAGGGTCCACCCTGGTTTGGATTTGAATGGAAGACTACATGTGTGAGCACCATAAGATATTGCCCTTAGGGGGTGGGGCCGCTCTGTGAAGAGCATCTGCCTGCTTGCACGCAGAAAGTCCCAGGCTCCCTCCCTAGCATCTCCAGATAGGGCTGAGAGAGACTCCTGCCTGCAACTTTGGAGAAGCTGCTGCCAGTCTGTGTAGACAATACCGAGCTAGATGGACCAATGGTCTGACTCTTTATAAGGCAGCTTCCTATGTTGCTATCACCTTCAGATAATCAATTATCATCTTCAGATAATCAACATTCAATAATGCATGCTCATTCTGTGTACTGAAAGGTCCAAAAGAGACTTTAACATATGAGCATGTATGTGTACATTAATGTAAAAATCTCATAATTTTATTTCTAGATACCAAATTTAAGTTTCTAGCCCATTCAACCTGTGAGTGGCGCTATGATGTCTGTACAAGCCCTTGTTTCAAGACATGCCGAGATCCTTTGGCAGAACTTTGTCAGGCTGTACCTAAGTAAGTATCTTCGTGTTAACAGTTTTAATATGTTTTTGTATTGTATTTCCAAATAGGAAATAGGGAATATTTACTTATTTACAATTTATTAATGTCACGAATCCTGCCCTTGAGGAGACAGGACCAGCACTAGATCCAGACTGGAACCCTGACACTAGGCCAGAGTGCAGAATGGCAGCCTCAGGGCCTGAGCTCCCTGAAGCAACACCCTTGGAACACAAGCATCTTGAAGAGCCAGCTTCTTCCATACTGTTGCACTTTTTATCTTCTCCACACTAACATCAGCAACGATTTAGGCAGGATCACATCGAGTGGAAGAGGAGGAGGCATGTCAAATTCCAGAAGGCTGCTGCTTTAAGGCTTCCACTAGGGTTGTGAAATTTGAGTCAACCTTAAATCGATTCGGGGGTAATTCACAAATTCAACCCTGAAACAAATCACCCTCAAAATAGAGGCCCAGATTCGGAGTCATTCCCAATTCAACCTGAATTAATTTGGATGCCATTTTGAGGCCTATTTGTTGGGAAAAAATAGGCCTCAAAACCGCATTTTTTTTCCCCAGGGGAGAGTTGGTCTGCCAATTGGGATCAGAGGGTGGCTCAGCCCTCCACTCTGGATTTAATCTGGACATGTGCAGAGGCCATGTGCTGTCTATGTGCAAGGGCAGCTGGGAGATGCCCTGCCAGTGCTTGGGCATAGCTGGGGGAGCGCCAGGATGGCAGTAATGCTGGCAAGCAGAGGATGAGCAGGTACAGACTTGCTCTCCCCCACTTTAAAGGGGATGTTTAAGCCCTTGATTTTAAAGGAGGTGCCCACAAATCACGTTTTAGCACATTCCTATTTAAGCACATATATATATGTTATGTTGGGAAAAACAAGAAATAAAAGGCATAGCTCCTTATCAAAGTAGGACTCCTACTCTGAATTATCAATATGAAGAGAAGAGGACTGTTAATGGTTAGACAAATGATGCGAAATTAGCAATCTCATGCAAAACTACATATTTTGGGTACACCCAAGCAGCTCTTTCATCTCCGGGATTGTCCTCTCCCCTTTCTAACAAATCTCCCACCCTTCCATTCATAGACCCCTTTAACTAAGACCCACACCAGCCAAATTTTATTTCCTTATCATACCTCTTTTGCCTAGTTTCACAATGCAACATTTTCGTGAAGCCCTAATATATTATGTAAAGAGACCATTATGTAAAGACAAAATAAGATAAAAAGAATCTTTTCTTTAATATTGAAAACAGTTGTAATGGAGAAAGCAGCCGGACAAAAACTACTGTCTCATTGATATCTAAGTGATGTCCTTTGACTGCAGTGTCCAGGTACCTATAACAAAAGTAACTGCTGAAGTTTTCCTTATGGAGTCAAATCTACATAAAATACTGTAGGTCATCCATAAGGGGGTAAAACCCAGAAGCTGCATTCTAGCAATGCCTTTATTAGGTGTAACACACAATCTTGAGCATCGAGCTTTCAAGTGAAGAACCTTCATTGGGCTGAATGGTAAGAAAAGCAAAAAAAATCAAAACACAACCCAACAGATCCAATGATTAAATAAATGAGAGGCACATGAGAGATGAAATAGATTAACCTTAACCATACCATAAATCATACCATCATATAAACATCATTTTGCTTTTCTTACCATCTAGCCTGATGAAAGGTTGTTAAGAACTTGAAAGCTAGCTGCTTAAGAAGTTGTGCCATCTAGTCCTAATTGAGATATTCCTAGAATATAGCTTTTACATAAAATATATCAGTAATGACATGGACCATATGCCCAGTTCTGTTAAAAGATATTTTTAATTGTTGACACTGACTTCAGAATTAGATTCTTAGTCTGAATGTCTAGTGGCCTTGAGCCCATTCTTTCCATGATAGTACCTGAGCAATCCCTTCTCTTCTTGCCTTTTGAATTTCCATGCAAGGCAAATTTTAAGCAGCGTTCTGAGGGGCTGATAGCGTTGGTATAAACAAACAAGGGATACAGTTTTATACAAGCATTTAAAGGCTTTCTGCCAGTTCTGAATGGAAGCATTCATCACTGGACAAGCACATACATTTGTTTCAAAGGTTATGTCACATTGTTCGAGAATTAGCTCAGCTCAGCAGGATGGGAAGTTAGGTCAACCACGATGTGAACTAATGAGGTAAATAGGAACAATGCTATGAGGCTCATGTATATTTAGCAATTAAGAAATTAAGGCTGTAATCCACAAATGATTTGATATACTTGACAAATACTGACTGCAGTATTTGATATACTGTACTTGACTACAGTGGAAACTAAATGCAAAATGCAAGTACCCAGCTCAGTTTTTTTCTGAATGAGACTGTCAGAAAGGGTATTCACATGATCGTTAGGGTGGGTGTAATGGGGGGGGAGGCTGCAAAACCTTACCTTCCCCCCAGACAATCCAGTAAACGTTACTGGGAGCACGGAATCTACTCCCAAAAGATCCCCTGCTGCGCCAGGCAGCATGGCGCTCCGGAGGCTGGAACAATGTCCCAGCCTCCGGGCATCCCACAACGCACCACACACCTAGCACAGTGTATTGGGGGATTTCCACAGGAAACAGGTGCTGTAGGCACCCGTCTCAGTGACCATGTGGGCTGCAAGCAGCCCACGCAATCGCATGATTGCAGACCCTGATTTAATGGAGGGGTCATACCCTTAACCCAGGCTAAAAGCCGGGTTACTCAGTGGTGCCCCACCGGGATCAGGCCCGATCACAGTGGTTCTCACTCGCAGCCTCACCCAGGTTGGGCTTCCCTACCAGGGTTAGGCTGCGCATGAGAACAACCTCAAAGTATTCAGTATTTTGTTTCAATATGTTATTGTTTGTACAGCTAATACTGATTGTTTTCTCTTATAGAGTGGAAGGATGTGTTCCCATGTGCCCACAGCATATGGTTCTGGATGAAGTCACTCAAAGATGTGTCTATTTTGAGGACTGTATGTAAAGCACACTTTGCTTATTCCAATATATTTATATCTATATATGTATAGAAGTGGGAGGGGGGGAGAAGGGAACAAAGCTGTCACTTCACAATCATATTTAGGGAAGCCATCCAAATAACTAACTCTGATTCTCCCAGTATGTTGGTGGCGATGATGAGCCCCTGGTGGCGCAGTGGTAAAACTGCCGCCCTGTAACCAGAAGGTTACAAGTTCGATCCTGACCAGGGGCTCAAGGTTGACTCAGCCTTCCATCCTTCCGAGGTCGGTAAAATGAGTACCCAGAATGTTGGGGGCAATATGCTAAAATCATTGTAAACCGCTTGGAGAGCTCCAGCTATAGAGCGGTATATAAATGTAAGTGCTATTGCTATTGCTATGTTTTGTGCAGAAGTATGCTGTGGGACCTTGTTTATGAGCCAAATAAGACACTGAAGTTATTAACACAATCAAAACCTGTGTTCTGCTTGGGTTTGGGAGCTGTGTGCGCTCCCAATTTTCAGTTGTGTGGAAACAAGGTAAGAGGAAAACCTGGGTAGAAATGATAGTATGGAAGCAAGGTCGGAGGAGAAGCTGCCCAGGCTTTCTTCCTACCTTGCTTCCACACAACTGAAAACTGGGAGCACACACAATTCCCCAACCTGGGTAGAACACAGTTTTTGATTGTGTGAATGACCTCTCTTTTTCTTCTTCTGTCTGGCTCACTGTAACATGCTTACAAATTTGGCTGAATTTTGCTTTTGGCCTAAGTACTGTTCATGTATCTGTGGTCTTCATCAGCCAGAGGTGACCTTTTAAGGTATGTGTTAAGTTGATCCCATGATATTTATTACACCTGTATCCTGTCTTGCCTTCAAGGACCTCACATGAGTGGCTTGCTAGAGTAGTGGTTAGAGTGCTGGACTAGGACCGGGGAGACCTGAGTTCAAATCCCCATTCAGCCATCAGATTTGCTGGGTGACTCTGGGCCAGTCACTTCTTTCTCAGCCTAACCTACTTCACAGGGTTGTTGTGAGGAGAAACTCAAGTATGTAGTACACTGCTCTGGGCACCTTGGAGGAAGAGCGGGATATAAATGTAATAAATAAATAAATAAAATGTAATCTTTACATCAATTCCAGGTTAGGCTGAGAAAGGTTACCCAATGAGCTTTAGAGTTTAGCAGGAATGCAATGCAAGTGCCTCAAATCTAAGTCCAATATGCTGTCCCCTAAACCACACTGATAATAATCCAGTCAGTTTCTTCTGGCTGGATTAAATAAATATGGAAATTTGTGTAGCACAGGAAAAGGAGCAGGTTGCAGAAGTTCCTGAATAGTAGAGTTATAGTGAGGCTGGTTTGTTTTAACCTTATGAAGTTGTGAAAGCGCCCTTGATAAAAGAACTTTCTCTGAAACATGTTGGGTCTACTAAAGACAACAATGAGGCATCTGACTGTAAGGCTCCCCTCTCTTTTTTCCCCCCTTGGTGGTGGCTCCATTCTTACATAAGAGCCTTGCTGGATGAGGCCCAAGACCTACCTAATCTAGCATCCTGTTTTTAACAATGGCCCACCAGATGTTTCTCAGCAGGGGTGTAGGAAGCCTGGAGATGGCCCCAAGACAGGATGGGAAGACTGGCACTATGACTGCACCCTTCCTCCACCAGGTATGCTACCCTGCTCCAGCCACACCCTTTTTGGCTGTGTCAGCATGCCAGTGCAGGAGGTGTTGCTGACACCAGACACTGAGTGTGCAGCCCATTTCCCTTCTCACTTGTGAGGGATAGAAAAGAACCACCAAGCCAGGCCATCAAAGAAAACTCTGCCTGCCTGGATAGGCCCTGCATGTTGGGCAGCAAAACAGGGTGAGCACAGTGCCTGGTGGTAGCAGGGAACACACGACACTCACTGCAGGGAGGAGGTGGCAACTGTAAAGGTGCACCACAGTCCAGGGACATCCCCTCCCTTTGCTCAGCAGTAAGGTTGTGACAAAACCAGTTTTCCCAGCTCGGTTTGAATCAGAACGGGATTCAAACTGGACTGGATCATCTTATTTTTGCCCGCCCCCAGTTCAAATTCAACCTGGTTCAGGCCCAGTTCAGAGCCCTACCAGCAAAGGGGAATCTGGCGAGGAACGGGGGACTTCTGCCAGTGTTTTTTAATGTACCACAAAGTAAGGGTAAACACTCACTAAGGCTGGCAACTGTGGGGAGGACAGCAGCGGTGGCAGCTCACTCAACCTCCACTGGCCTCCCCACAGTCTCCAGGAACAGCTTGGGCCTTTGTTGGCCCTCTATGCATCTGTGGAGGCTGTTTCTTTGACCTCCATGCATGCATACTGGCAATTTGTATGACCTGGGTCATGCGCAGAGGCTCAAAATGAGTTGATGAAGGCCTGAACTGGCTCGAATCAGGCCCAAGCTAGCCCTGGAGACTAGGGGAGAAGGGGAGATGCCACTGCCCCCCCCCGCTGCTGCAGCCACCTGCACCTTTAGTGAGTACTTTAATTGTTGGTACTTTTAAAAACACTGACAGAAGCTCCCTGTTTCTTGCCATATTCCCCTTTGCTGGTAGGGCTCCGAACTGGCCCAATTGGCCCAAACCCAATTGGTTTGGTTCCAACCTGAACCATGCCCAACCACTTGCACCAAACTGGTCCGAGTGTGAACTGGCTTGAATTTAAACCAGTTCTCACATCACTACTCAACAGTGGCTACAATGCTGCTTCTAAGAAGCCCACAACCAGGAGATAAATGCATGGCCTTCTCCTGCTATTGCTCCCCTACAACTGGTGTTCAGAGGCATCCTGGCTCTGAACCTGGAGGTAGACTATAATCATCATCAAGACTAGTAGCCATTGATGGACTTCTCCTCAGTTGATTTATCTAGGCCCCTTTAAAGCCACCCTAGCTGGTAGCCATCACTACATGCTATGGTAGAGAATTCCATAGATTAATTATGCACTATGTGAAAAAGTACCTCCTATTGGTGGTCTGTAATTTCCTGACAGTTTCATGGGATGACCACTGATGCTGGTGTTATGAGAGAGCAGAGGCGTAACTAGGGAAAACGGCGCCCGGGGCAAGCACTGAAATGGCGCCCCCCCTGCACCCCCCACCGCCCCCTCCAACATACTACATTATACTTAGGTTTTTCCTCACAAGCGCCTGCCGCCGCCACCAAGCCAGGCCACTGACTGGCCGCCAGGCGCCAGCAAAGCAATGGGGGGGCGCAGGCGGCGCGGAAGGGACCGCTCGTGGGGAAGGGGGCACCGACGTGCTCCCTTGACTGCTGCAGCGCTGCTGCACTGAGCAGGAAACATTTGTATTAACAAAAAATTAAAAAAATTTTTTAAAAAAATTGGTCATGGCGGCGCCCTCCAAGTGACCAGAAAAGATGGCGCCCGGGGCACGTGCCCCCCCTGCCCCCCCTATAGTTACGCCTCTGTGAGAGAGGGAGAAAAACTTACCAACTTCTCCATGCCATGCATAATTTTATAAGCTTCTGTCATATACCCTTAGCTGCCTTTTTCCTACAATAAAAAGTGCCATGTGTTGCAGCCTTACTTCATAAAGAAGCTGCTTTAGCCCCTGATCATGTTGGTTGCTGTTTTCTGCCCCAGTTTTAAAATATCTTATTTGACATATGGTGACTAGTACTGTACATAATATTCCTAATGGGGCTGCACCATAGATTTGTATAACATTATTATAATAGTAATAATATTACTTTCAACCCCTTTCCTAATTAACCCTAGCATGGAATTTGCCTTTTTCGCCACTGCTGCACACTGAGCTGACTGTTTCAGTGAGCTGTCCACCAAGACTCCAAAATCCCTCTCCTGGTCAGTCACTGACAGCTTAGATCCCATCAGTGCATATGTGAAGTTAGAATTTGTCCCAGTGTGCATCACTTTACTCTTGCTTACACTGAACCACATTTCCTTTTGCAGAAGATCCTGGAAATTATTATTATTACTACTACATTTATATCCTGCTCTTCCTCCAAGGAACCCAGAGCGGTGTACTACATACTTGAGTTTCTCATCACAACAACCCTGTGAAGTAGGTTAGACTGAGAGAGAAGTGACTGGCCCAGAGTCACCCAGCTAGTTTCATGGCTGAATGGGGATTTGAACTCGGGTCTCCCCGGTCCTAGTCCAGCACTCTAACCACTACTATACCACGCTGGCTCTCGTGGTGAGAACCCTACACTTTCATGGACAGCTGCCATTCTTGCTTTCATCTCTGAAAATTTCATGGACAGCTGCCATTCTTGCTTTCATCTCTGAAAATTTTCTGACCAGAAGCCTTCACGAAACAAGTGCATACATATACCTAGTTCATACTATGAATATCTGTAATGTTAAATTATGGTTTGAAATTTTAAAATTTAACCAAGCTGGTTACATTTTAAACATAATTTTCTAACAGATGAGGTATGTCAAAACTGTCAATTCTTTATTAAATATTTTCATATGTATTCCTCTCAGTGTATATGTATGAGGGTGCATATTACAGGTTCAGAAAATAGCATTTGTTTTTCTTATATCAGGTATCGAGCCTACAGCTGAAGTGCAGTTTCCACCATTCACTTTAAAGACAACTGTATTTTCACCGACAACAACTGAGGCTCTTCAGACTTTGGCAGTGAAAGAAACAACTTCATCTCTGAGCCCTGTATCAAAAGGCAAAGAAACAACACGTGCATCTGAATGGCAGTTCAGTACAACAATAGAAAAAACTAAACTTTCTACTCTGCTATTACCAAATACTACAGTCTTGGCCATATCTGCAACATCAAATGTTTCAGCACCGCTACCTTTCAGTACAAGCACAATGCCAGTATTTTCACCTCCAGTGCCAAGAGGTACGATAATTACTGACGCAGAAAATAAAACAGTTTCTACTTCAACTATCATTGAGACTCTGTCAGTTATGGCAGATGACAAATCTTCACCAGTCACAATTAGAGCAGTATCAGAAACAGCAGTAACAGGCATCCAGAGCTTCCCCACAGATGAAACCAGAGGAACACTTGAAAGAATCACAGAGGGCACATCTTCTTCCATGGTGATATCGACAGAAATAAGTCCATTTTTAACCAAAACAGCCACATTTCCATATCTGGAAACATCTTCCTATTTACCCACAGTGAATAAAACAATAACTTCAGACAAAACAAAGATGGATACAAGTCCGCTTTCTGTAATGGTGGCCAATGTCACTGTAACTTCATTTTCTCCTTTGTTTACTACTTTATCAACAGTAAAACCAGTTGTGAAGCCAGTTCCTTCAGAAACAACAAAAACAACAGCTGCTTTAATCCAAGAAGGAATTAAAACCTCATTTATTGCAGTGCCTCTAGTACCTACAAAACCTGCCACCACAGTCTCTACATACCTAAGTGGTTTGCCATTTTCTACACTTAAAGAAATGGTGCAAACACCACCAAGTGTTACATATCCATCAAGTTATCTGTATTCAACAGCTTCCAAACCTGGTATTTTTTCTACCCAAATTGCTGGGGTACCTGTTACATCTACAACTTCTCCAGCTTTTACAGTCCCAACAGAATTTTTACAGACAGAATCAAGTGAATATTCACCATCCACACAGCTAAACCTGACAGAGGCTGTGAGTGCTTTATACACCCAGTATTCCACAAGACCTACACCTCTCTCTACAAAAGTACTCTCTAAAGCTACAGCTCCTACAGAATCATCAACACTCATTTTAGTCTCCCCTAAATCATCTACAGAATACCAAGCACCTTTGTCCCTGAAAGTGACAGAGCTGAGTGCTGTGCCGCCTCCTGTCAGCATGACAAAATCAGAAACAACATCCGATTTTAAGAAAGAACCCACAGACATAGCTGCCACAGTTCCATTTGAAACAAAAAAAATCGAACCAGTTCCATCAAGTGGATATCCATTTACTTTGCAGGCTGTTACTGATACAACAAGTGTGACGGTTTATCTTGACACAACACAGCAAGAAAAAACCACTAGTGTATATTCCCCCAAACCTTCTGCTAGTGTGCTTCCAATGTTCACATCTACAGCAGTGATATCAAAGCAAGTCACTAGTCCTGTGCCTCCATCACCTGCAACTCGAGTTACAATGACTGTTACTGTGCATCCAGTAAAGGCAGAGGCAACATCACTTTTTTCAGTGTTGCCCCTTACAACCAAACTACCAAGCACAGTAACCTCAAGGTCAACTCCAGAACTGACAATAAAAGCAGCTTTAAGTGACACTGGTGTTACTTCATCCTCATATACTGAATTTAGCAGCCAGCCGTTAGCTGTCAAAGTAACACCAACCAAACAAATTTCAACTCCTTCTACCTCTGCTATTCTTCCTCTAACAACGCTTTCTACCACATTTTACCAGGCAGAGACAACTGTTTCTCCTTACACTTTAACACGAAAAATTCCTGAAATAGCAGTCACTGCAAAACAGCCAGTTGAGACAAAAATACCATCAGAAGCTGTTTATTCTGTCCGTACTTCTCCAATAGAAGTGGTTTATTCCCATGAGAAAGAGGAATCCACAGTTACGTATTTTACCACCAAAACACCAGGGAAGGATTCTTCACCAGCTTCCAAAGCTTACTTAACAACCAAAGGAACTACTTCAGCCTATCACTTTTCACCTGATCTGTTAAGGACTAGTATCCACCCCAAAAGTGCTTTCAGCACAACTGAGCCAGCAGTCAAGTTTGCAACATCCCATGATACTTCAAAACCAGTGGTTGCTCCTTCGGCTGCATTGCTTACTTCAATATTTTCAACAAAAGCTCCTTTAATAAGTGAAGAAGAAGTAACCCACACAACAAAAGCTGGTACAGGTGTTCAGACAGCTTTCTTGACATCAACCAGAAAAGCTGCGGATTTGACTGTCAGTGAAAAACCTCTGTTTTCTACTTCTAAAGTTACTGTAGTTCCATTGCCATTATCTACATTAAAGGAAGAAATAGTGGCATCCTTTCCTGCTGAGAAAACAAAAACTGATTTACCTGTTACAAGGCACACATTGACTCCTTCCCAAACACTCTCTGCCTCTAGCACTTCATTTCATGTACCAGAGTTAACATCTCCTTCACTTTCTATATTGGAAGCCCCAGAGACTTCAATTATGAGTCAAACAGAGGTGACATATTTAACACCAATGATATCAACAACTCTCACATCAATGGGCAAAATTGCTACAGAGAAGACCTCTGTTTTGTCTAAGCAAGTACCTCTTTCTACCAGTTCTTATACTTCAACATTCCCTGCATTTAGAGTGACACCAGCTACTCCACATTTTACAACTACAATAACTGAATTAGCACCACCAGAAATAAGTGGTCTCACAACACAGAGTGTCACAAAATCATTAGCAGAGAAAACAGCAGGGATAAGAGAATCCCTTACAACATCCTTGTTCTCAGTGTCTTCTGTTGCTTTAGAAACAAAGAGCATCATTTCTGAAACACCAGAGACTGATGGGCAACTACTGGTTACAAAGCTTCCCTTATCAGATTTGCCCACCAAACATTCACCTTCTTCCCCTGCTTCACTTGGTTCTACTATCCTAACTACAACACTTGAAACTCCATCTGCATTCAAGGTGCCCACACCCTCAGCAAGCTCTCTGTTGATACCACCAGTACAACCAAATGCTACAATTGCTACATCAGTTTTCAGCTCCACCTATTCATCTACTAAACCAATGTATGGGTCTGCCACAGGATATTCTGTTGAATTAACAGCAGCTGAAGTTGTCTCAGGAGTTACAGCATCAGTTTTCATGCCCTCTAGAGAAACAGCATCATTACCAACATGTGTAGTGAGTAACATAATTAATGGTCTTTTATCTAGCCGTGTGAGTAATTACTGCTTTCATTTCATTCATTGAAAGGGGTTTAAAAGTCAAGACATTTCCTTAACAACAGTTTTGGTAGGTACCCTGACTAATAATGAAGTCTAAAAATGGGATATTCTTATGCTTCTGACTCGGCTTGTAACTTGAAGACCATCTTCATGGCTCAGCAAACATGTCCTAGGTGTGAGGGAATTTTCAGTGAGATTGTGGAATAAAAGCTGAATTTAAAGAGCTGGAAGTATAGCTCCATTTATGAAGCCTTTTTTTCTAGCTGGAAGGGACTTTATACATAGAGGCTCTACACATGAGCAGTGTGTAGAGCCAAAAGAGAGTTTGCAGGGAAAGTGTGCTTGACCGACTCTCCCCATGGATGAGCAGGGAGCTCTCCCTGGGCCACCCAGACAATTGCCAGCTGGGGTGGCGGGTTTCGAGGGCCTCCTGGCCCCCAGGAGTCTCATAAGGCACTGCACAAGTGTGCGGTGCCTTTGGGAGGAGCCTTCCAATTATCAGCTGAAACCAGGCTGGGCTCCCTTAGCCCAGTTTTGGCTGTTTGTGAGAATTGCCTTATAGTATATATTTTATGATAGTTCAAAACATGTCTGCTTTAAATTTTGAGGCCACATACTTTCCAAGATGTAAATCACAGATTCTTGCTGACATAAGTGCTGGTGAAGCTAACGGCTCTAGCAGGTCTCCTGTTGTTCTCTCTCCTCCAGCCCCAAGCCTGTGCTCTTTGTCTGCTCTTTTTCAGGACAAGTTGGTATTGAAAAGAAAAGATAAAGAGAGGTAACTGGAGCAGTGCAGCATGGCAGTGAAAGAAAGACTGACCAGTAAAGCTGCTGCATGCTACAGTTGGCTGGAGGACAGATCATGCTGTCAAAAGGAAGGCCAGCAAGGGAAAGAGGGACAGCTATCAGCACTAGGCTGCAGCCCAGGGAGTATGGCCAGTTAGCTGGGTGTCAGGTATCAGCATCAGAGTTGGTCAGAGCACACAGCCAGACATAAGGTGGTGCATTGCAACTCGCTTCAAGGCAATGAGATGCCTCTTTTGCTATAGGCAGCAGACATCTTCATTGATTTCAAAGGAATTTGACTGCTTAGCACCTTTATGCGACTGAATTCCTTCTTGTTTTCTATAAATATTCCTTTACTGAACATAATTTTGATAAGAATAGTAACCTGTGTCTTCTAAATATGTCTTAGCCAATCACAGAAAATGAGTGCATAAAGCACATTTGCTTGGATGGACAACTGATCCAAGTTGACAAGTCACAGAACTGTCCATACAATGCTACGCAGCCCAGCTGTGGATTTCTAGGATTTGCTGTACAGATTAATGGAGATAAATGCTGCCCAAAATGGGAATGTCCATGTAAGTCTTACCTATGCAGTATTCACTTTAAAATTGTTTGGCCTCTAAATGTTGGGCTTCTAAACAGCCTAGAACATTGGTGTAATCAGAATAAATAATGGGATTTATTTATGGATTATTAATTGCTTACATGCCAGATAAAACTCTTTCCTAAAAAGTTTCTAAAAAGAAGGAAAAATTCTAAAAAGAGACATTACAGTGTATTACTGTATAATAATCAAGTAGACTAACAAATAGAATAACTTGGCTACATGGGATGTTGAAATCAACAGTGGAATTCCCATTGCAGCAAAATCTGTTTTTTTCAAAGACAAATAATATATTTAGTTCTTTTGTTGGACAGTTCACGACCAATAGTATACTGAGCTCTTAAAGCTTGTACAAACAAAGAGAAAGAAAGAAAGATTGTTTTTCAGTAGAATGAATGCATTCATATGTGTTACATACAGTAGAGGCTTCACACGAAAAAGACCTTGAGGTCTCAGGCTCATATTTGTAGATCCAAAAATATACACAAAACAAAAACAGGAGTAGTAGTAGAATGTAGAAACTGAGGTCTTTCACATGACCTCAACAGGGAGGGAGGGTGGCTTGAGGGGGAAGGCAGGAACTTGTCTGTCTTACCCTGCAGATGAGCAGCGACTATTTGTGCTCTCACTGCATTGCATGCCCACACGAGTGGTGGGGCAGCGAAGACTGTAGCCAGGATTGGGAGGACTTCCCCTTCCCACAACGCAGGGTGTGCCACGCCGTGAGCACGGTGGCTGCTCGCATTAGAGTAGCCGCAACGCTTGGCACGGCTGCTCCTTCCCCCAGGCTCACTGCTGGAAATGTGGCGGACCGTGGGAAGCCTTTAAACCCAGTGGCAGGCCCAAATGATCACCTGTTAGATAAATGCCAGGACTAACAGTTGGGTTAGGCAGGCGGGCGGGCAGCAACGGCCTGGGTTCTATCTTGGTGCTGCACATGAGCAGCTTAAATGCCCTAACTGGACTGCCCTAGCCTAGGAATGTGTACAAAATTGGTCCAGAGGCCCTTTATGGACCTCTGAATCGGTTTGAAAGTCTGGTGTTTCGGCCGCTTTGAAGGTGGAGGGTATATCTTCCCTGCATTTGGAAATAAGGACTGGGGAGTGTGTTGTCTGTCCCCCTCACCGCATTTCCCCCACTGGCGCTGTCATTAAAATCGGTCCCATGGTGCAGCAGCGTACCTCTTTGCTGCCCCAGTATGTTGCAGACTAGAAGTGGCTGGACGTGCACATGTGCAGTGGACACTTCCAGGCACTTATGGTCCGTGACATACCCGGGGGGCAAGGAGGTATGCCGCTGCCCCACGGGACTAATTTTAGTGCCAGTGCCAGTGGGAAAACATGGCAGGGGGATAAGAGCAGCATCCCCAGTCCTTAAAGTTTTCGCCCCCACACCTTCGAACTGGCAGTCACGCGTTCCGTGTACATCCCTACCCTAGCCTGGGCTAGGCTGCTCGTGAGAACAGTAGCGTGCATACACGCTGGATTCAAATGTCACATGAAACAACAATTTAATCATGGTTTAGCATTGGTATCATGAGCCTCAGGTTCAAATGCAGGGAAAGGAAATTTGCAACTTTTGGTCTTGCTTTAGTATAATCAGGATTTGTTACTGCATTAAAATCTGGCAAATCTTGACTTGTTCTAAGCAGTCTGTGAATTAGATATTAAATCAAGAGTGAATTGCAAGCTTCCCCTCCCCTCTCTTCTCCCTTCTCCTCTGGTTCCCAGAGGAGAGATCATATTCTCCCCCTGTCACTTTTGATCTAAGCCCCATTACATTCAAACTCAGATAAATGGTTTGTTAACTGCAGTTTGCTGAAACAGACCAGAATTACACTTGGACCAGGATTACCAGTTTGGACAATACAGCAACCCTCAGGTGCACTCACCTGAGGTTGGCATTCCTCATTGTCTAAATGCAGGAACATCTCGCAACTATGGTTCTGTGGCCACCTTCACACCAAGGACTGAACCCTTGATTTTAAGTTAGGTAGTAGGGATGTGCAAACCGGCTCGAGTTAGAAGGCTTGACCTAGAACCAGACTGGACCCAGTTAAGTTCTAGATCGAGCGGAGCCAGCCAAGTCGGTTCGGGCATCATTTGAAGCCCTGACTGCACAGTAAAATTGCTTAAAAATTCATTCTCACAGCAGCTGCCATTGGGGAGGGACGAGGTGCAGTGACGGCTCCCCCAGCCCCCACTGCCCTCCCACTACAAGTCCTGAAGTCCATTCCAGGGCTTGGCCTTCTTAGGCCCATTTTATTTATTTATTTATTTATTTATTTATTTATTTATTTTTACATTTCTATACCGCCTTTCATTAAAAGAAAACCCCAAGGCGGTTTACAAAAATTAAAACATACAATAAAAGCAATAAAAACATCAAGCTAAAAACATATAAAACAAGCATAAAAACAAGACAACAGTTAACAGATATTGGCCTTCTTTGGCCTGTTTCAAGCCTCTGGAAATGGCCTGTGCACATGTGCGGAGGTCAAACAAATGGTCTGCACATATGCACAAAGGCCCCAAACGGCGCGAAACAGCCTGGACCAGCCTTCAAGATTTGTTGGGAGGCTAGTTGGGGTTGGGGGAGCAACTGCCCCCTACCCCATGGCTGCCACAAGTACACATTTTAAAGCAATTTTACTGTGCAGTAGGGGCTTTGAACCAGGCCCAGACTGGCTCGAATTAGAATCAAGCAGGGGGTCCGGGAGTGCTGAACCAGGAAAACCGGTTTTGTGCACACCTCTGGTAGGTAGCTTGCTGGAACCGGAGCTCTGTTGACCCCATTGTGTCATTCAAATGCAGCAACCTGGATTTTGCACTCAAGCTGCTCCTACAAGCACATCCCCTCTCATAGCAGGGCCAGTGGTTGCCGGGCAAGTAACACATTCAATGGAAGAGGAAGAGGGAGGGGGATTGCAGGTAGAGGCAATGGAACCGCAGCTGCCGGATCATCTGCAATATGGTTCTTGGCTTCTGAGGTTAACCTCAGGTAAGCCTACCTTCTGATTCACTGGTTGTTCAAATGGGCCCTATAGTTTGTTGCCTTTGTAGTTTGCTACCTTGTTAGCCAACTGCAGTTTTCTGAATTTTGCTGTAATAGGGAACTTTGATAAGTTCAAAAGAGAAACTTTGGTTTTTTTCCTCAGGAGAGGGAAGGAAGATGAAAGGAGAAATGCACAAGCCCACTGGGAGGATAGGCTCATTTATTGTCATCTATATGGCTGTCTGAACCAGGACAGAGAGTCTGCAGGACAGCCTTAACAACCAGGAAGTTGCCTCTTGGAGTTGCTGGACCTTTTATTTTTACAGAACTGCTCCATACACCAGATTATACATGCAGAATTCATGTTCTCCTATCATAGTTTAGTTGGTTGGGAGGGGGGATGGTTTTTGAAGATTTTGCATGTATCTGTTTCTCCAAAAAATTACAGAAACATATTAATCTCAAAGCCATGAAGCTATGTCCTGAGGTGTCACATAGGTTATTTATTTAAAGAACATTTATCTTTATCAATCCTTGTGTTAATAAACTATGCCAAACTTGAGAAGAGAATTGAGCTAGATATTTTGACAGTGTCTGAGCTTTAATTGTGTGCTTACAAAATTTGTTGTCCATTTATAAAATGAACCAAGTTAGCAGGAGTCATTATTTTGTTTGATCAGGTCGTTGTACATTCTTCTCTGATCTGAGCTTTATCACCTTTGATGGGCACAATTTGGCTTTATTTAAGGAAGCATCGTATGTTGTCAGCCAAACTCAAGATGAAACTATAAGCATCCATGTCACTGATTGCAGCAACATTCATATGGTAATGTATCTTGTAGGATTTTGTTGTCATCTAGAGCATGCCAAGGTCATAGATAAGTGTGTTTAATAGTGCTGTATGCAATTGCATGCAGTGTTCTGCTGCATCAGCTGCTATGTGCTATGGACTGAGGACATTATTTTATATATCCTATAAACCTTAAATGTTGTTCCCGCGTAATGAATGGTTTATGGACCTGGCTCCACAGAACAGGCCTCTACTCCTACATACTGTAAGGTCACAAAACTGGCTTATGAAGATAGGAGCAGCTCAGTATTATAATGTTCATTTTTAGAAATGTACATTATTATACTACAAGGGGGAAGGTTTAGGGAGATTTTTGCTGATGCCCGCATTCCCCTGAGCCTCACAAAAGTAGTTCCTGAGGGTTGGGAAACCAGTGGGATGCTGCCCAGTTATTTTACAGTTTTTTTCATTTTACCAAACATGACTGTGGATTTAAATATGAAATAAGTGTTTGTTTTTATTTTGTTTCATTCAGGGCATTTTAACCTCTACTAAACTGTGTCTGACAATGCTGAATGTAACATATTTGTCTAACCAGATTATTCTGGACCGTTTAAACAGAAAGGTAATGTTTGTTTTTTTACTTACAATTCTAGCTCCTGTTTATTATTTTAGGTTCTTGGGATGTATATATATGTAGATGGAATTAGGAATGTGACTGTAGTAACTAATGTTTCCAGTTACTGCAGTAGAATTGGTATGTTTCAAGAAGGGGACACATCTAATTGACATTTATTATTTATATTCTGCATATACAGTAGAACACAATTAGGAGTGCTCTGAGAAAACCAAGTAAAGCTTTCAGCAGTGTTGGTTAGTTGAGGCTGGAAAAGGATCATAACAAACTACCAATACTTTGAGATTACTATCACTGTTGGAATATTTTCCTTCTTCTTGGTTTACATGCTCATAGCACTGATTTACATGCTCATAGTACCAGCTGGTAACCTCCCAGCTTGACTATTGCAATGTGTGCTACGCGGGGCTGCCTTTGTATGTAGTTTGGAAACTTCAGTTAGTTCAGAATGCGGCAGCCAGATTGGTCTCTGCGGTAACCTGGAGAGACCATATTACGCCTGTTACGAAACAATTGCACTGGCTGCTGATATGTTTCCAGGCAAAATACAAAGTGCTGGTTATTACCTTTAAAGCCCTGAATGGCTTAGGCCCAGGTTACCTCAGAGAGCGCCGCCTTCTGCGTGATCCCCACCGCACATTAAGGTCATCTGAGGAGGTTCATTTCCAGTTGCCAACAGCTTGTCTGGTGGCGACTCAGAGGTGGGCCTTTATAGTTGCTCTGGGGCTGTGGAATGCGCTCCTTGCGGAAATCCGTAATTTGAATTCTCTATTAGCCTTCAGGAGAGCCCTTGAAACGT
The DNA here is from genome assembly GCF_027244095.1 of Hemicordylus capensis. Taxonomy (NCBI): domain Eukaryota; kingdom Metazoa; phylum Chordata; class Lepidosauria; order Squamata; family Cordylidae; genus Hemicordylus; species Hemicordylus capensis. Next base: position 124,566,122 of record NC_069657.1, read on the forward strand.
ATCTGTTTGGCCTGGCTTTCCAGGGTTTTAAAATCGGTTTTAATATTTTAACCCGGTTTCAGGGTTTTTAATTACAATTGTTTAATTGTTGTTTTAAAATGTTTTAAAATTAATTGTTGTTATATTGTTTTTAATTCTTGTTTTAGTACTTTACTGTGTTAAAGGTTTGTTTCAATTGTAAACCACCCTGAGCCATTTTGGAAGGGCGGTATAAAAATCAAATAAATGAATAATAAATTATAATAAATTATCAAATTTAAAATTTTATTTAAAAGCTCTTTAAAACAGAATGCCCTCCATGGAGTTTTATTTTCCTCAGTTTAAGAAATTGATGATATACACAATAGCTGAGGATCAGTACCATGTAAAACTAAAAGACTGCACAACTAAACTTATCTTTTTCAAAGCTCAGAATATATATTTTTTCATTTAAGCCATCCTATAATTTGTCTATTGTTCAGATATCCTTAGACTTTAATATTAGAATGCATCATGAATGAGTAAGTCAGGAACGCCCGATGAGGGTGGCACTGGCGGGGGTGGCGGAAGGCACCTTTAAGGAGGTAATAAGCAGGTGCTCAGGCGCGTAACAATGATAGGGCAAGGGGAGACAGTTGTCTGGGGGCCCCACTGCCTGGAGGGGCACCCCAGGGGCACCTCATGTGACTCCCCATTGCCCCCTGCCCAGCCCCATAGCCTCTCACCCACTTGCCCTCTTCGCCGTCTCTCCTGCTTGTTCTCCTGGCCGGCAATGGAAGCAGCAGGCAAGCTGCAAAGAGCTCCTTTTCTCCGGCCTCTCAGCTGATCGGCGGGTGGGCGGGGCTTCCACGGAGGCCTCCGTGTAGGCCGCAGTGAAGCCTGAACTCCAGTAGGGCCCAAGCCAGCCAGGAAGGAGGAGGCAGCCAGAGTGGCCACCACTGGTCTCTGCAGCAGAAGACCCCCTGCTGCCAGGTAGAGTGTGAACTCCTTTTTGTGGTTACCTTCCCACCCCCCCACCCGGATATATAGGGATCTGCTTGCCATAGGGCTTTGATATGGGGGGGGGGAGGGACTGAGAAGTCTCTGAATATTTATTTTTAAACAGCTTGGAAAATTTGCTGGCTTAAAAAAAACTATCTAAAAAGTCCTATAAGTGGCTTGTTTCATGGCAGAAAATTACAAAAACTTCTGGAAGAAACAGTATTATATTTATTTTATTCATTCATTTATAAATGCACTTATGTTCAAGATGTTTTGTAACCCAGAAGGTCTGAGTGAGAACTGTGAAGCATGTCTTCTGCTTTTATTTTATTTTATTTTTCTTGTGTGTGAACTGCTCCCCAATAACTTGCAGGGACTTCAGGGTAAATCTGGCCAACATGTGAATGCAGCACCTCCATTCCAGAGGAGATGTGTCTTAAAGGGCTTTAAAAGCCTCCTGTGAAAAACCTCCTGGAATCGAACTTGACTGAATTTGTTCAGAATTCTGAGAAAACAAACATAGGTTCACCCTGCATGGTTGAAAGGCTCCTTGGCTAATCTGCAGCGAGGGGCCCATTTTAATCATTCATCTTTTTAGTGTGTTCTAGGCATTAAAAGTAAAACAAATGTATAGTACTCAATGTATATCACTATATATTGTGACGTGTGCGTGTGTGTATTCAGTGAAATGTATTTCCAGGCAGCATACTTATTTTGGAATATCAGACTTAAATCCTTGGGGGCCTGCGGTGTGTGGAGGCCCTGGACTTTGAGTGGGGGGCCCCCATTTTAAAATCTTGTCTCTGGGCCCACTCCAACCTTGCTACGCCCCTGCAGGTGCTTATCATCATGTAAGCAACACCTGTCAGCTGTGGTGCTCCACCCGCAATCCCACATGGGGCAGCAGCGCTCCGCCCAGCATCCAGTGGGGCTGCGGTGTGGCCCTGGTCTCTGCCTGTGTGCAGAGACTCAACTCAGCTTGCAGGTGCTGCTTACATGATGGTAAGCACCTGTGCCTTCTGACCCCTCCCCCCACAGCACTGCCCTCACCGGCCGCTCCTAGAATAAGTGATTATGTATTTGTAAGAGCTAAATCTGAAAGTCCTACTATTTATAAATGTTTTATAATGATAAAATTTAAGAACAAAATTATAACATGTAGCTTTTATTATATGACTGACACACGCGCACACACACACTTTCTTGTACTGTCTGTTTTATTTGCTTTCTGATTCCTACCATTCTTTCAAAGATTAGGGAAACAAATATTTTAAGATAATCTTCCTGGAAAATCATTGTGGACCCTAATGCCAAATGGGCCCTCATGACATGTAATAGGCTCTTTCCATTTCACATTGTCTCAAAAGGAACTACAGATTCACCCGTGTTCTGACAGCTTTAGAGTATGCCTGTACAATCTGTGACCTAGCAAGCCAAATACAACCCTCCCATCAGGTACACACACATTTTTGACATCAACCTGGGACTGCAAAATTAAAATTGTTGTCTAATGAAGGCCTGCCCAACTTGTGTTTTGTGCCAGTATGGTTGTGTATTAATGGTTTATTGCCAAACAGGAGGCTTGGTCTGCAATCAAACCAAACTGGTCCCGGTTTGGACAAACCAGTTTGGCTGGGCTGGAGCGGTGAGAGAGGTAGTAAGTTCCTTACCTGGCCAGCACAGCGGCGGAGCAGTTCCACATCCAGGAAGGCTGAAACCGCTCCACTGCCACATGGGCAGTTTCCTAAACTAGGAAAATTAGTTGGAGCTGCACCAGGGAGGGTGAGCAGCAGTGGGTGGTGGTTCCAGAAGCTTCACCTGCTGTGTACGGCTCTTACTACCTCTCTCGCTGCCCCCACCTGGCTGACCCTTTTGCCAAGATCCCCCCCCTGTACTTGTAAAGTGGAATCTTCACCATATTTCCCATTACAAGTATTAGCCACCCAAACTGCCGAACCAGTTCAGTCAAATGGACTGGATTGGCCGGCTGATTCAACCAAACTGGTTTGGCAGCATGTGGTTTGGCTCAAATTCAGATTTTTGGTTTGTGCACAGCTCTACCTGCCAGGTGTTAGGCCCACCCATTCAAGTTTCATTGTAAATGTTTTTTTTAACATGAGTTTTAAAAGATGATGTGTTCGCATCAGTTTTATAAATGATATACATATTTATGCTCTATTTTTGTTTAATTATATCTCTGTATGTTTTCCAGATAGCTGTTAATTCAAGATTTGCATGGCCAACTGTCAGAAAATATGGATTTAAAATTGAGGACACTGGCTTCATGTATATTATTGAAACTCCAACAAATGTTAGAATTCAGTGGTTTCACACTAGTAGGGTGATGGTAATAGAACTTAATTCAACCAGTGATCCAAAAGCAACAGGATTATGTGGTAAGCAAACTTTAGTGGGATTTTGATGTTTTGATTAGTAAAAGGGGGAAATACCAATTTCCTCATTCATGAATAATATAATGTCATGAAAGTGAGGCTAAGTGGTTTCAGCAGCCACTAAACCATAATATAATAGTTGTTCTGATGTTGCTACTGTATTAATTTATTGCTGAAATGATACAGATGATTCAGACAGAAGAAAAATGTTAGGTTTGCCATCCAAAATGATCTGCAGTCCATATTTTAATCCCTCTGAGATCAAGTTGCAGATAGTCATGGATAAGTAAAGATTTGCTTCCAGATTTAGAGCCTTTGAAACATACTCATGGATGCTGAAGTAATATGAAGATAAATAGGACAAGAATAAACAGAAAATGTACCTTACATTAAGCTTTCCTTGAAGTTAAATAAGATCATTGATAGCCTATGTTGGGCCAGCATAGAACTCATTAGAGTGAATGCTGTAAAGAAATATTCTAACTGTTCTAATTAATTAATTAATTAATTAATTAATTAATTAATTCTAATTAGCTGACATAGTCATCTAACCCCCACCCTTGGAATAAAGTTAGTGGATATCAGTGCTGCTCCCTGCCATTGAGAACAATGTAAAGAAATGAATACAGGTTATTGGATACCTCCTTTCATTAAAAACAAGCCCAATTTTATTATTTTTATTATAAGCCACCTTGAGCAACATTATGTTAGAAATGTTTGTTAATGGAAGAGAGAAAGAGAGAGAGAGAGAGAGAGAGAGAGAGAGAGAGAGGTAGGGAAGGGAGTGCAGGTGTCAGTATAACACCAAGCAAGATAATGGAAAGGGAGCCCCACCAGAGTACAGTTCTGCTGGGGTTAGCAGGAAGAGCGGTGTGCTTAGCATGCTTGGAACACTGCTGGGGAGATGGATGGGAAGAGATGGATGAGCTGGAGGAAGAGTGGTTCACTTTGCACACCTCTTGGGGAATCAGAATGGTGGTGGGGAGACCATAGGGCAGACACTCATAATGTCATCTCTGGTACAGGGCTTGGGCCAGCTCAAACTCTGAGTCTTCTCAACCGCCTTCCCTCCCTTGTGATCGATCTTGGAGCAGAATACCCAAAGGGTTAACCCTCTTCAGTATAGACGTCAAACCCTGCCCATGTCTGAGGCTGCCATTCAGCGCAGCATTAGGAGAGTGGATCAGGACCTGTGCCCTTGCAGAGAGGCTGCTTCAGAGCTCAGGGGGAAGCCATTTTTGTTGCTCCCTCCTTCCTTCAAAAGTACTTTTTGGCTTTCAGGAATGTCCCCGAGGGTGTGTGACCCTCAGTGAAAATTACTCCTCTCTTTCTTGTGTACATGCTCTGCTGTTCAGCAACACACTGGCTGAGCTCCAAAGCAGCCTCTGTGCAAAGGTGCAACTCCTGCTGCGCCCTCCTAATGGTAAACCAGATGTAAACCAGTGTTCATTATATTTATTTGTATATGTTTTAGTCACACCTATTCTTCGCATAGAATTAATTCTACGTTGTACAATTGGCAGAGAGGAGGATTTAAAAAAAACAACAAAAACTAATAAAGGTTAACTTGGAATTGCTCCTAAGCCTGTTTGGTATGTGCACATGGCTTCATTCTTTCTGGAAGTTGTAACCTTGGATGAGATGTCAGGTATATGACTGCTGGAATCATAATATCCATTGATATAAATCTTCATTTTGACAGTTGAATTATCGTGGCTGGAAGGCTTAGGAGCAAAGTCCATCATTACAGGGGCTAGCTTGCCAAGTTTCAGAAAGGGCAAATACGTAGCCACAGTATGGAATATCAGTGGTGCTTAGTCAAGTTTCAAACCTTGAAAACAGTAATGTTTCTATAGAGAAGAAGTGCTTGAAATAAATGTTAGTACAATTTATTCTGACTCCGAGTTGTTGTTCTGACTAATATTTAATTTATTTTTGCTTAATATTAATCTTATATTTGAAACATAAAGGAGAAAGAAAGAAAACTTCTTCAGTGGGCTCTGAATTACATTTATAAAGAAGTCCTAACATAAACATATACAAATAAATATTACTTTGAAATGAATTCAATTGACATTAATGGGATTGACTTCTGAGGTATGAGGTGTAAGGCAGAATTTGTATCAGGGCTAACCATGAAACATCAAGATACATTTTGCACTCCACAACAAAATGCTAATCATCAGCTCTCTAGCCAATTAACTGTGACTCCTCAATGAACTATCCATCAGTATTTCCCCAAAGCATTCTTGCTCCCCAAAAGTTTGATCCTGCTCCACAGAAGTCAGAATTGGCCTAAATGTCCGTTCAAAAAAAAAAAAATAAATTTAAAAAATCAAGTTTTAGATGGAAATTAGGCATGGGAAATAAGTAGAGAATTCTCTACTTACTGTTTGTCACTTATCATCACTTTGGCATGTATAGTACTTTGCAGAAAGAAGAAATAAAGTGTTTCCCCTTGAACAGTTAACAGTTCCCCTTGAACAGTTAAACCCCTGATAATATATACATAGCCTCATCCAGGACTGTCTATGGATAGAAAGGGAACAGAGAAGTTGCATGGGAGATTGTCTAGCAACCCCAGCTGTATCTAGATTGCAGTCGAAGACAGCAGATTCGTGTGGCATCTGGCTCAGAAAGCTGTGGAATTTTTTTCCTTGCCAATTTCCAAGGAAAAGCTTGGCAGATCTCTGTCAGAGTATTTGAGATATGAGATGTACTACCTATAGTAAAGTTCAGCTCACTGATCCTGTAGGAGGATAGATACTATTATTTCTACTATAGGACTTGGTCTACACATATTATGTATCACACAGAGGGGCCTTTCACATGATCATTCAGGCAGGCGGGGGGAAGGCAGGGTTAAGCCTACCTTCCTCACAGGTGATCCTGAACTGGATATAGATGTGCTGCGCTGCCACACACACGATAGCCATGACAATGATCAGTGCAGCATGCCAAAGGCTGGGGAAATTCCACAGTGCACCATGTGACAAGCCGCCCCGTCTATAGGAGCCTGTCTCTATGACCGTCTCTATGCAAGCAACCCAGACTGACACATGATCCTAGAGCCAGGGTTAACAGAGCACTCACTCCATTAACCCCAGCTAAAAGCCAAACTTGAAAGCCGGGTTTGGCACCACAGCAGCACTGAGATCCGTGTGAATCCTGGCAGCTCTCACAGGCAGCCAAGCCCAGGCCACTCAAGAGAACAGACTCACTGACTGTTTGAAACTCATTTTATTTTATGTGTTCAATGTATATACCACTCTGAGTGACTCAGAGTGGTTTACATTAAAATCAAAAACACAGAATAAAACAATTGAAATCAAGAAACATTTAGACCAGATTAAATCTCATTAAAATTAGATATCATTAAAAACAGGCTGAAGAGATGTGTCTTTAAGGTTCTTCTGAAGGTCTCCAAGGAAGACAGTCTTCTTATATCCACAGGGAGTGCATTCCACAGCCCAGGGATGGCAACTGAGAAGGCCCAATCCCAGGTTGCCACCAGATGAACTGTTGCTACCCAAAGACAGATGATGTCTGATTATCTTAATGAGTGGTAGGAATCTTGTAGAGAAAGGCACTCTCTCAGGTAACCTGGACCTAAGCCATTTAGGGTTTTAAAGCTAATAGCCAGCACTTTGTACTTTGCGCAGAAACATATCTGTTTGGCAGCCAGTGCAACTGTTTAAGAACAGACATAATATGGTCTCTCCAGGATACCACAGAGACCAATATGGATGTCTCATTTTGAACTAACTGAAGTTTCCAAACTATGCACAAAGGTAGCCTTACATAGAGCACATTGCAGTAGTCCAGGCTGGAAGTGACCAACTGGTGCACCACTGTTTTCAGGTCCTTCTTCTCAAGGAATGGGCAAAGTTGTCAAATGAATCACAGCTGGTAAAAAGTGCTCCTGGTTACTAGGGCAGTCACCACACTGTACTTCAGGAGGATACTTACATTGAGGATCTTCACACTACACTGTACTGCACAGTACTGGGCATTTTTGTTAGTGGCTAGAGCTTATTCATGTGGTTCAGAGATACAATGAGTCATTACTCAGGGTGTGTTTCCAGCAGTCTCTGTGTAATAAAGATATCTAAAGCAGCCCCTAGATAGAGATAGAGATACGTAGATAGATAGATACAGTATAATATATTATATTACAATATAAATAATGTTAATGGGGGTTATCATAGTATCATATACTATGATATGAAGTGTATATTATTATACACTTCTGGTCACCACATCTAAAAAAGGACATTGTAGAACTGGAAAAGGTGCAGAAGAGGGCAACCAAGATGATCAAGGGCCTAGAGCACCTTTCTTATAAGGCAAGGCTACAACACCTGGGGCTATTTTGTTTAGAAAAAAGATGACTGCAGGGAGACATGATAGTGGTCTATAAAATCATGCATGGTGTGGAGAAAGTGGATAGAGAGAAATTCTTCTTCCTCTCACATAACACTAGAACCAGGGTTCATCCCATGAAATTGATTGCCAGGAAATTTAGGACAAGCAAATGGAGGTACTTTTTCACACAACACATAATCAACTTGTGGAATTCTCTGCCACAAGATGTGGTGACAGCCAACAACCTGGAAGGCTTTAAGAGGGGTTTGGATAACTTCATGGAGGAGAAGTCTATCAACAGCTACTAGTTGGAGGGCTATAGGCCACTCCAGCCTCAAAGGCAGGATGCCTCTGAGTACCAGTTGCAGGGGAGTAACAGCAGGAGAGAGGGCATGCCCTCAACTGCTGCCTGTGGCTTCCAGTGGCATCTGGTGGGTCACTGTATGAAACAGGATGCTGGACTAGATGGGCCATGGGCCTGATCCAGCAGGGCCGTTCTTATGTACAATATGTATAGAATATTAATAGAAAGGAGGTGCCCAAGATAGGGAGCTAGCTTTTATCCTCAGCTCCTGAAAAGGTCATCAACAGCCTGAGCAAGCAATAATTTGTAAATCTTACATAGTCCGTTGTTGTTTTTTTAAATCTTGTAAACAGTTTTGTGCCTTGGTGAAGGCAGAAAGGTGGCATAAAATGCAACCAGTCAATAAATATGCCATTTTCTTGTGCAGGTTTCTGTGATGGAAGCTCAGCAAATGACCTCATGCTACCTAACAGGACTGTTATAAGTACTTCAGTTATCTTTACAGATAGTTGGCAGGTACCAAACACGCTGAAATATATTGGAGAACAAAGGAGCCATGAATCAAACTGCTCAGTCACAGACTGTTCACTTTGTTTTAATATGTTGTTGAACCACACTTTCAGCCGCTGCCATCCTTATGTATGTTATCCTTTTATTCTCTAATTGAGATGCATTTAATGTTGATTATATATTCTTGTTCATATTTTTGAAGTTAGTAGTCTTTGTCCTGTGGGTTATGTTTCACCACAAACAACTTTCCCCAATAATTTGTACAAGTGACAATACTGCAGTATTCCACATATAAATTTGCTTTAAATAAAGCAATATAAGGAATATAAATTTATATTCCACATATGAATTTGCCTTTTGCCTCAAAATAGTGAGGCAGACCCTTGGTCCATCTAACTCAGTATTGTCTGCACTATTGGCACTACAGGGCTGCAGGGAGAGGCTTTCCCCAGCTCTACCTGGAGATGTTAGGAATGGAACCTGGGACCTTCTGCATGCAAAGCATGTGATCTGTCACTGAGAAATGACTCCTCCATCTGCTTATAATAGAAATGGGGCTAGGTGACCTCAGTACAAGAGATCACTGCTATAAACCCCTTTTGACAAATATCCGACTGGGGGCTTAACTAAACATTATTCACATTTGAGGAAGCAATTTAGAATAGGGAAATGGTGACCCTCTCCTCCACTGCTTCTCCATTTACAAGCATACTGTACCCCCAAGTAGCATTTCAAGCTAAAACGGAATTATCAAGCCAGTTGCACATATTTACATGTAACATGTAGCTGGCTCTAGATGTTTACTTCCACACTGAAGCTATAAAACTGCAGCATCCAAATAATTGGGGTGGGGGGGAAGAATAAAAATCAAGGTTTACAATATTGTATAAGCATTACTTTGGAGGGACAGCTTTATTTTTATAAGCAGCTTCAAAAAACCTGCCTAAGTGTATACTCTGCACTGGGGTTGTATAGTGCAGGAGTGAACTCCTTCCAAAAATACTTTTTAAAACTAAAACTAACCAAAGTTCACAGAATGGCATGGACATCAGAAAGGGGAATGGAGTTGTCGTTCATTACTAATTTATGTCACAGACAATATCTAATCATTGCCCAGGGCACTCACACAAGCATGATGTACAAGAAAATCACAATAGCATTCTTGCTGGTTTTTTGCATGCTTGGAAATGTGGTATTTTCATATTAAAAATGAAATTATACAGAGTGTACAGCATAAATGGGAAATGCTTATGGTACACAAATATCTAAAGTCTCTTCATCCTAGTTGTCTCCTTTTTAAATCCAAACACATCTGATTTGATTATTTTATGGATTAGGCTGCACATTATTGCTGTCTGTGATAAATGATTTCAAGTTTTGATTGATAAAAACTTCGCTGCCTAATAAACACTTACATTATAGGGAACTATAAGCAAATAAATATCAGAGTTTTCCCTATCAGTCATATAATCAGTGTGTCTGACATCTCCAAACCATTTGAACTCTGTGCTGATCTCTGCTAGTGAAATGGCAGATCAGGCATAAACATAATTAGGGAGGCTGATGCAATTCCAAAGGACAGACTGTGTTAAAAAAAAAAAAGCTACTTGTTGATTATTTATTTATTTATTATTGGAGAGGAGGTGCTGTTTCTCCTATATCAGGTTTAACACTATACTAGAGCTATGGACCAGCTGTGGAGGAAGTTGCCGCCTTGTATTTTGTTACAAAATAGCAGGCTTTCTGAAGTCATGAAGCTTTTACAGTGTTGCTTTGTTTGTTTGTTTGTGTTACATGTTTGTTTACTGCCCTATGATTTGTTTTATTATATAATAATAGAACTATTAGCTTTTATATAGAAGTTTTTAGTGTTCAAAGTGTTTCACATACACTATGTTGTTATACTCTTACAACCACCATGTAAATTCGGTCAGAATTATTATCCCCATATAGGGGTTGTGGGACTAGGAGATAATGTTTGCCTAATGCCACCTAGTGAATTCATGTCAGAGTCAAGACTTGAATTAGAGAGCTCAGTCTCTTAGCCACTAAATGACACCAGCTCTTAAAAAAACAACAACACCCAAACCCTTCTAGTGATTATCCTTACTGTATCTTTCTTTCTAATTATCCACCAATAACTCAAAACATTTTTGTTTATGTGTGTTAAGGTGTCTCCAGATTCTTTTTGTGAAGTATGGATCCAAGATGCAGAATACATGCAGAACCCTTGTATAGCACTGGCAGCTTATGTGGCCATGTGTAACAAATTTAATATCTGCATAGAATGGAGGAGTCCTGATTACTGCTGTAAGTACTTTGCATCAAGATATTATTTTTGCTTACTCCAGTAAATATATGCTGCTACCAGATAATGAGAAAGCATTCCATCTTTGAGACAGAATGTTGAACATGAGCCTGAGAGACCTAAATCCAGAATCAAGAAACAAAATCCAATTCATTCATAGATTTGCTGTATAACTCTCCCAGGCCATCATGCGCACATGCAAAACCGGGCTAAGGGAGCCCAGCCTAGTTTTGCACACACGTGTGAACCGCTGGGATCAGACCGATCCCAGCAGCTTCATGGCAGAAAACCTGCCTAAATAGCCACCCTACTAAATGAGGTTAAGGGAGTGAGCACTCCTGTAACCTCATTGTGAGGAGCCTGGGGAGGGGGATCCCCATGATAATATATAAAATTATATTATATAAATATATTAGATATATAATATATGATGCACCGCACACTCACGTGGTGCATCCTGGTAGTTCCGGGGGCTGGGATGACACATCCTGGCCCCTGGCCCTCCCAGCTTCCTTGGCACACGGGGAATCATCTTGCAGGGAGCGTGCCCAGCAACGCAAACAGGATTGACTGTGGAGAGGGTTAGGGTATGGTGACATACTCCAAGAGACCAATGCTGAAATAACCATGGTGTATATGTCATATATAACTCTTCCAATTGCTATAAGGCCATTGTGGTACCAAAGAAAGGATTTAAAATTAGTGAGTTTTTGTCTCTGTGCAACACAGGACAGAAGCCAGGAGGAAAGATCTTTTAGTCAATCATATATTCTCTGTAACTTTCTAAGGTGGTGCTTAAGTTCAGGGAGTGGGGGTGGAGGTGTCATGATTTAGATCTATATTCCACCTACAAATGGATTAACAATAAAAAAAACCTCATCCTCTAATTTGTCTTCCTCGTTAAAACATTCGTAATTAAAGATAATGCATAGACATAAAAACAAAGAGTTTATTTTTGTCTTTCAGATATTCCAAGTATATTTTGTCTCAAGTAAAGTTTTTTTAAAAGTTACAGAATCCAGTGTGAATAACAATTCATTGTTTGCAAATGTTGTCTCTTGACAGTCCTGGGGAGATATGCTGGTCTCTTTTGTCTTCATATTTAGTGAGTTGGACTAGAAGACCTCCAAGATCCCTTCCAACTCTAAAGCAAAACTGTGTGTGTATGTGTGGTTTGGACCAGAAAATAATCTAGTAAGAGAAGGTGCTCAGTTCTTTCCTGCTTACTGTTTTTCATCTGCTGTTGTTCCAGCCATATGTTTGCAAGGGGAAAGTAGCTTGAGAGAGGTGTTTTAATGGGAAAAGTGATGAGCAGGGGAAGATTTAAGTACCCCCACCCCCACCACTTCTGCATCCCAAATCACCCCTTGCCAATGCTACTGCACAGTGAATAAGGCTGTTTTCACATGGGAGTTCTCACAATGAGAGCAGTTGAGAGCATGTGTCACTATAAGCACTTTATTTTCTTTTATCTCACTAGCCTTTCCCTGCTCAGAAGGCTTCTCCTATAGGGCCTGTATATCTGCCTGCGATACACCAAGTACTTGCCAGAATCTGGAACCAGTACCTCAGGATTCAGACTTTTGCTTAATTCTCACTGAGGGATGTGTCTGTGAAGAAGGGACCCTCCTTCACCGTGTTCACTCAGATCTCTGCATCCCAGAAGAGAAGTGTGGTAGGTATTGGTCTGCTGTTATATTTTTTGTACTTGTCAGGTAATGCTAATGTTCAGCACAGGAAACAAGTTTGTGTGTGTGCTTATATATGTGAATCAACCTCACATCCGGAACTTGATGGAACATATGTGGTGTTTCTGCACTGTGTAAACACTAGGGATGTGCACAAAACGAGAAAAGCTGGTTCAGCTCAAATCTGAGCTGGTCCGGCCCAGTTCCGTGCACCATCGAACCAGACTTGGTTCAAGTTCGAACCAAGCTGGTTCAAAAGACTCAGAGGCCTGTTGGTAAAGGGGAATCGGGTAAGGATTCCCTTTTACCAGTAAAGAGCAAGGGGGGGCAGGGGGACTCCTGTAAAATAGAGCAGATGGAAGGGGAGTAAAAAGGTACCTTAGAAGTGTTGCTGGCTGTGGCGGCAGCCACAGGGGGAGGGCATCAGGGATGGTGGTGGTGGCTCCCCTTCACCCCACTGCCTGTTAAGATCATCTGGAGAGGTTTGCCAGGCAGCTACTCAGGAACGGGCCTTCTCCATTGCAACCCCTAGACTTTGGAATATGCTCCCTGTTGAAATAAGAGACTCCCCATCTCTGGCAACTTTGTAAAAAGCACTGAAGACATATTTATACACCCAGGCTTTTAATTAGATTTATAGTTTTAATATTTTTAATACTGGGTTTTAAATGTTTTTAATGTTTTAAATGATTTTAATTGTAAACCAGCCAGAGATACAAGTTTTTGGTGGTATATAAATATTTTAAATAAATAAATAATAAATTAATTAATTGATTAAAATGGCTTCCACACATGCCCAGGGCCCATTTGCATGACCATACAAATTGCTTGGTATATGATAAAATTACTGATTATTGCATATGTATGCAGATAATACTGTATGAATATTACTGGCTCTTACAAGAACCATGAATTACAGAGCTGCTTCCAGAGGGTTGCAGTTCAGGGATTTGTCTTGCTTGTATTTCCCACTCAAATAAAAGTGTGACTGCATTCACACATAATGTGGAACTGCAATTGAAAAGGCCTGAGGTTCTGTGGAAGTATGTCTGAATGCAGGGAACCATAGTTGGGCTGAGCGACAAAACTGAGGGTTCAGTATTGGGATTCAAATCTGAATGCTTGGGTTGAATGAAGTTTCGTCGCCTCAACCCCAGGTTCCAAGCAGCCTGCAGTACATCCAAATTTGGAACCACAGGCTGCTGGCCATGGAACTGGAATTGAGGAAGGAAGCCTGATTGCAGATTGCCTGTGCAGGCTGTCCTTCTGTCAAGAAGCAAGCCCACACTTCCAGCTCCCCCACCTTTCTGCAATCTCACTGACTGCAGAGAGGCTGCTCTCCTGAACGTCTGAATTCGGATTGGAGAGCGTGGGATGGGGGGCGGGGTGGGTTCCATATTGCATTGAATTCAGCCTGTGTGTGTGTGTGTGTGTGTGTGTGTGTGTGTGTGTGTGTGTACATTTCAAAGAGATTGAGAGCTACTCTGTCTGAAAAATGTAGTATGAAAAGTAATGTGAATAGGAAGTGTTGCTTAAGTAACAATTTGATTGATTTCCCTCACAAGTCACTTTAGTTGGATAATCTGTTCTTCCATGCTCATCGATTATTTGCTGTCTGTAATCATGTTTTAAATATAAATATGTTTTAATATAAATTTGTTTTGTAACTATTCAGCCTGTACAGACAGTTCTGGAATGCCCCATGCAGTGGGTGAGATTTGGAAAACCTCCCTTACTGGATGCTGCATGCACAAATGTGTTGACCATGAGACCATTGCTCCTGTAGAATACAACTGCTCCATCAGACATGACTTAGAATGCCAGCGCTTTGGGGAAGTGGCCTTAATTGTACCTGATGACCAGTCCTGTTGTCACCAGAAAGTCTGTAGTAAGTATCCTTAACAGAGAAGTTTTCCTTACTAGCATATTCAACTTATATTGTGTTCCAAAAGATAGGCTGGTCAGGATTCACTTTGTTCTCAAACAAACTTTTCAACAATATGCAGACTAACATGAAGTGACTTCCTTTGCTTAATGCAGTATTTGGACTTTCATAAGTTGGAAAATTTTGACAAGAACTGAGATGGTAGAATGTGAAGAAGGACACAATGTGCTGAAAAGTGGTTGAATGGAGGCAGTGGCCAGTGTCCTGATTTATGAAGCACATGCATGTAGCAAAGGAATGCGCAATTGCTGCATTCCTGAGTAAAGCAGTGTAAAGGGGGCAATTTTCATCAATTGCTTCTCACCTCTGTCCCTGCGGGTCATTCAGCTCTCACATTTTCAGAGTGCTTCAGAGGGAAGGGGAGATTGATAGAAATCACCTTGCTCCTACATCCCAAGAAGACACGAGACACAGTTACGGTGAAAAGGGCAACAATTTTATTAATGTCAAATTCAACATAACTGTAAACAGAAACTGGGATTGGCTCTCCACCCCCATAGTGTGGTCCCTAAAGGTGTGCCACCTCCGTGGCAGCCTTGCTTAGTTCACACAGGCAAAAACACCTTGGTTTCAGAAAGCCCCATAGCTCTATAGCAGAGGCTGCCCATCTTAGCCAACCTAAGGTCAGGTCTCTGCCTTTGGCGGCAAATCCCACCCCCCAAAACCTGCCAAGCCTTTCTGGGGGATGTTGCCTGACAGAGTAGCACAGACGAGGTCAAAGTTCTCTGAGCCACCGAGCCTCGAGGGATCTGACTTGTCACTCTGTAGCCAAACACTTATCTGAAGGTGCTCACCAAGGTTTAGATGCTGCTTCCCACTGCACTGTACCTGCCAAAATTGTGACCAGGAATAGAAATAATCTCAACTAACCATAGAGTACAGTCAGGGGCAAGCGAAAAAAGGATGCACACCAACGGCCAATCAGGTGGACGTCCAAAATATTCCTGCCTGGCCCCAAACAGTGACCAGCAAGCCCAGACTGTACCCAAGGGAAGGGTGGGAGGGTGCCTGCTGAGAACAGATTGAGCGGGATCAAGCCTGCCGGACACTGAGGGCCGGGAATCCCACCCCCTCGTGACATGGAGCCAATGGGCTCCAAGCCCCTGCCTCATGCTCCTTGTGCAAGGGCCTGGGGCAAACAAGCTGTGCCACCCATTTGGACAGAGAGCAGCTGGATTCCCCTCGCATAACCACTCACACTGCTTTACTTTCGAACACAGCAAATGCTCACGTGCTTGCTTTTCTGCATGCACACACGCACACACACTTTGTAAGTCAGGACTGCCTAGTACTAGAAACTTCTAGACTGCCTAGTACTAGAAACTTCTAGACTGGCTAGTACTAGAAACAATTAGTTAATTTTATGTTAAAGACTGTGACATAAAATGAAGATATATATTAACCAGTGGAAAACCTCTCACTAAATCTCCCCACTCTGTTTCTGAGGCTTCAGTGGACACTGCCTAGACATTTTCTGAAGTTTCTATTTTCAAATGAGGATTCAAGACTATTTTCAAATGAAGATTTTAAGTTTACCCCTTGTCTTAGAATACTTTGGACCACAAATGCTTTTCTGAGTAGGAAGAGAAAGGCACTTACCTGAGGAAGAGGAAGAAAATAATGATTACTGCAGGAAGTAATTTTTATACTTCAAACTTGAAATTTAAGGACACTCCTGAGATAGAGCAGTTGATTTCTGATTTGTTGTTTTGAGTGCCTGTGAGGGGAAAAGAAAGCTTGTTTAAAGAGAAAAGCTCTTTACAAATTCCAGGTAATTTGGAAATCATTCTTGGAACTATATGCATTATGAAAGGTATTTTTAATAGAAATTAGTGGTCAGGATGATTCTGTGACTAGAGTCCTTTTTGTTTGTTTTTTGTTGTGTAGGATTTTGAGAAATAGGATGTGTATTTATATATTATGTAATGTTGAGAGAGGGAATATTGTATTATGCTGAAAGATTATTTTCTAATCAGTTTTTGTTTCTTTGTCTAATGTATGTTTGTTAAAATTGTTCATCTTGTCTGAAAAAATATTGTTATTGTTATTATTCAGAACTTGATGCACAGCTCCCACACTGTTGTCTTTACAAAGGCTGCAAGGTGAAGACTATGCACCTGGGTCTTGCTGCATCCCTTCTGATACCCAGGTCCCCAAATAAGAATTGAGAGTATTGTGTGGGGAAAATTCAGGCTACAGATTTTAAGATTAAAAATTTAAACATATATCTCAGTGGCATATCTAGGGAAAATAGCACCTAGGGCAAGCACTGGAATTGCACCCCTATCTGATGCAAATTGCTCTATGATTGCAGGGCTCAAGAACATGAACTGCATGATTTTAGGAGTCTTATAGGATCACATAGTAAAGGGACTGTGTAAGTCTGAACTACACAGACCTGCTGGCCTATTTCCAAATCAGCTTTTTGTGGAGTCTGCTGGTGAGGACAAGTACTATTCCTTGAGTGTGGAGTGGGCAGCTGGTGGACATCTAGCAGACACAGGAAGGCCACATGAAGCAGAGGGCACCTGTGATTTCTCCCCTCTTCCACTAGAAACATAGGAAGCTGCCTTCTACCGAGTCAGACTCTTGGTCTATCTAGCTCAGTATTGTCTACCCAGACTGGCAGCAGCTTCTCCAAGACTGCAGGCAGGAGTCTTTCCTAGCCCTATCTGTTGATGCCAGGGAGGGAACTTGGAACCTTCTGCATGCCAGCATGCAGATGCTCTTTCCAGAGCAGCCCCATCCCCTGAGGGGATCTCACAGTGCTCACATCAGAGGTGTAACTAGGGCAAGCACTGAAATTGTGCCCCCCCGGCCGCCCCCCCCCCCCCACATCTGACTGACACACATGTTTGATGCCAAGAGTGCAAGCCGAGGGTGCGGAAGGAAAGGACTGGTCCCTCTCCTCGCCGCCGTGCCGCTTCTCCTTCTCGGCGCCTTGCAGCAGAGCGAGCTGCTGCCGCAGACGGGGCGGGGGGGTGTCCACCTGCGCGGAGAGTGCGAGAGCAGCACGCGCTGGCCGTGCCTTTGCGTGCGCCTCGCTCGGCAGCCTCCTCCAAAGCGCGCGCCCTTTATATGCCAGGTGGCCGTGCGTGGTGGTGTCATGCTGCTCCTCAAGGAAGGCGGTGGGGGGAAGCAGCGAGCGGCGGCTGTTTGGCGCTTGTAGGGAGGGGAGCAGCGGCTGCAGTGGGAGCGCCGTTGCCGGGGAGAGGAGCAGAGCCTGCAGCAGCAGAAGCCGCAGCCCGCCAGCTGACAATGGCAGCAGCGGCGGCAGCCGCGCAGTAGGCACCTTCTGAATGGGCACAAGCACCCCAGGTGGGGGAGGTGGCGGCGGCGAGGAAGCAGACTGCTGCTTCTAGCAGCCGCGGAGGATGAGGAGGAAGAGGAGGAGGAAGAAGGCGAAGAAGGCGGCGCGCCCCCCGCTCCTGCCTGTCCGCCGCCGAGTGCTGCGCGGGGCCGAAGCTTGCGGGCGCTGGCAAGCACGGCTGTGGCAGTGAGTCTCCTCCTGCCAGAGCGGCGGCGGCAGCGACTCCTGATTCCTCCTCCCAAGTTCCAAATTTCAAATAAATATTATAAGAGATCACACACACCTTGTCCTCTGGTTTTATGATGAGGCAGGCCTTCCTCCATTCTTGTGCGCACACACAGCCCCAGACAGCAATACAAACGCTCTCCACTCCGACTCCCACCCTGCCTCGTCGCTGACGCACGCAAGACAAAGTCCATGTGCAGGTGGCGAGCTGGGAGGAGGACACACGCATGCGCGATTGGTGGCGGGGCGGGGCAGAAGAAAGACGAATAGGTCCATCGCCGAGTTTGCTGCCAAACTTTAGGCACCCGCGCCGAAGCCGAGCAATGGGGGCGGCGGCGCCGGGACCGCTCGTGGGGGAGGGGGGCGCCACCCACACACGCGGACTGCTTTACAGACTGCTGCTGCGCTCAGCGCTGCGATGCACACAAGAAAAAAAAATTTCAGGAAAGGAAGGGGATCGGCGGGGGCACTTTTTGGCGCCCCCTGCCAGGTGGTGCCCAGGGCACATGCCCTGCCTGCCCCCCCTCAGTTACGCCTCTGGCTTACATGCAGTCTCCCATGTAAATGCAAAACAGGGCAGACCCTCCTTAGCAAAGGGATAATCCATGCTTTGCTACCACAAGACCAGTTCTACTCCTCTGGGGCCTGGCTGTTGCATTTGCATGAAGCAGAATCTTGCAATAATTCTGAATCTACCTCTGAATGAAAAAAGGCAAAAACACACTTCAAAGAGAGCATTTATCTACAACCTGCCTACCATTTCTTTCTTCTCTCACAAACAAACACTTTTATCAACTGATTTTTAAAAAATTCTTTTGGGTGAGATTTCAATTTGGGAGGGTCCAATCCATTCAAATTGAGGAGGGTTTAATTGTGGTGTGTGGAATTCCACTGCGAATTCCCCTATGATCTTAAAATGGTCCTAGGGCAGAAGCCAGCCCACAGGTCTCCTGTGCATATCTCCTGGGCATGAATTATGAGGCAGCTACCTTCTTTTAGATTACGGAGGGTCCTTATCTGCCCTGCTTGAATCATTCTGTTGATCCCTGTTAGTCAGTCTCTCTCTCTCTCTCTCTCTCTCTCTCTCTCTCTCTCTCTCTCTCTCTCTCTCGCACACACACACACACACACAGTTGCAGAAGCTCTATCATTCACACTAGTCTAGGAAGTACTCTAGGAGTAATTGGTTCCTGGCCGTGGGTTCTCCTTTGGAGTTATTTTCACATAGAGAATGGGGATGGGGGAAAAACTCTGAATGTTTAAATTAAAAGGTTCTCAGGAAACACATCTTAAAAATAATTAACAGGCTTTTAAAAAGGGTTGCCCAACCAGGGGTACCTTAAAGGCATAATCTCATACTGTGCGGGAAGAGACAATGGTAAACCCCTCCTGTAGACTACCAAAGAAAACCACAGTGGGTCTCTGGGTGCCAGGAGTCAAAATCCACTTGACGGCACACTTTACTTTAACTTTATAGTTGGTTAACTCACTTATCACAAGAAGCAAAGTAAGAGCAAATTAAAAAAATTGTTTTAACCCGATTTTTGGCACAGTGGCCATTTTGGAGGCTTCCGTGCATGCTCAAATAGCCTCTGCGAGGCCTGGTAAGGCCTATGACCTCGCAGGGACCATTTTAGCATGTGCGGTGGCCATTTTGTTTTCAGTGGCCATTTAAATAAAATGTTTTTAATGTAAAAAAGTGGTGTGTGTGCTCAAATGGTTGCTGCGAGGTCCTACGCCTTACCAGGCCTTGCAGAGGCCATTTGAGCATGCGTGGCAGTCTCCAAAATGGCCACCACGCTAAAAATCAGGTAATTTTTTTAAATTTTTTTTTAAATTAATAAATTACAAACTGGGGGGGGGGGTGGGAAGTAGCATGGCACTGGCACCCCCCTCAAGTGGTGCCCAGGGCATGTGCCATGGCTGCTCCATCCTACATTCGCCACTGCAACATCAACCTAACATACAGATACCGTTCTATGGCTGAGGCAAAAACTGCATATGTAGAGCAAACAGACCAGGCCTAAGAACAACTGCAGTCTGTCTGCTGCCAGCTCTTTAAAGCACACAGCTAGCTGTGTTATGGGAGTTTTGTCTACATTACTACCCCCAACACCTCACAACCCTGAGTAGGCAAGACAGGCATATCCCCAAAAGGAGGTTCATGCCCCAACACTCCAGACCATAAAACCCTGAGAGGCTATTCCCTGAAGACTCCCTCCTCCCGAAAAAAAAGTGCTTCTGCTTGCTCACCATTACTGTGTACCCATCCTTACCTGCCACTGTTACCAGGGGCTACTCTAGTTATGACACTCACAACTAAGGAACACAATGCCAAACTGATAAAACTTACCAGTTTGGAGTAGATAAATACGAATCCATACCAAAAGCCCGGAATGGTGGAGTTTGAAAAGGTAACTTTCCCACATTGACAAAAGGGTGGCAGTGATGTGTGGCAAGCTGCAATAAAAGAGGGTCAGCACATTGCTTAGCCTTTGCCCGATTGTGTGTGCTGCTTTACATACTGTGACAAATCCTGACTTATTGTCATATAGGCACAACTCGGCACACACACACACACACACACACACACACACACACACACACACACACACCAGCATTGCTTTGGAAGTTAGAGAGAAGTGGCAGCATATCTTTAAAGAACCAGAGGGTCTTTAAGACAAATATGGAAAACAAGAAAACTAGACAGGAGTCATCATAGTACAACTATGAATAAACAAAGGAGAGCAGTTTTAGCACAGAGGGTTCTATTCCTGCTCACTTTGCTGTCTGAAGATAATTTTAACGTAGCAGTGCGGTGTGCACAGAAATGCCAAGGGTGTTTTGGTTCAAAGTTGAACTGAGCCACCAGTCTGTGACCCGATTCATTAGAACTGGCGGGCTGGTTTGGTTCGTGCACATGAACTGAGTCAACCCAGTTTGGGATTCCTGTAAAGGGGAATCGAGTAAGAATGACAAGCAAAGGGCAACTAAGCCCTTTGCAACTAAAAGTGGGTTCAAAAGAGTGGTGGAGGGCAGGCAGGAGGTCATGCAAATGGCCTCTACACATGTGCGAAGGCCTGAACCAGGCCCCTGCCAGCCCACACTGATGTGGGGGAGTGCCGGCAGGGCCTAGAGGAGTCACCACTGTGCAGCTGTGCATAAGGTTACCTCCCCCCACCCCACCCCACCCTACCATTCTTTTGAACCCACTTTTCGTTGCTAGGGATCTTCCTTTGTAAAGGGGAATCCTTTCTGGACTCCCCTTTTTAAGCATCCCAAACCATTCAAACTGGGCCGAACTGGTTCTGTCTGAACTGGGCCCTGTTTGGTTCAAACTTGAACCTGCCCCCTTTTGGGGGGTGGTGGTCCACTTTGAGGTTGAACCAGGCTGGTTCAAATCAAATTGGGTTCTATTCGAACTGGTTCTGCACACTCCTTCTTGACAAAAGCAAGTGGCTCTTTGCCCACTATAAGAGAGGAATCATGTTGCTGAGGGCAACCACTCTACTGTACCTTTTGCTAGGTCAGTTGAAATACACGGGGAGTGCAATGACCACCTCTGTACGTGCCACGATAAATTGCATGCAATCTTTTTGAAACATCTTTTTTTTTATTTTTAGGAATATGAATATCCACTGTTCTAGGGATTTCTATTGATGCACAACCATTTATAACTTCATTCAGTAATAATCTTATTTGTCTATTTACTTGTCCGTCTTTCTGTCTAACTACAAAGCTTGTAATCAGAGCCTCTGTGAAACATTTATTCCTGAATGCAAAGGCCTAGAGAAACTGGCAACTTATTACCGTGATGATTCCTGCTGCCCCAATTACACTTGTGGTAAGTTTTGAATGAAGAATTGAAATTGCCATGTAAAACAGCCTCTATTAAAATTTTTACACGTCACCACAGTTATTATATGTATTGAGATTATGGAGTCCTGCAAACTCTCAATAGGTCAGAAGTTGTCTGTGCTGAAAATGGCTTGAATTTCACAGATAAAATTTAAGATAATTACAGTACAGATTTCTCTTAAACTGAATTGAGGGCCAATACTTGGGCCAATTCCACATGACCCAAGCTAAATTAAGTTTCGGCCATGTGGAATTGCAAAGGAAAAAGGAAACATCAGGACTATAGACCAGGGATTCTCAACGTTGGGTCCCCAGATTTTGTTGAACTTCAACTCCCATAATCTCCAGCCCCAGTGGCCTTTGGTTGGAGTTTATGGGAGTTGAAGTCCAAGAACATCTGGGGGCCCAGTGTTGAGAATCCCTGCTATAGACGAACAAATGTTCTGCATCTCTGGGCAAGTCTTAGCAATGTTCCTTTATTTATTAAATTTACATACTGCCTTTTCACACAGGAAGGCGTGTTTAAGTCTCAGCACAAAATCCATTACTAGATTCTTAGAAGACAAGATTGAAGAGACTCTATAGCTGTGATACATGGGGTCCTTGATCCAGATTATACAGGACACCAATTCTAAGTCATATTTCCCCACTCAATGTAGCATTTCCCATCTCATTGTGGAGGGAAGTAGGACATCAATACTTTTGTTTCAATACTGATTTATTTTATAAGAGTATTCTGTTTGTTTCAGAATGTGATCCAGCAAAATGTGAGTCCATGGAACAGATTCCAAACTGCCGAGTAGATCAAACCTTGATTGCTACCCATGTGGAAGGCACCTGCTGCATATCATATATCTGTGGTATGAAAATTAAGTTCTTATTGAGAGCTTGCAGATTAATATTTGAGCAAGCAAGACGTGCTAGAAATATATGCAGAAGAAAGGGCAGATCAGCAAAAATCACCCATTTCCTGTTACTTGCATAAAACATTTTGGACATGCAAAACTTTTGCTGGAGTGTCAGCCTATATCTACAGTATCTTGCATTTTTTAATATCAGGTATTGCTTGGATATGTGAAAATTAAATGACAATTTTCTCTACCACTGTTATTATAAAGCTGCTTATGTCAAATGTCAGATGCCCACTTTTATGGACTGAGCTTGGAATGAGCCAGTCTTTGTGTTATAATTGTTATGTGCATTACAGCCGTGTTACCAAGATTCAAAAAGGTCATTCAGAATGGTGTCTGGAGAAAAACATTTTATTCAGAACTTTACCTTATGAGCAAGAGATGAATAATTATTGTTTGCAATCCAGCAGCTCTTGTGCACTGAAAGAATTTGTTGTGGTCATTTACACAACCAAAAACTGTGTTCTACTCAATTTGGGGAAGAGGTTTTTCTCCTACCTTGCTTCCACACAACCAAAAATTGGGAGCACACACAGCTCCCAAACCTGGATTGTGTGAATTACCTTGTGGTGTGCCAGGGCTTCCCCAATTTCTTCTATGAGCAGGTGAATGCTCTCTACATGCAATAGAGAGCACTCTTCCTACATGCTCTCTACCCCCCTGCCCCAATATAAGCACAAAATGTTTCCCTTCGTAGAAGAGGTCAGAAAGCCCTGCATCTGCATGTACATGACTTTGATTGTGGTCCTATATGTTCCAATAATAGATTGGAAGAATGGAGCAATGATTCAATCATTAAGATGTGTGTATTAGTTTATACTAGCCAAAATGCTTTATTTATCTTCTGCTTTTCCCACTAGTAATTCAGTCATTCTTTTTGAGAAGAATCTGTGCATGTAGAGAAATTTGTAGTGATTAATATATTGATCAATTTGGCACACACTTCTATTTTCTAATCATTTAAATATTTTTGTTCTCAGCATGTGGCATTTGCTCTGATCAAATTCCAGAGTGCCAGGAAGGAGAAGTTCTTACTGTGGATGGCAATACTACAGACAGATGTTGTCCAGCCTACGAATGTGGTGAGTTGATGATGATTTCTCCCAGGTCTTTCTTGATTAATTTGCAATGCTTGGAGGGAGGCAGGGATGGAGGGTCAGAGCGAGAGAAAAAGAGAGAGCACACATATCCTCTAACTGGGGTGTACTATTTGCCAGATGCCATCTATAGCCATTAAAATGTATATTGACAGTTAAATGAAGTTAGACTTTAGACCTTCAATTCAACTTTTAATCATCATTTTTGCCTAGAATATTTATGATGAATTTTTATAACATCTTATTTTGGTTTCAACAGTTCATACCCTGCTGCGATGTTTAAAATTATTTCTTTCTTTTCTTGCTTTTTAAACGTACAGTTTGTGAAGCCTATCGTTGTCCTGAGTTTAAGTGTGTGTTAGGAATGTCCTTAGTAGAGGTGTGGAGTCCAGAAAAGTGCTGTCCATATCGCTCATGTGGTAATTAAAATTATTTTTATTGTTCCTCAATGACATTGCAGATTTATCTGACAGTATACAAAGTGGTATTGGATTATAAAACTGAAAATTGCAGTCTCTAGTAAAATAATCAGCCATCAGTAAACAATCCACAATGCAACTCAGTTACCCTAGAGATGTCTTTTGGCAATACCTATGTGGTGGGTTAATACTAAATGATCTGTATATTTCAACCTATATGGATTAGCAGTTGGCTGAAACTTTACCATATGAATGTTACAGGTTGCATTTCATAGTCTCTTGACCACACTGTTTACATATTGTTTTCTATATCTGAGTAATGCGTGAGTGTGCATGTGCACACACACACACACGATAATGCTTTATACATCAAATGAGTGGACTCTATAAAAAATAAAATAAAACTGCTACCAAGTACCTAAGGAACTTGCCAGTGCATTGAGATCATCTTCAGATACCCTTGTCCAGCTGTTCTGTCCTTCTGAGTTTAGGTGGGAAGTGACGAGTGAGGGCCTCTTTGATTGTGGTGTCCTCAGAAGAATCAGCCTCCAGAATACTCTTTCTTGGCAAGCTTGTATTGTGTCTCTTCAGTGCTAGGCAAAGAGCTCTGCTTTTGTTTCCGTAGGCCTTTTAAAATATTGAATGCATTGTTTTTATAATCCTGTTGTTGGTATACTTTTATGAGTTATTTTACATACTTCCGTCAGTTGTTTTGATATGTTAGTGATATTGGCTGACATACTCTGCTAATGGAAGCATGGGGTGTGCATTCTCATTCCATCCTCCTCCAAACTAAGTAGTGCTACGGAATTAGAGAGTCGCTTCAGCACTGACACTATTTTTTAGCAGCCACAGAGCCAATCTGAGATCTGTATGGGATGGAGTTGCTTCACCACTGATGCCATTTTCAGCAGCCACTAAGCGCCTCTGAGCTCTGTAGCACAGCATGGACATGGTTTGGAGGAGGACTGGGTATGCGCCCCATGCTTTCATCAGTGGGGCTCTGTGCCATATGTCAGCCATTATTTTAAACTGTAAATGTTGCCTGTGAGCCATCCTAGCAGTAGAGATACCAGCTGACATCCAGACTAACACACTGCTAACATGTGTGCTCACTCCGTCCTCCTCCAAACTGTGTCCATGCTGTCCTACAGAGCTCAGAGAGGCTTAGTGGCTGCTTCAATTCTGAAGCAACTCCCTCCCATACAGAGCTCAGATTGGTTCCGTGGCTGCTAAAAATAGTGTCAGTGCTGAAGCAACTCTCTCCCATTATTTCTAATTCCATAGCACAGTCTGGATATAGTTTGGAGGAAGATGGAATGAGCTGTGTGACCCTCAGGGACATATTTTTGAGAGGCACAATGAACTTCAGAGTGAAGGGACGATAAACAGAAATGGCCCCTCCCAGATAGCACCACTCAGCATTTGTCTGGCTGTCAGCCAATGAACTGATGGATGTTATTTTTAAAAATAAACAAACACTTTAAAAATGTTTGCTACAATAAATCTGTTAAGCTTTTCAGGTACCATAAGACTCCTTTTTGTTTTCTTAAAGAATGCCTTGTATCTTTGAACCATATGGCATGTAGAAATGAGCCTATCTGGTGATTCATAGCATTCACACAAAAATATGAATAATTTTCTGCATATTGATAATAGATACTAATTATGTCATTTTATTTATTTAATTTTAGAATGTTCATGTGACACAATTCCTAAACCTCAGTGTAAACTGGTAAGGAATAAATCTTGATACAAAATCAGACTGATATTGAACTGCAGTATTTATGATATAACATTGGTATTTGTCCTCTTCTGTGAACAGGGAGAGAAAATGCTTATAGATGAACAATTCCTGAACAGCACAGAAAATGTTTGTCACTGTACTAAGTACAAGTGTTGTAAGTAAATAAGATATTTGGCTGAAAAATATTTAATTTATTCTGTTGTGTTCTATTTACTTATGAGTCAGTTTTCTACTCAGAAAGTGAATGCTCAAGGCATAGGAACATAGGAAGCTGCCATATACTGAGTCAGGCCATATGTCCATCTAGCTCAGTATTGTCTACACAGACTGGCAGCAGCTTCTCCAAGGTTTCAGGCAGGAATCTTTCTCAGCCCCATCTTGGAGAAACCAGGGAAGGAACTTGAAATCTTCTGCTCTTCCCAGAGTGACTCCATCCCTTGAGGGGAAGATCTTACAGTGCTCACACTACTAGTCTCCTATTCATATGCAACCAGGGCAGACCCTGCTTAGCTAAGGGGACAAGTCATGCTTGCTAGCACAAGACCAGCTCTCCTCTTCAGCATAGCATTTGCAAAGTAAAATACCAAAATGAGCCAGAAATGCTTTATGTGCCATTGCTATGTCCCTGAACAGAACCAATGCTGTTATAATAGCTATATGTTCTTATCTACAGGGCATCCTAGTGGTGTTGCCTGTGTAAATGCAGACCCTTACTTAGTCAATTTTAGACAGCATATAGCTTTTTCTCTATTCGTTTTAATAGAACTATTTCCAAGATAATATTGCATTCTCTGTCTACATTTAGAGCATTTTCAAAATCTTTGAAGAAAATCTAAGCTGATCTGCATAGTGGATGAATCCATGGGAATCATTGGTTTAGTACTAATACCTTGATGTGATCCCAGTGTATTCACACAACTGGGATACACGCCTGCGCAGGAGACCATTTGGGAATTTTCTACAAGCTTCGC
Organism: Hemicordylus capensis; assembly: GCF_027244095.1. Lineage (NCBI taxonomy): Eukaryota > Metazoa > Chordata > Lepidosauria > Squamata > Cordylidae > Hemicordylus > Hemicordylus capensis. The sequence continues at coordinate 124,593,133 of NC_069657.1, forward strand.
GCGGCGCTCTCAACTCCGCCCATGGTGCGCATGCGTCTGTCGACATAGGCAGTTGGAGCGCCGCTCTCTTCAGTTCCTTTCTGACCACCGAACAGTATGGATGCTTCAGAAGTTTCTTCTGCTTCGGCTGGGGTTCACCGCCTCAACTTTCCAGATTCATAAGAGAACATTTCCTTTATTTTCTTAGTCTGTTTAATATCTTTCTTGTGTTGCTGGTCTGTTTTGATGACAGAAAGAATGAAAAATATGTTCAAGAGGTGTGGAAAATGTAACACCACTTTTCCCTCTTTGGATCGTCACTCCTTATTTCTCTTCTGCCTCAGCGAGGCACATAACAATGAAAATTGCAATATGTGCTTAGAATTTTCCAAATAGACTTGTAAAATCCCACATTTGAAGTTGAAAGACGCTTTTTACAATTTGGCACTAAAAGCTCTGGCATCGATGTCAACCCCTTCGGCCCAATTCTGAGCCCACGACATCAAGAGCCATGACACTATCTATGAAATCTTCTAAGGGCTCTGATGTGAAGTCGCCGTCAACACTGAGTCAGACAACACCAAGCCACCAACCTTCGACCCCGAGGTCAATGCTGAAGGATAAGGCTACTGCTCTAAAGCCCTCTTCCCCCCCCTTTGAAAGGGGCCAAGTCAGGAAAGGCTTAATCGGACACAGAGCATCACCCTGCCTCCTCAACTACCTCTTCTTCTCCCAAAAAGGCGAAGTTAGACTCAGCATCCACATCCTCAATGTCAGACATTTCCACGACATTGAAACTGTCCACGTTGGAGAGGCATTCAAAATCGAAGCCTCCAAAGTCTCTTTTGATGTTGATGTAGCCTGCAGAAGTACCAGTATCGAATGAGTCGTGCCAGGAAATGTGGCGCTGCCAACACTGAAGTCGACGAAACCAAAGCTCAAGATTGTGCTGATACAGAAGGAAGGCATGTTTACTCTCGACTCCCTGATGACTAATCACTCCCTGAAGGTGACGACAGAGGTCCCTCCATGCAACATTTTGGCACTCCTTTTGAAGGCGAATATGACCCTGACACGGGTTTACTCACTCCCCACCCCATTCCAATATCATCACTATGGATGACACCGATGAGGTAATTGAAGTCCCCACAACTTCGTCTCTTTCCCTACTCACGCATGGATAAATGCAAACTGATTAAATGGAAGATGGAAAAGCCATGGAGTGCACACTCCTACAGTCCCTCTTCGCAATGGCACCCCCAAGGCAGAGGTGACTGTGACTTTAGAGGAAGGTCTTACCAACTGTACCCCTCTACTTCTAGGACACCATTTGAGGGATATGTACATAATCATTACACACACATGTGATTCATTATTCAGAACATTCTAGGGACGAAGGTATTTTCCTGTGTCCCCATGATCTTCACCATCCACGGACTGTGACGCATACCGTCACTTCAGCTTTGAACTCGACCCTTACAACTCATGCTACAAGGTTGACCCAGACTGACTCGATCTCACCACTGGCACTGACCACACCATTGTGCCCGCTACCTCCAGTGGCACTTCCTCTGGCACAGACAGTCAAGCCTTGATCCCCTGCTTCTGTGCCACCAGGTACACCCTCCTCAGAAACATGTTCACCGCTCCCTGCGGATCCGGCGCCTGACTTTCAAAATACTGAAGTCCAATCGGAAAACTCCCTGGATGATGATGAACTTTAAAAATCCTTGGATCCCCCTAAGGAGGAACACAAAAACTACCATATTCTGATCTCTGACATGGCCAAGACCTTGGGCCTCAGTCTTACACAAGTCACTGAGAACATCGAGGACCATGTCTACAAATTCCTGCAGAAGGCAAAACCTTCTCAACCCACTGCTTTACCTATGTTGCCTACCTTGTTGCACGCTTCCAAGCAAGCATGGAAGAAGCCCTCCACTATGGCCTCCACTTCAAGGCACCTTGAAAATATGTACAAGGTACAGGAAGAGGGGTGCAAATATCTTTTCAAACATCCCCAGCCCAATTCCCTGGTGGTGAATTATGCCTCCCCTTCCAGTTCCGGCAGACAGCATGAAACACCAGTTGACAAAAGAGGCCACAAACTGGACTCCATGCAGAGGAGACTTTATTCCACAAGTACCCTGGCCATGTGCATTGCCAGTTACACCACATGTATGTCACGTTACCAGCACTCCCCATGGAAGCAACTCACTGAGCCAAAGAATTACAGGAAAAGTCTGCTGATATTACCAGGCAGCAGATCAGTACAGCCCGCTGCCTGATGGACTGCGAATCAAAGAACATGACTGGCGCGGTGGCTACGCTCCTCTACCTTGCCATATGACACTAGGGACAAAATAGGGGACCTTTGTAAGAGATTTTTGTCACCCCAAAACTCCCGCAACCAGGAATAAATGAGGGCTCCAAAAATCCTCACATTACCAATGGGTTCTTTTGATGGTGCTGGCTGTCAAGAATCCCAAGACCCAAGAAGACACGAGGAGAAGCGAGAAGGTCATATTTAATCAAAGCATTTATTTTATTCAGGTGAATTACAGCATATAGCATGCAGCAGAGTTATTTCTCTCACACAAAGCAACTAAGATAATATCTAACTGACACCCTATAAATCATCAGAGTTTTCACTCACCCTTTGTGGTTTATCTCCTGAGCTTACCAAGAGAGACTGATGTTCCCCTTTTCGGAGTATCGGTACGTCAAGTTGGGCAATCCTCCTCTAATTCTTCTACCTTGGCAGCCACTGGTCCGTATGTATTTCCCTGCTCTAGATCAGGGTTCTAAATACCCCAACTTCTCCGCCCACGCACCAACGATGATTGGCCAAGATGGGGTCCTGACCATTTATGACCCCTTGCTCAACCCGTAACTTTTGACAATTAAACACCATTGGTCAGGGAAGATCGGAAAGAGGAAACAGGTGTGCTGTATGACCAGGAGAGATATGAAAGAGGAACCAGGTGCAGGTGCAGGTGCAGGTGCAGGTGCAGGTCGAGTGACCCCCTCCCCTTCCTCAGATGGAACATTTGGGAGGGAGCGTTCTCGATATGAGTTATCGAAAAATGAGGAAGCGTGCCCAAGCCAACAGGCTGATTTTCTCTAGCATGGAAAATGTGTTGGAATAGGGGAACTTGGCATTTGCCCAAGGGTTCATGTTAAGATAAAGACCCGAACTATATCAGCAATCAGACTCATGTCAAGAATTTATCTAATACAACATGGTTAACCTATCTACGTGCTTATTCAATATAAAAATGATCCCAAGTGAATCTTACACCTTCCATTTGAGGATGAGGGTCTGTTCAGTACCGAGACTGACGACACCTTAGAGAAACTTAAAAAATTTAAATTAACTGCAAAGTCATTTGTAGTTCTAATGGCCCAAACAGGCTACCAGTCTATACTCAAACCCTCCTACACTCTGGCTACTTCATATGGGAAGTACTGTCCCCAATTCAAGACGTCTGAAAGGAGTAATTTTAAGTAATCTTCCAGGCCTTCAGCTAAACCCTACTAGCCCAAGGGTAGGCCGAACAACCAACCCTCTAAACAGGGTGAGAACTCCAAAGAAGGCATCTGATATATTGGACACTCCTGCAAAAGTACCCTTGATATCCCAACAACTGGAAAATTGGAAGAGAATAACTACGGACAAGTGGGTGCTTTCCATAGTCCAATGAGGTTACGTTATTCAATTTCATACCCATCCATGGTTCATGGGTATAAAATCTACAGTATCAAACCCCACCCTCTAGAAGGAGGTGCCAACCCTTTTGGAAAGGGATGTGATAGAACCTGTCCCCCAATCTCTCCAGGGGGGCAGGTTCTATTCCAGATATTTCCAAGTGCCAAAAAGAGATGGAGGCAGCTGACCCATCCCCTTTCACAGAAATTCCTCAAGGGTTTGGAAAATCTATACCCATCTATGTGGGCCCCTACCCCACAGTGCTCCCTTTCTTGGGTTCTGGCAGGCCTCATGAACAGCCCCTTTGAGCCAATGGCTACTAAGAACCCACCTCAAGGCATAAGGGCCCACTCTACTAGAGCAGTAGCCTCATCAGCTGCCAACCTGTCAGGAGTCTCCATAGCTGAGATTTGAAGATCTGCCACCTGGTCTTCAGACCACCCCTTCATCAAGCACTAAGCGCTAGACCTTTGGTCCTGCAAAGATGCACGCTTTGGGAGAGGTGTCTTGAAGCAAGTTCCATCTTAACTTCACAAGGGGTAAGTCCTAGAAACCCACTTCCTGGAGGAGCTTGCTAATTGCCCAGTTGTGTGAATACGCTGGGATCATGTCAAGGATAAACAGGTTGCTTACCTGTAACTGATGATCCTTGAGAGATCCTAGGTATTCACACATCCCACCCTACCTCCCCTCTTTCTTCGAGGTCGTGCTCTGGGCAATGTTTATGTTTTACTTATCTGTTCTCTCACTTAACTCTCCAGTTCTGCTTACGATTGTCACTGACATCTGGCGGTCATCCAGAAACTGATCAGAGAGGCGCTCCGACCGCCTATGTCAACAGATGCATGCACACTGTGGGTGGAGTTGGGAGCGCCACTCGAAGCTTGTAGAATTTTCCCAAATGGTCTCCTGCTCAGGCATGTATCCCAGTGGTGTGAATATACTGGGATCACATCAAAGATCATCAATTACCTGTTATATGAGCCATCATAAAGCCATTGATATTCATGGATTCATCCCATGGTTCTTTTGGAGTTTTAAAAGTACTATATTCGGTACCCACTTCCCTTTCTTCATATAAAGAGCATTTGTGATCCATTTTGACTATTTAAAATAAATTTTTTCTAATGTATTTTGTGTTTTTGGAAATCTCTTCCAGCAAGAGACAAAGTGTGCCTGAACAACGAGAGAGGTGTTCTGCTTCCAGGACAGTCCATTGTTGAACACTCGCCTGATGGTGTTTGTCACACTTCATATTGCACAAATGTAGTTGATCCAGTTACCAAATACTATCGGATAAATATATCTTCTATAGATTGTGCGGCAAGGTGCAAATCTGTAAGAAGCTCAGTATTAAATTATGAGTTTTCACTGGTAACTAGAAGAGCCAGAAAATGATGCAGTAGATAGTTTATTAAGGATGTCAATAATCTATGCATTTACACTACTTTTTCACCACTCACAAAATCTCTGTGTCTTCTAACAAGAGGCCAGGATTCAAACATTGAGTCAATGGGTCAATACTCTTTTCTTATAAAGAGATATGCTACTGTATTGCTATAATCTGTATATAAAATACATGCCATTGACTTGCCATGCAGGCTTATGTGGGTGGAGCGGCATGTCAGCCAGTGGCTGTTGAAGATTCAGAATATACTTTTCTGTTCAGATAATTGTTTCACAGTTTATCAAAAACTACAGAAATGTACTGTATAGTGAATGGAGTTGAATGCTTTAAGCATGAAAACTTATCCATGTATAACCTTATTTATTTCTAAAAAGGTTTGAAGCATACATTCTGAGATGAAATCAATCCTGTCCATTAGGTTTTTAAACACTGTTTTACACAGTTCTATAGAGTATTTTGTATTGGTGTATTATTTATTCTCTTTTGACTGTGGTCAAAAGCAGGACAAACATGTTTAAACAAATGTGCTAATATACTTCTGCATGTTCTGAATGCACACAAATACATGCAAGCATGTACACACTCTCTATCCCCTGTTTGCCAATACATGGGCCCTGCCACATGCATGCACACAATTTAATATCATGTTTAGCCTACTTTCTAGTAGGCTTATGAGATCACCTGGCATTCTGTGTGTGTGTCCATTCAAGTGTGTGTGTGTGTGTGTGTGTGTGTGTGTGTCCCTATGAACTTCACAATGCCCAGACCAATATGAACCAAATCGGGTACAGTTGTAGGGACACCTCAGTGGCGTAGTTTGTGATGATGTCATCCACCCCAATCCAAGATGGCAGACACATAGACTTTTGAGGCACAAGTGGGCTAATTTGTGAACCACCTAACCGATTTGAACCAAATTTGCTACAGCTGTAGGGACACATGGGGATTCCCAATGGTGTAGTTTGTGATGATGCCATCCACCCCGATCCAAGATGGCAGATGCGTGAACATTGGAGGTGCAAGTGCACTAACTTGTGGACCTCAATTTGAACCAAATGTAGTCAGCTGTAGAGATAGTGAAAGGAAAGTAGGCAGATTGGTTCTTACTAGAAAAACTTGTTACATGGTGCAGTGACCCTTGATATAGCATCAGCATCATTATATCCTGTTCTTACTAGGGGTGTGTATTTTGGAATTTTCTTGTTTTGATTTGTATCCGAATCGAAACACCCCCATTTTGTTTTGTACCCAAATTTTCTGAATCCGAATCAGCCCTGTTTTGTTTTGTAGCCAAATTTTCCAAATCTGAATCGATTTGGATTTTTAAAAAGGGTCCCAGGGCAAATAGAGCGGGTGGTGGTGGTAGTGTCCAATGGGTGGAAGCTACCACCCAAATTTCAAAGGAATTAGGCAAAGGGCTGATTTTTTGTGAATTTTTAAAGTTTACACATCTTTAAGAATTTTCCCATAGGGAATAATGGGGATTCCAGCAAATGTATCGCTTCAAATCAAGGGGAAAGGGATGACCCAGAGCAGAGTGTGGTGGGTGGTAGTGCCCAATGGGGGCAAGGAAACTTCCAGAATTATCTCAAATCAATTAGGAACATAGGAAACGGCCATATACTGAGTCAGACCATTGGTCTATCTAGCTCAGTATTGTCTTCACAGACTGGCACGGCTTCTCCAAGGTTGCAGGCAGGAATCTCTCTCAGCCCTATCTTGGAAAAGCCAGGGAGGGAACTTGAAACCTTCTGCTCTTCCCAGAGCGGCTTCATCCCCTGAGGGGAATATCTTGTGCAGTGCTCACACATCAAGTCTCCCATTCATATGCAACCAGGGCAGATCCTGCTTAGCTATGGAGACAAGTCATGCTCAGCCACAAGACCAATTCTCCTCTCCATTGGGCAAAGGGCTGATCTTTTGTGAATTGTTGAAGTTTACGTGTCTTTTAAGATTTCTCCCATAGGGAATAATGGAGGTTTAAGCAGCCCCATAATTCCATTTGTGGGGCACTGGGGTTTCCCAGAGCGAGGGGTTGTGTAGTGCACATAGGGTGCCAACCACCTCCATACCCACAAGCCCTTGGGGTGCTGGGTTTTGTGTTTCTGAGGTGTTCATTGTAGATTCTCTGGTAGCATATGAGATTTTCAGTGAAAAACAAGAATCCACTCTCATATGCTACCAGAGAATCTACACTCAGAACACCACAGAAACAACAGCACCCAGCACCCCATGGGTTAGCAACCCTTCCCCTGGCCAATGTGGGGTCAGTAAAGACTGGGAAGAAGCAAAAGAGCCAATGGGGAACAAGGAGGGAATTGTCAGCAGGTCAGCCCATGATTTAGGTCACCAATCAGAAGGCTGGAAGGGTGGGAAATTCAAAGAGATGTCAAACACAAAATGGAGACTGACTCAGAGATCACTACAAAATGGAGGTCCGAAACAACAAAACGTTTTGTAGCCGAAACAGGGATGTTTTGTTTTGTATACAAAACTTTTGGATCTGGAAAATGGGTGTTTTGTTTTGTCTACAAAACACCCGAAACAGGCTGTTTTGGGTACAAAACGTTTTGTATCTGAAACATTTCGCACATCCCTAGTTCTTACATAATGGATTGTTGGGTACATTTGCTGCAGGGGGATAATGATGTTGCTGCTTAGTAGTTTGTTTTGTTTTTGAAGTGAAGCTGGATGAACTTTCATACAGGAGCTACAACAGCAATGGATGGAGTACCTGGGGCAAGAATTTTCCCAAGTACAAAATACACTGCAAGGTTGTTCTCATGACCATAGCAGCTGGGGGGAGACAGGATCCTACCTACCTTATCCCACACAATCGGTACCTCTTCAGGGTTCCGCCATCCACGTGCCCACACAACTGGCATGGCAGCAGATGCCCGAGGTGGGATTGGGAGGTGGAAATCCTTCTGAATCCCACTATGCACTATGTAGGCAGCGGAGAGGCAGCCTGCTGCAGTGCAGCAGGGTTCTTCACCCTGCCTGTGGTGTTTTCGGGGTTTCCCCCCTACCTCACTTTTTGCAGGGGTAGCAGATCTGGATTATCCAGGTCTGCAGCTGCTGACTTGGGAGGCCTCCTGGTTGACAGGACAACACAGGCTGCTTGGGTAAACTACTATGAATATACCACTCGTCTCATGCCGTCTCGAATTACCTCTGCATCTTCCACGTACAAATGTAATAACACGCAACAAAACTGCAATTTTGAGGGAAGATGTCCAGCTTGTGTACAGTGAATTTGTAATTGTGCTACGTGAATCTTGGACTAAAAACTGATCATCCGATTTCATAGATGAGCAGCAATTTGAACCCAGGTGAGTTCAAAGCCCAAGTGAGACACTGGTCTCCTAGAAATAAATAGCACATTTAAGACAATAGTACTAAACTTATTATTACACTCTATATGCAGCATAATGTCATCATATGAGTACACATTGTTGTAGTTTTGAATTTTTGACTTAAAATTAACATTCTTGATTTTTTTGCAGAACCAAGAATATGAACCTCCAAAAGATTTAGCAACTTGCTGTGGAAAATGCAAGAATGTGTCTTGTGTTCACAGTTTCAGCAATGGAACAGTTTCACATTTTAAGGTAAACCAGTACATAGAGGTTTCTGGAGCAGATGGTGGGGGGGAGAACCCTAATTAGCTAATTAAGTAGTTCAGTTTCTACTTTCAGACAAAGGAACTTGCACTTGAAGACTTCAGTGTTATTGTAGCAATGAAATTATATCAAAATAAGACCAGCCAGAGGTGTCATCAGAAAGCCCTGGTGAGGTGTGGGGCCTGGCGCAAATCAGTCAGTGTGGGGGCTCCCTTCTAGTTAATTTTAATGGCAACAAGAAGAGTGGGACCCAGGTGGTCACCCTGCTTCCCCTGCCCTAAGGATAGCCCTAAGACCAGCAATATGAAATAGAGCAGTATTCAAGAAACAAAGGTATACATTCCTGGCCTGACCTCCTTTGGGCAGGGGCATAGCTTAGTGATAAAGCACAAGCTTTGAATTCAGAAGGTCCCAAGTTCAATGCCTACTAACTGGGCAAGGAGGCACCTCTCAGGTGGTGATTCTCTTATATTTAGCAGCAGACAAAGCAAATGTCATATTCAGTCAGCATAGTCTTTTCTTTTCATTTCTTCTTTTCGGGGAACTACCTTGTGTTTACTTTCTCAAAGTAAACCATTTTGATTAAAAAAAACCTGTTGAGAAGCATATATAGATATTTTAAATAATAATAAAAACAATCCCTGAAATCTCTAGGTAGGGCTGGGAAAGACCTAGGTTTGAAACTAGTACTGATCCCCAAATACGTATTCAGTGAATTTTGATGTATTGGGGAGGTTTGGAGGTAGGATGAATAGGATGATCTTCAGGGGAAGGTCATGACAATTTCCAACAGTTTCAGGAGACAGGGGAAGCTTACCTTACTTGTTTTCGCACTAAATGCCTCACCTCTGTGGATGGCAGCAAAGCTGGAACTTACTGCTACTCTTCAGAGCAGCCAGCTCCTGGTATGCACCCAGGAATGATGTGGTGCCATGTCATCCCTATGCATTTCAGGAACAAAATGGCAGCCTCCCCCCCCACCCCCCGCATTCCAGACATGCACTGTGAGAATGATGTGACATTCCTAGGACACATCTGAGGAAAACATGGTGATAGAAGGAGTTGGTCACCAGAAAAAGCAATAGCAATTTAAATACTGCTGCTTCCTGCAGAGGCATGACATTTCCATAAAAGCAAGTAAAGTAAGCTGTGCCTCAAACTTTTCATCAGTTCCTCCCCCCCAAAAAAAACCTGACAAAAGCTTCCTCCTCCAGTTTTTATTGCTTCCAAAAGGAGTGATAGAATTGGGATTTGGTTCAGCACTCTCTGTACCACAGAGAACCACTGCCTCTAAGTGTAGACAGTACTGACCTAGATGAATCAATGGTCTGACTCAGTATAAGACAGCTTAAGATGGTCATATGTGTGATGGCACTTCTTGGTATGATATAAGATACCTGTCTAAAGGAAAGGTTGTGCCATCGGGTTGGTGTCAACTCCTGGTGTTGTCAACTCCTGGCAAGCACAGAGCCATGTGGTTTTGTTGGTAGAATACAGGAGTGGTTTACCTTTGCCTTCTCCTGCGCAGTATGAGATGATGCCTTTCAGCACCTTCCTGTATTGCTGCTGCCCAATATAGGATTTCCCCATAGTCTGGGAAACACACCAGTGGGGATTCAAACCAACAGCCTCCTGCTCTCTAGGCACGTTGCTTCCCCACTGCCACTTAGGTGGCTAAGATACCTGTAGTGATGTGCAAACCGGCTGAATCATGAGCTGGTTTGACATTGAGCCTGCTCGGTTCCAGGGCTTGCCCTCGAGCCGAACCCACCCCCCAGACCCGCTTAATGCTAGTTTGGGGATTCTGCAAGTTTAAAAAATGTTTTTTTAAAACTTATCTCTGGCGGCCTCATGGGGTTCTGCCATGGCTGTGGGGGGTCTCTAACAGTTCCCCATCCCACCCCACCGCCAGCCTTCACCCGGTCTACAAATGGCTGTTTTGACCCATTTTTGCCCTTTCTGTGCTGGTGGAGGCCATTTTGGAGGCTGCCGTGCATGCGCCTTGGCCATTTGCATGGCCAGGTCATGACTACTTTTGGCCACTCTTTCCAAAAAGAAGAGGCATGGAGGCGCCCATGAACCGCTCATTAGAGTGGTAACTGCAGAGTGTGCCGCAGTGTGTGTGTGGGGGGGAGGCAGCAGTTACCCAGCCCACCATCCCTCCCCTTGCCCAGCTGGTTGCTCAGTGCTAACACCAGAATCGGGCTATCCTTTAAATGGTCTCCGCACATGCACGTGGAGGTTATTTGAAGGGATAGCCCAACATTTATTTGCTTGCACAACTGTGCTTTTGCGCAAAAGCACTGATGTGCAAACCAAGAAACACTGGGCTATCCTGGGCTATCCCTTCAGGTCGTTGCCTCCATTCTTGCTGTGGGCTCTGCACAAAAATTGTAATTTCAGGGTGCCATGGCACCCCTTGTTTTTTTTAAAAACTGTGGCCACAGCAGTACCCCCGAGGCCGATGGTGGCAGTAAGCAATTTTTTTTAAATTGACCCCCCCCCCGCCCCTCTCAAGCCAGGCCTGAACCAGTTTGGACTCGAGCCAAACTGGGGCATGGCTTGATGTAAACAAAACCGGACCAGATCCGGTTGGGCTTAAGTGTGGTTCAACTCAAGCTGAACTGGGTTTTTCGGTTTTGTACAGGAGCTGTCTGCAACCATTGAAGAGGCCTCATCTATGCATATTTGCTATACATCAGCCACCTAGTGAGAACAAAAATGATCAAATATGGCTCATTGGTGGAAGGCGAGTGCTGATCTTGGGGGCCAAATAGACAAGGTTGTGGTTTTTTTTAAGTTGAAGTTTTCTACTTGAAAAAATCACTATATGGGAAGTTTAACAAAAAAGCATGATAAAATTACAGATGTCCAACAGTGGTGCCTCTAATTTTTTTCATCTCTGTGCTCTGGGTGGCAGTATCAAGGCAATGTCTGTGCAGACATCCAGAAACTTGTGAGCGCACGCACATGTGCAGGCCTTAGAGGGAACAGTGATGTCCAAGTATGATGGAATATAGTGGAAGAATGGGCTGTTGCAGCTCTTTAACTGTAAATATACCCCGACTTTGCTTCAGAAGAATGCTAATGATTATTTTAAATATTTAAACAGCCTGGTACCAGCTGGGTTTCTAATTGTGTCAGATATGACTGCATGAACACACCAGTTGGACCCATTCTAATTACATCTTCCATCAGCTGTCCACCTTTTAATGAAACAGAGTGTGTGAAGGTCAGTGCTTCATCCATTTTTCATACGATTTCCATAGGTTTCATTTTATTTCCTCAGTTATTGCAACAAGAAGCATCATAAAAGTGATAAAGCTGAGGTTGAGAAAACAAATTAGACTCTTCATGGGGAATGGGTTGCCTCCCAGTGGCAAATTCTCCTTTTTCCTGGATGTAACAGCTAAAGCTGTTATTTAATTGTCCCTTTCCTGGATGTAACAGCTAATGCTACTTACCATGTAAATTGCCAGCATCATATGTTTAAATCTCTATAGCCCTATTCACATGTTGTGTTCATCACAGATGTAAACTGTGTATAGTGTACACAGACAGTTCTGAATGAATGTACAGTTATTCAAACATTTACATTCAATGCACATACAGTAGGACACCCTGCATTTCAGGGATCCTGTATCCAGGTTCACTTGTAAAATGCACAGCTATTTACACAAAGACATATACATGTGTACAGACACCTTTACACAGTACAACCTAATGAAGCTATTCTCATGAGCAGCAGGAACCGCGCTAAGGGAGCCAAGCCCATTTCCTGCTGTTCATGTGCAAAAGCACCTGAAAAGTGGCTTAAATGATCATATGTCGCTGTGGTGCGGCTCCACACCATGACGACTCACGAGTAGCCTCCCGAAGTCAGGGAGCTCCCCAAAATGCACAGCGCACTCACGCGGTGCCTCATGGGACTCCCAAGGCAAGGAGCCAAAACCCCAAACCGGCTCCGTGATGGAGCCAGTAATTGTCTGGGCGGCCAATCGGGCCGCCAAGGGAGGGCTCCCTGCTTGTCTGTGGGGATAGCAGGTCAAACCCGCCCTCCTCGTAAACCCCCTCTCAGCTGTACACACAGATCGTGTGTAGAGGCATAATGTCTGACTAGGGCTTTGTGTCTTTCTGCATTCTTGACTATCACTGGTGGTGGGGGCCAGTCTGCTCACAACATGATGGCAATGATCAACAGAACAGTAAAAGGTAAAATGATCTCTACAATGAACGCTGTGTCTGCTTATTTATTTACCAGGTGTGAAAACATGTGCTGAGGATTGTGAGCAAAATGTCTTGGTAACTTATCCTTCACAAAACCAGTCACAAGGAATGAAAGCAATACTGTATCTTTGTCACTGAGTTTAGTGTGGTTTGTGCAGGCAAAGTTCTCAGAGGATTGTACTTTATGTTACCCAAAAGCAAAGTTCAGGTTAGGATGTGCACGAAGCATTTCACTGCCTCTATATCGAGGTGCCAAAATGCTTCGAGCTTCCCCCACCAAATTGTTTTGGCAGGGGTGAGGGAGCACATTAAGAGGAGGAAAGCAGGCCTTACCTCCTCCTCTATGGCCCCTCTGTCACCCCCTGCCACCCCAGTGTGGCGCTGTTGGGGTTAAACACTCTGCTGCAGTGCTGCTCTCCGCAGAGCGCAGGGCGTCATCTTCATGGAAATGTCATCTGAGCATGTGTGGATGCCATCTTGAGTGGTCAGCATGATGTGCCTGATCACTCGGCATCCACAGTCTCCTTTCCTCCTCTTAAAGCACTCGCTGTCTGCCCCTGGGGATGTACACGAAACACTCTGAAACTCCTAGTTTCAAGTCCTACCTTCTGTTGTGAAAATTAGGTGGCATTGATCCTGATTTGATCCCCCCCCATCCCTGTTAGATGTATATATTTTCATCTGTCTATTGAAACTGGCTTATACATACTGCAGCACAATGCAGGTGGTGCCAGACCTGCCTGCGCAGCAGTGGGGCTCCAAAACACACAGCAACATTGCTACGTGAGAAGACAGTACCGGGACTGCTGACTCTTGCATGATAGCATGTTGCACATGACTTCCATTATTCACAATGGAAGTCACATGCAACGTGTATTCATGCACATCAGGAATCCCAGTACTGTCCACTTGCATAGCAGCGTCACTGTGTGTTTTAAAGCCCTGCAGTGGCATGGGTGGGCACCAGCGTTACACTGCAGGACATGTAAGCCACTCTCTATATTATATTTTAAATTACTGTAAGTTCCTCAATAGAACAGCTGGGCTTGGTGCTCTTCTCTTATAGCACTAGAACCTGTGATTTAGCACTAGTGAATGATGGTCTGTTTTTCCCCCTGTACATATTCAGGTTGGAGGATATATTGTACCATTCCTAGAAGGATGCTGCAAAACATGTAAGTGATGACTGATATCAGTCAGTACATGTGTACATGCTAGAGAGATCTTTTGGGCACTGGTTGCCTTCTAAAATCATAGTGGTCTTAAATCACTGTAAACATTGATGCTAGCACTAATAATAATTATAGCAGTAAAAAAGCTCTGTCTTCCAAGTGGTGATGATTGAAGTAACATTCTGATCCTAACTTCATTTACAGGGAATGAAGTTGCATTTAGGAACATAGGAAGCTGCCATATACTGAGTCAGACCATTGGTCTATCTAGCTCAGTGTTGTCTTCACAGACTGGCAGCCACTTCTTCAAGGTTGCAGGCAGGAATCTCTCTCAGCCCTATCTTGGAAATGCCAGAGAGGGAACTTGGAACCTTCTGCTCTTCCCAGAGTGGCTCCATCCCCTGCGGAGAATATCTTACAGTGCTCACACTTCTAGTCTCCCATTCATATGCAACCAGGGTGGACCCTGCTTAGCTAAGAGGATAAGTCATGCTTGCTACCACAAGACCAGCTTTACTTCCAAGTAACGTGCTTAGGATCCATGTATAAGGATCAAACAATCTATTATGTGGGAGATCTATGACTGGATTTCCTGCTATATTGTCCTAAATGCAGCCCAGGAGGGGAGGCGATTTGGATTGATGCCATGACACAGAGGGGGGAAGATTGGCCCTTTCCCTCTGCACTAATTCCTCAGTGCAAATGCCTCCCTGGAGCTATTTTTTGGACAAGGAAAATATATCATGAGATTCAATAGTGGACCATTCTCATAACATGTAGTTTGGCCCCAAGTCATGTTTCTTGCTGTAGTAGATTGTGACTGAAGTGATACAATTGTCCACTGTTGCTAATACTACTGAAACTAGATCTAAAGGTTACCACCATCTGTATCATGGTCAGAATGACACCCACTAGTTATTTCTGCAGGCAGGGGTTGAATCTGTGGCTAGAACATTTCTGCCATTCATACAAATCATTCCTCACATCCAATTGAGGAGGGATGGAGCAAGTATTGAAATACTGTTAATGCATTTTTGATTCCCTGTGATTTTAAGTATTATTAGCCTACTTTCCAGTAGGCTTATGAGATCACCTGGCATTCCATGCTTCCGTGTGTGTTCCCACCCCCCCAACAGCTTCGCAATGCCTGGATCAATATGAACCAAAACGTGTACATTTATAGGGACACATTTGTTGCAGGATATGAGCTGTCCACATGTTTATCAGAACAAACACCAGTACAAGGTTTAAGATAACATTATTTGTGAGACAAATGTAAAGATCAGTATAGAACTTGATGACTTGCACACAGGAACAGGAACAGGAAAGATAACAGAAACTCCTAGCTTAGCACAACCAGTACTGAGGAAGCTACAGTGCCACCTCTGGCTTCATAGCAGATTACATACAAACTATACACAGTAGGTTAGGCTGCAGCCAGGGGCACACCTAGGTATTTTTGGCACCCGGACCTGAAGCTGAAGGGCTTTGGAGGCCACCCTTAATTAATTTATTTTTATACCTCTAATCTGCTGCCCAGCCCCCGCCACTATTTTCCCTTCGCCGCCACTTGCCTGCTCCACTCCACTCCACTCACCCCCCAGCAGCAGTGGCAGCGGGCGCAGGAGGGCCTCCTCAGCCTGCAGACTGGCTTCCTTGGGCCTGCAGACTGGCCTTCTCTGTCTCTCTGTGTGTGTGTGCAGTAGGAGTTATGGAGTGTAACGTCCCACGGGATTTGACACCCCATAACTCCTACTGCACATGTGCTCAGACAGAGGAGGCCAGTCTGCAGCCCCGAGGAAGCCGGTCTGTAGGCCTAGGAGGCCCGCCTGCACCCGTTGCTGCTGCTGCTGCTGCTGGCGGGGGTAGTGTGAATGGAGTGGACTGGAGCAGGCGAGTAGCAGCGGGGAAGGGGAAATAGCAGCAGGAGCTTGGCAGCAGCAGCCGTGGGACATTGGAGCTCTGGGGAGGCTCCCCAGGAGGCATGAGGCCACAGACTCCCGCCCCGTGGTCCATGCCTAAACCTGCCACTGGCTGCAGCTGTTGCCTATCCCAACAACATAGGGATACCTCAATGCAATAGTTTGTGATCCACCCCAATTCAAGATGGTGGATGGATAAACTTTTGAGACACAAATGGGCTAACTTGTGAACTGCCTAATCGATTTGAACCAAATTTGCTACAGCTGTAGGGACACATAGGGCTGCCCCAATGGTATAGTTTGTGATGATGTCATTCACCCCAGTTCAAGATGATGGACGCTTGAACATTTGAGAGACGCACATGGGCTAACTTGTGGACTTTCGAACTGATTTGAACCAAATGAGGTACAGTTGTAGTGAGTGACACACAGGAACACCTCAGTGGCGTTGTTTGTGATGATGTCATCCACCCCAATTCAAGGTGGTGGATGCGTGAACATTATTAGGCTAACTTGTGAACTGCCTAACCTATTTGAACCAAATTTGCTACAGTTGTAGAAGCACATGGGGAAACCTGAATGCCATAGTTTGTGATGATGTTATCCACCCCAGTCCAATACGGTAGAACCTTTGAGGTGCAACTGCACTAACCTGAGAACTATCAGGTTGGACCAAATTAGGTACAGTTGTAGTGAGTGACACACAGGGACACTTCCATGGTGTCGTTTGTAATGATGTCATCTACCCTGATCCAAGATGGCAGATGCGTGAACATTTGATGAGCAAGAGATCATTGTGGACCTCAATTTGAACCAAATTTAGTCCAGTTGTAGAGATATTGAAAGGAGAGTAGGCAGATTAGTTCTTACTAGAACAATTTCTTTTGCTTTTATATTGTCTGAAGTTTACACTTTATTCCTTTTAACAGAAGATGTATTATTTACAGCCTTCATGCTGCTGCTACAGTAATGAACACTGAACACTTATAAACTAATTAGTGCTTATGAGATAAATAAGAAATAGAAAATCATAATGGTGGTACAGGGAGCACAGCACAATGGAACTCCTGTAACTCCTAACTTCTCAATTGCACAGCTGCACATCTAGTTCACAATCCAGTACACACTGGGAATGCTTAAGCCCATTAAAATGAGTAGATGCAAGCATGCCCACATCTTTGCTGGTTGTGACCATTCTGTAAATAATTAAATTGTTGGACTTTGCCCACGAAGACTATGGACTCACAGGATGGCCTTGTGCATTTTCTCTCAGCCTACCTACCTGGCAGAGTTGATGTGAGGATAAAATGAAATCACGCCCATGTATGCCACTCTGAGCTCCCTGGAGAAAAAGTGGGATACAAACATAAGAAATAATAAGACATTCCCTTGTACAATTTATGGAGAAAGAACTCAGTGAACAAAAATGTCCTATTAAAGCAAGATATAGCATCAAAAACCACAATTTGCTTAAAATGTACAACGGCGGGCGGTGGGGGAGCTAAATTATAAATTGCACTGGATACAGTTTAATTATGAAACAGCACATGAAATAACAGATATCAAACAACACTATTAGTGTGCATATTTTAGTGTAGTCCTTGAATGGTTAATGTTGCTCTATGTTTAATGTTGCTTAATGTTTAAAAAAACTGTCATTATACTAATTAGGGTGAGTTTATTGAATATGTAAATCTAGCTAATTGTTATGCTACTATTAATAATTTTAAGTTCTCTTTTAGCATTTTTGTTGTTAAAATTTGTTGCTATTCCTTGAGTGTGACAAATTTTTTAAAATATACTGTACATAAGAAAGAGTATCATAGTGTCAGTTCTTATAACATTTTTTCTACATCTGAAATATCACCAAAGAGTTTAGCTCTCTTACAAATTTTACTATGATCATGTTTTGTTTTATTCCATAGATGAATTGTGTCATCTATAGAGGGCATAGTAAAACTGGTCACATTCGTTGAGGATTTCCTTTGAGAAAAGCAAATAAAATATATGAATGCTGTGCACCCAGGAGATATTTTTAGAAATCAGGGCTCTTTGCTGATAGATTAGGTTGGTCATCAGATGTTGAATACTGAACTGAAGTTGACTAACCAGAAAAGATCTTGGAGTTGTGGTGGGGACAGCTCAATGTAAATGTGTGGTGGCTGTGAAAAAGGCAAATTCCATACTTCGGCCAACTAGGAATCAGAAAGAAAACTGCTAATATCTTAATACCCTTACACAAATCTGTGATGCTGACATACTTGGAATTCTGGCTGACATCCAGCCTACCAAAGTGCATGTGCAACAAAGGAAGTGCATGTGCAATCTGTTGCATTCCAGACTAAAGCAGTTCGAGCACCAGCATGGTGTGTGTGTGTCAATTTCCCCCTGTGTTGCCCCTGAAAATATGCCTCTGAAGGTTGCACAGCCCCCAGGGTCATATATTCAGGCAGCACAGATTGCTTCATAAGAAAGGGAAGAGTGGCAAAAATCACCCCACCCCACCCAAGCATCTGCAGTGCTTTAATCTGGAACTGTCTGTGTCTGTGTGTGATAAAATGATTAAAACAATTATGATATAAAATCAATTAAAATTAATTAAAAGCCTGATAAAACAGGTGCATCTTAAGGGACTTTTTCAAAACAGCCAGAGATGAAGAAACTCTGATTTTAACAGGGAGTGCATTCCAGAGCCCCGGGGCAGCCACAGAGAAGTCTTACTACATCACTCAAAGGATATTGAAGAGCTAGGCAAGGTGTAGAAAAGGTCAGCCAAACTGTTCAGACCTGGAGCAGTTCCCATATGAGCAAAGGCCAATGTATTTGGGGCTTTTTAGATCAGAAAAAAAGGTGATGAAGAGGGATATGATAAGAGGTTTATAAAATTATCCATGATGTCAAGAAAATGGATAGAGAGAACATTGTTGTCCTCTTTCACTAGAGCCCAATCATCCAATGAAAGGGATTGGCAGGAGACTCAGGACAAAGGAAATACTTATTTACAGAGCAATTCATTTATGGAATGATACAAGATATGGTGATGTCCACTAGCCTAGATGGCTCTAAAAGAGGATCAGGCAAATTCACAAAGGACAAGTGTATCAATGACTAGTAGTCATAATGACTGTATGCTGTCTCTAGGTTCAGAAGCAGTATGCATCTGAATAAGGGTTTATGGGAAGGAAAGGCAGGAGAGGGCTATTTGCCTAGATGTCCAGCTTCAAGCCTTCCCAGAGGCATCTGGCTGGCCACTGTGAGTAACAGGATGCTGGACTAGATGGGATTTTGGTCTGATCCAGCAGGCCTCCTATGTTCTTATGGTTATAGGACATCTTTGTGTCATGTATAATGTGTTCAATATGCAATATTCTTACTAGGTTCTGGGATATCATTGTTGTTTCCATTCCCTGTTAGTCCAGTCATTCCTACACCTAGTGCTAACTGTAACACAGGTACATTTTCTTGGAAATCAGTAGGAACAAACCAGCCAGAACCATTGTTGATTTCCAACAATGTACTCCCTCATAGGAGCGTCACGCCCTCTGATAACAAAATCTGTTTGATTGAAGCTGCATTATAGTATTAACTGCTTACTTTTCAGATTTGCTCACATATCTTTTCATTTTGCACTGTACGGGCAGTGCATTGTTGTTAGCCAACAATGTACTGTTGGTAGTAAGCATCTGTATAGATTTAGTCTGCTGCATGATTTTGTTTGCTAATTTCAGTAATTTCCATAGTGCCATAGAAAATCAAAACTAATTTCTTTGCTTGTTAAAGCTTGCTCTTCAAGTAACACTTCTCTACATATAGTATGCCTTATGTGTACAGAACTGCGTTCAATGGTAAATGCTGAATAAATATCTAAACCAGGTCTACTTAACTGTGGCCCTCCTGTAGATGTTGGCCTACAACTCCCATAAGCCCGGACTATTGGCCACTGTGACTAGGGATTATGGGAGCTGTAGTCCAAAAACAGCCAGAGGGTTGACATTGAATAGCCCTGATCTAAATATTCTCATCAATTATAAAACATTACCAAAAATAATAATCTGATATCTGCATACACACGAGGAAGCAAGTACAACCATATTCTGTCCAGTAGAAACATTGACATTTTATAGAGCCAGGTTCCTTCACACCCAGCCATATGGGAGCCACTTCCTGATAGTGTGATTTCACTCAGCAGGAGGCTGGGTATGAATGACAGGATCACGTGGGTAGCATCAACTACATGGGTCTTTCCCATTCAATTGCCGTCCTCCTTTTTGGCAGTTGCCAACTGGTTTCAATACTCATGCAATTGTCCCTGTCTACATGGTTTGTTATTATTTATTTGTCTTTCCAACTGTAGTTCTCAAGGCAGCTGGTTGCATTACTGCATGCAGCCCATGCATTGATGCAACCTGTATAAGGGAAGTGATCCCACTGTATAGTGAGGTTTTCCATGGGGAAGTGATTCCACTGTAGCTGTGTTTGAAGGGTCTCATTCAAAGGCTGTTCTGGACTAAGAGACTTGTAGACTGAACCACCATTAAACTACTTTTAAAACACTTAAAATCAATAGAGCTTTTACATAAATGTATTAGGAATTAAGTTTCCTGTCCCTTTGGAAAATGGATTTTAGACAGTTGCCCTCCCACCACTTTTGGTACAGGCAGGGGCAACTCTATAATGAGGCAAAGTGAAACAAGACCCTCAGGGAGCAGGTGCACCCTAGAGTGGTGCTGGAGGGCTGTCTCTGCAGGCAGCATCCCACTTGCCTGCTCACTGGCCCTCATCAGCCAGCCCCCGCCCCCCGCCGCATACTTTGCCAGCCTCACTCCCTGGGCCAGAGCCTGCTGACACAATAAGAGGGAGAGGGGCAGCGTCAGGGGCAAGGCAAGAGGAAAGAAGGAAGGGCAGCAGCAGGCTTCAGCCCAGGAGGCAAGGCCAGCAAGGTGGCATGTTGCACTTTGCCTCAAGCAGCCAATTGAACTGAGCCACTGCTAGGTACAAGTTCCACTGTTTAAATGCCAAGTAATAGTGCAGCCTTTTGATGATCTCGCTTAAAGGTTTTAGTTGCATAAATCTTTTTTAGAGTGGTCACCACTGTAGTTAAACTATGTGGTGTTTTTTACATCTTGAGAAGTCAGAAACATAATGAAATGAATGGTTACTACTTGGTTTTATCCAGACTTTTCTCATAGTTTTATCATTTTATCTGTTGTATGCTTACATGATCTTTTCTGTTTATGTATAAAAACCAGGAGCTTATGTTTTCCAATCAACTCATTCTTTGCAGGCAAGGAAGATGGAAAATTTTGTAAAAAAGTGACTGTTAGGATGACAATACGCAAGAATGACTGTCGAAGCAACACACCAGTAAGTAAAGAAGCAGCAGTGCCCCATTATTGTGGCCGACATCCAGAACAGAAGTCTGCAAGTGCTCTTAACATCCATCACCATGCAGCGTTCACCCTCATTCTGGTGCACCCACTCTCCAAGGTGTGAGCACTTTGGTGCTGCATGCAAGAGTGCAAATTTTTCAAATCTCACCTGTGTGCAGAAGTGCTCTGTTAGAATGAAAAACATTGCTGAGGATCAAGTAATGCATTGCCACTCCAACTGAGCACTTCTGGAACACGGCCAAAAAATATTTGCACTCTTGTGCAAGGGTGCAAAAGCAACCACATCTAAGAGAGCAGGCACACCAGCATAGGGACTAGTGCTGTGTGGCGGCAGAGGTTAGGAGCACCTGTGGACTATTGGTCTGGATAAAATTGGCTGATATCCAGAGCAATAGTCCACAGGTGTGCCTAACCTCTGCTGCCACACAGCACTAGTCCCTATGCTGGTGTGCCTGCTCTCTGAAATGTCGTTGCTTATACGGTTTTGCCTTATTCCTGGTTGGAAGTGATTAATTAATTTATTTCGCTATTCTTATTTACTCTTTAAAAAACCAACCAACCACGTTTTGTGCTTTTTTCCAGGTAAACATTGTTTCCTGTGATGGAAAATGTCCTTCTGCAAGCATATATAATTATAACATCAATACATATGCGAGGTTCTGCAAATGTTGCAGGGAACTTGGGCTGCACAGACGCAGTGTGCAGCTATATTGCAGTGGCAACTCAACCTGGGTCAGCTACACCATTCAAGAACCCACAGACTGTTCTTGCCAGTGGTCATGAAACAATGCTAAAAAGTCAGTGAGTTCAACATATTTGAAGGGAATTAATTTTATTCCCAGAATTGTAAAACAAATTATTGATATCTCATCCTTTGAAAACACAGTTACTTGCATTTACAAAAAGAAGCAGTTTTTCCAAAAAGAAATCAGCATAACCTCCATTGTGTTCTGGACCGCTGTGTTAAGAGGTGAATTCTTAGAGCACAAATCACAGGCCTCAGGTGGGGATGTGCATTCCTATATGTAACTAAGCATGTATCCAGCTAGTACATTTGGCTGGATGGCATCACCATCTATATCAACATCGGCACCCAAATGTGCATCCATTAGCTATGCACACCAAATGCAGATGCATGTAGCTCTTACCATCTGGCTGGAGTAAATGCGGCTATCCATGTGTTCTTATAGATAATTTGCATTACTACACCTTCATAATCTATTGTTACATAATAATTAAAATATTTGCAAGACTGTGGGGGCCTTCTTAAAATTAAATTTCATAAAGTTAGGTTTTTGTGGTATGTGCCAACTTCCAAAGAGAAAGGGGTTGCCTTTGAAAGACAGATAGTTTAGTACTGATTTCTGTGTCTGATTCATTCTGTGTCAACCACACCACCACTTACTTTAAAATGTTGTCAGTGGTATAATTTCTTGAATATCTTGCAGCAGGTCTTGGAAAAAAGCTTGCATCTTGCAGTAGTGAATGCATACATGTTTGATGCCTATGAAGGAAAACTATCAGAATGATATTCAAGCTGTTCAGTATAAATCACACTGATATTGCAAATGAAGGCAAAAGATATAATTTTAGGCATGTTCATCAGGGAAATATTTTCAATATTGGCAACTGTATATATCCACATATTCCCTGGTATGAAATATGATTTTCTAAAGTATTTTTATGGAGTTACATGAAAGCATATTTTCTAGGAAACGTAGCTCATCCTACAATTTGAAGTTATCTAATTTAAATTTAGAAACAGAGTTATCTATCTTAAAAAAACAGGAGGAGCAATTAAACAAATATGCCAGCTGATCATGTGAGAAGATATTTCCCCTTCCTGTCAAATGAATGCACTTTAGCTCTTTTGCCTTCCCCTGTAGTATCCTAGTGTAATTCTGACTTTTGCTTGTTTCTTAAATATAGCAGCTGACATCCTGACAAGTGAAGCGAGGACACACAGAGACGCTGCTCTTGATGCAGCCGGAGACTTCCTCATTACTGCTGTGTGGCAGGAGGGGCCATTTTGCTGATCTTTCCTCCCTCTGGAAGTTCTCTGTGCAACCTGAGCTGTGCGACCCTCAGAGATCTATTTTTGGAAGGCACAGTACACTTCAAGAGGCAGGGGAGATAAACTTAGATCACTCCCCCATGCATGCTGCGGTTCATAAGTCACTGCATCCTCATTAGTCAGGATGTCAGCCAGTGGCCACAATCTAAAGAATGACACAACTAACTCTGTATGCATTGGTGGCTTTGAGTTTTTGGTCTCCCCCACCCCAGAAACAGCAACTTCACTTTACTGCATTGTAGGCTGCTTTTGAAACTCAAGAATGTTTCTTTCCAAATTTCCAAAAAGCAAAACATCTCTAAAGCAACAATCCTAAACACATTTACTTGGTAGAGAGCCCAGTGAATTCACCGGGAATCATTTCCAAGTAGACATGCATAAAATTGCACAGTGTAGTGAAGAAATGGTAAGGGCAGGGCAGTCCCACAAACAAAGTGGGCTGGGTGGGAAGGCAGGATCCTATCTATTTTCCTCCAGACCACCAGAGCCTCTTCTGGGCTCTGCCACTCACATGCCCATATGACCAACATGGTAGCAGACTCCCAATGTGGGATTGAGAGGAGGAAGTCCTCCCATATCCCACTATGCACAAAGCAAGCAGTAGGGGTGTGCAGAAACTGGTTCAGAAGCCCTTTTATGGACCTCTGAACTGGTTTGAAGGTCCAGCGATTTAGCCAGTTCAGTGGTGGTGGGGGCTTACCTTTAAGGAGCAGGGAGGTGTTCTTACCCCCCCGCCACATTTTCCATGCCAGCACTGCGCTTAAAAACAGCCCTGCAGGACAGCAGCATACCTCCTTGCTGCCCCGGTGTGCATCAGACCAGAAGTTCCTGGTGCGCATGTGCACGCTGCGCATGTTGCACGCCCACACGTGCACCAGGTGCTTCTGGTCCAATGCAACTGGGGCAGCAAGGAGCTTTGCTGCCATCCCACAGGGCTGTTTTTAAGCACAGTGCCAACGGGGAAAACGTGGTGGAGGGAGATAAGAGCACCCTCCCTGCTCCTTAAACGTAACCCCCCTGTCATCGAACCAGCCATCACTGGTTCCGTGCACATCCCTAGCGAGCAGTGAAGAGGCAGCCTGTGGCAGTGCGACAGCACTCCTCTCGCTGACCATGCTCTCGACAGTTCTCGTTGGTTGCTGCTCCCAGCAGCCATTTTTGCCAGCACAGTGCTGCAGACAATCAAAAAGTGAAGTAGGACAGGCTCCTTCTCTCTTTTTACCCAGGTAGCAGATCTGGGCTACCTGGATCTGCAGGTTGGGAGGCCTCCCAGGGGTTCACTCGACACGAACTGCCTGGGTTAACTCTCTCCTACCCAGGCAATTGGTGTCGTGAGAATGGGCTTGGTAGCTAATATTTCTGCCTCAGTTCCAATGCAGTCATGAAGTCTGCACAGCTTGGCAGATTGTTCTCTCAGCCCTTAAAGGAATCCACCACCACTCAACCCATTCCCACATATCTGAATTCCAGACTGCTGCTTCCTTATCCCCAGGTCTCACTCTTATAACCTAGTAACATGCTAATCAGTTTCCTATGACTCATTGATGAATTTTGAACCTTCCTTTCAGAATCTCTGGTAAAAGACGTTGCTTCTTGCAGTTCAGTCAAACATTAATAGGGCAACGGTCACATGGATTTGTTTGCTATTAATTTCTACACACTTTGCATGTTGTTCATTTATCCAGTACACAGGAAGGCCTTATTTGGTAGTTTTTCTGTTAGTGCTTTAAAGTGTTAGATGCAACAATACTTCTGTATACTTCATTTATAATATGTTGTGCAACCCTTAACTGAGTTTTTGCTATACAGCATGTCCATCTAATGCTGGATTTTTTTAAAAAATCAAGTAAAAGAGGCTGGTTTGTTGTTCTGAGCCATCTATATTCATTGTTCCCAACAAAATTTGCAACATAAGCAGTCATATTTTACACTGGATAATAAAAACTTTTTTAAAAGTCTTGCTTCTCAAAGAGAATGTGTTTGTCCACTTTACTTCAACTCTTTAACAAAACGTTTATTTTTAGGCCTCTACCTAAATTACAGCCCATCAAAATGTACAGCATTCGGAGAGCACAGAGAGAAGCTTTTGTTGGCTGCTCCTCAGCTTGGAAACATTTCTCTGGTCATCAATGCATAGTTACAGTAAATAAGAATGAAATGCTCCCAGAGTTACATTTTTCAATCACATTTAACAAATGGTCAAAGATGCACCTGAGCCTTCTGACATTGTAAAGATCACGAAACATGAGATGTGCTTCTTGCAGGGTTTTTGTGACATTCACTGCAGTTCACATTAGATGCTCATATAAGGCTGTTACAAAGATGCATGTCTGTGACTATTTCAGAATACTTCCTTACACACAATTTTTCAGAGGGAAGTGTTACATCAGAAGTGCCTTACATGTCATACATGTATTCATCCATTTGTGTAAAGAACCATAAAAAGCCTTAGGCAGCATAGAAATGTTTTAAATAAATGTATTAGATGTGCATGAAACAGATTTTGCGTTCTGTTTCCAGCTTGAAACAGAATGCAAAACAGCCTAAATGTTCAGTCGAAACACCAGTCGAGCCGGCTGTTTTGACGGAAAAACTCAAAACATTTTGCATATTTTGGCCAGAGGGAACAGTAGGGAACTCAAAATACCCCTTTGTTCTCCATGGGTAGCTCATAGGGACACCAAAGTGGGTGGTGTGGTAGGGTATGATGGGTGCCACCTTATCACCCAATTCACACCCTCCCAGTTTCTGTCTTGCTCCTAGCAACAGGGTTGTGTAAGAGCTCCTGCTTATTTTCTGCCTAAGACCTTTGCCACTTCGGCCTCCATGAAGCTTGATTCATCTATTTAGCCAGGGTGCGAAGGACATAGATCCTTTTCAATTTGTCTACAAAAAAACCCCCTCATTAAAATTGGTGTTTTAGTAAATTGATTTGGCTCATTGGATTTTTTACTCTTATTGTTCCTTTTACTTTATTTCACTTATTATGCACCTTGCTTGCCACACTTTGGGGCAGATTTGGGACATAAAGTGGGATCTGGGGTAGAAGAGTGGGGTGGGGTGGTAGTGCCTAATGGGTGGAGGCTACCACCCAAATTGCAGGAGGATTGGGCAAAGGGCTGATTTTTGGTGAATTGTTGAAGTTTACGCATCTTCCCTCCCCCCATAAGGTATAATAGAGGTGTATCACTTCATGTCGGGGGGAAAGGGGTGGCCTAGAGCGGTGTGGGGTTGGTGGTAGTGGCAAGGTGGGCAAGGAAGCTACCAGAATTTTTTCAAAGGATTTGGGCAGAGGGCTGATTTTTGGTGATTTGTTGAAGTTTACGCATCTTTAAGGTTTTTCTCCATACAGAATCATGTAGGTTTCAGCAGCCCCATAACTGCAATTGGGGTGCGCTGGGGTGGCCCAGAGTGAGTGGCGGTGTAGTGAACAGAGGTTGCCAGCCACCCCCATGGGTTTCTAACCCATGGGGTACAGGGTTCTGTTGTTTCTGAGGTGTTCTGTGTGTGGATTCTCTGATAGCAAATGAGAGTGGATTCATGGTTTGTATTGAAAATCTCATTTGCTACCAGAGAATTTACACTCAGAACTTAAACAATTCACCAAAAGTCAGCCCTTTTCCCAATCCCTCTGCAATTTGGATGGTAGCCTCCACCCATTAGGCTCTACCACCCCATCCCACTCTTCTGCCCCAGATCCCATTTTATGTCCCAAAGGCACTAAAATTTCAACAATTCACCAAAAATCAGCCCTTTGCCCAATTCCTCTGCAATTTGGGTGGTAGCCTCCACCCATTAGGCACTACCACCCCACCCTACACTTTTGTCCCTGGGACCCATTTTTTGATCTGAATCGATTCAGATTAATTCAGATCCAAATCAAAACACCAAAAATCCAAATTACACACCCCTACCCACCAATTCAACTTTTCAGTACACTAGCTCTGGAGCCTGCAGAACGAATGACTGTACCCATGTCTGGGGCAGACCATAGCAGTTTGCCCGTGTCAGAGTCCTGGGTCACATCTATACAAGATCTACACCAGATAATTGGGAATATTCTCTCAATCTCTAAATTATTCCACACAACCACTTTATGATCTCCCCAGTATCCAGGAATCTAACCAAACACCATCTAATGACCTAATCTGCTACAGATAAAGGACATTGAGCCAGTGCCATTGACCAAATTATGTCAAGGCATCTACTCCATTTTATTCCTAGTGCCCCCAAGTTAAATGAGATATGGAGGGCAACTGATTCATTTTCATATGCAAATTCTACAGCATCAATGAGACTATCCTTCCCAGGGACTTCCTAGCTTCAATAAACTTATCCATAACATACCTCTACATTCCGATTCTCCCAGCTCACCACCAGTTTCCTCTGATCATCACCAACAACACTAACAGTGTTGGGCTCTTCCTTTTGGTCTATCATCTGCCCATGGGTGTTTACCAAGATAATGGTGGCACTCATGTTGCACAGGAGGATCAAGAAGATCCACATCTATTCCTGCCTCAATAACCTACTCATCTGGTTACCCTCCTTTCATCAGCGCACAAAATATGTTCATCTGGCTCTTCAGTTTATAGATGCTCATGGTTTCATTGTGAATCAGGCAAAGAGTCACCTCATTCCCACCCAAACCATCCAACATTTAGAGGCCTGGTTCAGCACATCCAGAATTACCCTTCTCTTGGACAGGATTTTCAAACTTATCCAGTCTCCTCTTGCATAAACACTCAGCAGATCTGATGCTTCTCTCTCAAGTCCGGGGATCTATGATTGCATGCCTAGACTGCACTCCCTGGGCAAGATGGCACTCTTGACCTCTCCAGTGACTCTTACTCCCGTGGCAGGATTAAATCATGATCCAACCTGACAACCTATTTACCTTGGGACTAGGTTCCCCTATTCTTCCTATGGTGTCTCTCCCGAATCACTCGCTCAGGAGTCCCCCTCAGCTGCCCAGAGTGGTGTCATGACAGGCGCCAGCCTCCTAGACTAGGGAGTCTATTTCAATAACCAAGTTGCCAGGGCAGGTGGAGCCAAATGGAGCTTCAACATAGCATCAACTGGCTGGAGTTAATCACTTCCTCTCTTTTCTCCACCATTGCTACATCCTCATCTGTACAGACAATACAACAGCCAAGTCTCATGTGAACCACCAGCAGGCACCGGGTCCCTCTCTCTCATGAAAGAAGCAAACCTGTTTCACTGGCTCAAGTCTCACCTTGTCTCCATCAAGGCAGAGCATCTCAGTAGCACTGCAAACATAAAAGCCAGCTGTCAATCTTTGGATCCCATGGAGTAAAGTCTTCACAATGAGATGTTCCTTGACTCACCAACTAGGCCATGAAGCAGTGGACCTCTTTGTTTCCCCAGCCAATCACAAACTTCCCATATTCTTCACCAGGTTCTTCTCTCCCCAGCAGTGGATGTGGACACCCTAACAAGAGATTGGCCCCCAGGTATCCTCTATGTCTTCTCCAGCAGTGCTTATCTCCAGTGTAATGAAAAGCTAATTCTAATTGCTCTTCACCAGTCAATGACAGCATAGTTCTTTGACTTTCTAGCCCTGTCTAGAGAATCACCTTTTAGCCCTTCCACTTCAGCCAGATCTACTCACATAGGACCCACTTCTTAACCCAGACCCAGATTGGCTACATCTTTGCATCTGGAGGCTGAGCACTCATTACTAGAAAAGAGAGGTTACTCCAAGGCTATCCAAGATACCATCTTGGCCTCCTGGCACCTCACCAGCAAAAAGAATTACCAAGCAACTTGGGCCACCTTCCTAGATTGGGCTTAAAGAAAACATATCTCCACCCTTTCTGTGGATGCCCCTCAGATCCTGGCTCTTCTCCAAGTAGGCCTCAATTGGGAACTTTGTCCCAGCACATTAAAATGCCAAGCCTTGGCTCTTTCCACTGTCTTTAGACCATTTTCCTCATCCCCACATACAGAGATTCCTCAAAGGAGCCTCCAATATTTCTCGTGGAATTTTTCCATCATGGAATCTCAACAGGGTTCTTACCACACTCACCACAAACCCATTTGAGCAACTCAGGTCTATTGCTCTGAAGCATTAGTCCTATAAAGTTCTCTTTCCCATAGTCATCCCATTGGCCCACAGGATGTCTGAGTTGGAATTGCTCTCGTGTACAGGGGCATAGCTAGGGAAGTGAGGGTCCATGTTTGCCCCTCTCCCCGGCGGCCACTTGGAGTGAGGGAGATAATGAAGAAAATAGGGAGAGGTGGAGCTGGTGGTCCCTCAGGAGCTGGGGGCCCCGGGTTCTTTGAACCTATTTGCTCAATTATAGACATAGCCCTGCTCGTGTACAAAGAGCTGTGCCTTTTCCAACCTGACAGTTATTCTAAAGACTAACCCAGCCTTTTTGCCTATGGTAAACACTACCTTCCACAGGTCACAATACATTTTTCTTCCTTCTGTCCTTCTGCTAACTCAAGGAGTAAACCTGGCACACCCTTTATCTGCAGAGAGCCCTTCACATTTACATAGGGAGGACTAAAGAATTCAAACATTTCGACTTTCTGTTAATCTCCTTTCAATTCACTCCTACCCTGTTGGACAGTGCTGTGGAATGTCCCATTGTAAGGCAGCCTTCCTATACTGTGTAAGAAAGAAACTTTGGACTTACCACGAAGGATTCTTTCTGCACAGTGTATGGAGACTATCCAGTCCACTCATGGATTCTGTCTCTTAATTACTTGGGGGACTCAATTTTGAGAGGTGGCAACTATCAGGGAAAACAGATTATCAGATTCAGGTTATTGCTTTTCTGTTCCTTCTCATTATCTGTGCTTTTTCTTGTTTTATTTTCTTTCTTCTGATTATGGAAGCTGCAACAATCCCAGAATTGACAGGGTCCTGCTCCCTCAACCTGTTGGGATTCTACCTAGCATAATCAACTGATTTACATAAGCCTGTCTATTGGAGCAAGTTAGACACACAACCCATTGTAGGAATGACCTCCATACACTGTGTAGAAAGAACCCTTCTTGTTATACCAGTAAATAAACCAATCTGAAGCAGGATTTTTGACCCATATAAATGTTGAATGGTAGTCACTGCTAGCAATGGCAGCTAGTAGTTTCTTTGTTTATATAAGCATGTTCAGTGTTAAGAATAGTTATGTGTAGGGCCAGGTTTCCCTTTGCATTTTCATCATTATATTTCCATTAAGAGTGACTGAAGTACAAATAAATTTAACTGTTTTACAAATTTGGTCTTCCAAAATGCAATGTGTTCCACATTTTATGTTTTAATTACAATCAAAGCTTAAAGAGCACTCTTGCTCTTGATCTCTCTTCCCTAATCCCACAGCTGTGTTATCTAAGCTCTATTCCCTCTTGGCAGCTGTACTGTTGACTTCTTGCTTCCTAAAGAGGACAAAAGACAGACAAGTACTATTTTGAAATGCACATTTTGACCAGGCCCTAATAGGCCTGATCTCTTGTCTTGCTTGTGTGCAGGGTGATGACCTTGCAGACTTGTGCTTCCACAGGGGTTCTGAGCTTTAATTGGATGTGGGCTCTGCAATATATGTCTGACATTCTTTAAAGAGCTGTGGCTTAGTTGGGGAGTATTTTGCACTTTTCTTGCTGATTACCAATATCAGAAATTAAAGCTGAAAAAAACATGCAGGCACACGCACACATGATGGGTACTCTGGGGGAGAGAGAGAGAGAGAGCAGCTAAAGAAACAGCAGGAAATGACTTGCCTAGCAAGCATGAGGTTGCCGGTTCAAATCCTGCCTGGTATGTTTCCCACACTATGGGAAATACCTATATCGGGCAGCAGCAATATAGGAAGATGCTGAAAGTTATCTTCTCATACTGCGCAGGAGATGGCAATGGTAAACCCCTCCTGTATTCCACCAAAGAAAACCACAGGGCTCTGTGGTCACCAGAAGTCGACACCAACTTGACAGCACACTTTACCTTTAAAGAGTAATAAAGTAATGAACAGTTTTTTGTCTGCTTTGGGAAATACTGAATTTAGCTATGGGAACATAGGAAGCTGCCTTATACTGAGTCAGACCTTTGGCTCATCTATCTCAGTATTGTCTACACAGACTGACAGTAGCTTCTCCAAGCTTACAGACAGGAGTCTCTCCTATCTTGGAGATGCCAAGGAGGGAACTTGGAACCTTCTGTATACAAGCATACTGGTGTTGTTCCCAGAGTGGCCCCATCTGAACAGTGTTCATACATAGTTTCCAATTAAAATGCAAACCAGACCCTGCTTAGCAAAGAGGGCAATTCATGCTTGCTACCACAGGATCAGCTTTCCTCCCGACTGGGGAATCCTAAAAGTAGAGGATATGACTTTCGACCACCTAATGATGGAACTTTATATGTGAAACACAATGCCCTTCAACCAGTATGCAACACTACCCAAAACCACTTCAGTTAACTCTGCATGTAGTGCACCATCTAAAACTGATATTCAGCTTTACTCATGTAAGGACTATTATTATTGTTGTTGTTGTTATTATTGTTGTTGTTATTACATTTATATCCTGCTCTTCCTCCAAGGAGCCCAGAGCGGTGTACTACACACTTGAGTTTCTCTTTCACAACAACCCTGTGAAGTAGGTTAGGCTGAGAGAGAAGTGACTGGCCCAGAGTCACCCAGTTAGTTTCATGGCTGAATGGGGATTTGAACTCGGGTCTCCCCGGTCCTAGTCCAGCACTCTAACCACTACACCACTCTGGCTCTCCTTTACTTCTGCTCTCTGCTCTTCTGTTTCTTACTTCTTACTTCTATCTCTTTTGTCCATATGATCTAATTAGTGCTGAAGATATCCAAATAACTGCTAACTTTCAGACTGTCAGAAGAAGAGTAGCCTACACATCCATACCATCCAGACCAGGGATTCTCAGCGTTGGGTTCCCAGATGTTATTGGACTTCACCTCCCATAATCCCTAACCAAAGGCCACTGGGGCTGGGGATTATGGGAGCTGGAGTCCAATATCATCTGGGGACCCAGTGTTGAGATTCCCTGATCTAGACCATCAGGCATAACATGTCAACTAAAAAACATTCTACCAGGATAGATTATTCATAGTAATCTTAATATTTCACCAGATACCTTAAAAGAACTCTTTAAGAGTGATTATTACTATTAAGGCTGAAAGAAGGAATATAAAGCTAGTAATGTCGGTTTCTGTCTGTGTATGTGTTTGTAGAACAGCAATTTGAAACTTATTACAGAAAAAGAGAATTAACAGGCCATATTCTCCAACACAGCAGATATCTATCTGTAGAAAACATACTTAAAATATGACAAAAGGATCATTTTCCTGGTTCTCATTAAGCCCTCAGGTTCCACTAAAATGAAAGATACAGTTTTCAGTCTTCTTGATGTGAGAGCCAGATAACCTGGCAATCTTTCCTCAACAGAGTTTTGTGACCAAAATAAAGAAATAAAAAAGAAAAGAAAGAAGAGGAGGAGGAGGAGGAGAATTTGGAGACTGCTATTAGCAAAAGGTTCTCATCTTCTGAATCTAGATTTGTGCTTTTCCTCATAATGTTCCAGTGCAACCTCTACAATAAAAATCCATTTTAGTTTGGGGTTGGAAATTAAATCAGTTTAATACAGCAACCTATCCTTTCTGACAGCATTGCTTTCTAAGTGATCCCCAGTATGGAATTCATATCATTAGAAGATTTGTATCTCAGCTTGCTTCTCCTTGACAAGAAGAATAAAAGGGAATGGTGACATTTTCCAATTTTAGGCTTGTCTGTGTTGTAACACTTCTGAATCCTCTGTCAACAGTGGCATGGTGTTGCACGCAGAGTGTTGGTTTTTTGTTTTAAATTTAAATCTCTTTCCAGGATCCATCTGTTATATAAATAAAAATAATGCAGCCCTATATTTTTATGGTACACTAATCCACCTTGGCTATGGTCTAATTATCAAATGATTTCATGCTACCCCGGTGGCAAGCTACATCCAGGCCCCTGAACACTTGCTGCTTAGGTCTTTTTAAATCCTCTTTGCACAGTTTCATTCATAAATTTGCTATGGCTTTTAAGGCAACATAGTCTGAAGCATATATTCTGATATCAAATAAGTGCATTTATGTTTCCACAATTCAGCAACTTAAATTTCAAATGCTCCACTTCACACATTACTTTATGCCCACCTTTTCCAGCTCTGATACTTGAACATATTATGATACAGTAGATTGATTCAGGGTGTCTGAAATATGGGATACACAGTTCTGATGACACTGCTTTTGACCCCCATGGTTGATTTTTCTGCATTGAAGCAACATAATGAGATCCCAGGAGCCAAATCACTACTGTTGTCATTTACCTGATTCTTAATCGTAAGGGATTTTCATGGCAATTGGGGTGTGATTCTTGTGCCCTGGATATAGAAGTCTAATCAGTCTGTGGCACTAGATTTCTTTCAAATATTTCTCTATTGGCATGCAACTGTTGTAAAACCAGTGCAAAAACTGATGCTGGCAAATATACCATACTGGTGCATTTGGTGTTCATGGAAAAGAATATTAACAGCTGTGATATGACAGTGACTGGGACTCAAAGTGTTTTTCAGCTCCCTCTGCATCATCTGGAGGTGCAAGGGTCCTGCTGATCACTTGTTGCAGAAGCACTTTGAAGCACAGATTTCTTTGGATTCCAGACAATTTATTTTAATGATTGGATATTCAGCAACAGTCTTAAAAACTCATCATTGTGTCATGGCCTATGAAGTCAGTGCAGCGGCCATGGTTTGTACCTTGGGAGTTAATGAAACATCTTAATCTTAGCAAGGAGGTCAAGCTACAATTGCCATAACAAAAATAAAGTTGCACTGACAATTTACTTGTGCTGAGCATAAGGTTCATACAGGTGAAACTCAGAAAATTAGAATATTGTGCAAAAGTCCATTAATTTCAGTAATGCAAATTAAAAGGTGAAACTGATATATGAGACAGACGCATTACATGCAAAGCGAGATAAGTCAAGCCTTAATTTGTTATAATTGTGATGATCATGGTGTACAGCTCATGAAAACCCCAAATCCACAATCTCAGAAAATTAGAATATTACATGGAACCAAGAAGACAAGGATTGAAGAATAGAACAATATCGGACCTCTGAAAAGTATAAGCATGCATATGTATTCAGTACTTGGTCTGGGCCCCTTTTGCAGCAATTACTGCCTCAATGCGGCGTGGCATGGATGCTATCAGCCTGTGGCACTGATGAGGTATTATGGAAGACCAGGATGCTTCATTAGCGGCCTTCAGCAATTCTGCACTGTTTGGTCTCATGTCTCTCATCCTTCTCTTGGCAATGCCCCATAGATTCTCTATGGGGTCAGGTCAGGCGAGTTTGCTGGCCAATCAAGCACAGTACACTGTATACTTTTCAGAGGTCCGATATTGTTCTATTCTTCAATCCTTGTCTTCTTGGTTCCATGTAATATTCTAATTTTTTGAGATTGTGGATTTGGGGTTTTCATGAGCTGTACGCCATGATCATCACAATTATAACAAATTAAGGCTTGACTTATCTCGCTTTGCATGTAATGCATCTGTCTCATATATCAGTTTCACCTTTTAATTTGCATTACTGAAATTAATGGACATTTGCACGATATTCTAATTTTCTGAGTTTCACCTGTAGGACCTTAGATTTCAGGTCTTCTGATGGCCCAGTATCCTCATCAACCATGGTAGCACTTAATTACCGCAGACAAGGCAGTGAGCAAGCACTAGCACAAGAGTTTTGACTCATACCAGAGCTGGAGTCCTTAAATCAGATTCTTTGCCTTCTGGATTGTGTTGCTAGTCTGCAGTTCTTGTTATTTATTTCAGTGGGCCACTTTGATGGTAAAGTATTTGTATGAATAAGTCCCTAAATGGCTCCAATTTGGATTCAGGTGGGAAAAGAGCCCCTGGCCTCTCAGCTGGCCCCACCCCACCCCCGGCCACTCTTCCTTGCTGTCTCTGGCTTGCCTCAGTCCTTTAAAGCCCAAACTCCCCAGACAAATCTCTCATGTGGACTCCGGAGCCTGGCTGATGGAAACTAGACTCCATGCAGCTGCAGCTCATCAGGACAATCAGGTCTGTGGCTCAAGTTGGCATCAGAGATTCCAGCAGCCAATGTTCTCTGCTGTTCAAGGCCGAAGGAAAGAGGCAGGGCCAGCTCAGGAAATCTCCCAGTTCAGGCCAGGGAGATTCAGGTGTGGAAAGAGTCCCAGGCCTCTCAGCTAGCCCACCCCCACCCCAGTCCAGGGTTTCTTAACCTTGGGCCCCCAGATGTTGTTGGACTACAACTCCCAGAATCCCCAGCCACAAAGGCCATGTTTGGGGATTCTGGGAGCTGTAGTCGAACAACATGGATGGCTTTTAAAAGGGTTTGGATAATTTCATGGAGGAGAGGTCTATCATCTGCTACTAGTTAGAGGGTTAAAGGCCACCTCCAGCCTCAAAGGCAGGATGCCTCTGGGTACCAGTTGCAGGGGAGTAACAGCAGGAGAGAGGGCATGCCCTCAACTCCTGCCTGTAGGCTTCCAGCAGGATCTGGTGGGCCACTGTGCAAAAGAGGATGCTGGACTAGATGGGCCTTGGGCCTGATCCAGCAAGGCTGTTCTTATGTTCTTAACATCTGGGGGCCCAAGGTTAAGAAACCCTGCCCCAGTCCATTTGACTCTGAGGTTCATCTTCTGCAACAGAGATCAATCCATAGCCTTTCACTGAAGTTCTTGTGTCAGCCCTTACCCTGCATGCCTCTCATTGATCCATAGCACTCAAATCCCAAGAGGCCACTTCTTCAGGTTCACCCACCATACCATCAGGACTCCTTTGCCCCTTCCCAGGGCCACTGTGAACCCTTCCCTTAAACTCTGCACCCTCTGCCCTTCTTGTTCGTTCTGTGGTTTGACTAGCAGAACTGCATACATCAAAGGAAATTAGGCTGCTGCTATCTCCTAAATAATACAACCTGAGGCAGACAGTATTGGACCATGAAACCTTTTTGTGTCCTTCTCAATAAGGGTTCACAATCGAATCATAATCACTAATAACTGCGCTTAAATCTAAATATTGCCATTATCTGACATCTAAATAGGTTTACAGTGAATCTCCCATGTAGTCCCATGACAGCATATCCTGTATAAATATCAGTTCTATTTATCTAAATGGGGATTAAAGTGATCAGGGGAAATTGATCAGACCTAAGCCCAAGGCCCAAAGCTGATTCCTTTAAAATGGCAGCAAGATATACTAGAGAACTGGGAAGTTGATAAAACTGATATTTGTACAAATGCTTATTTAATTTCAAGGTTTGTCCAGTTCTTCATATATGAATCCTAAGTTATCATCCTACCAATACGTGGATAAATCCAATACATTTTCCAGGGGCTATTTTAGCCAATGTGTCATTGAGGACTCTTGTCTCCTGTTACACTTTTGCAAATTCCCTCTCCTCTTCTCTGAAACTATTAAATTATGATCTAGATGCTTGCAATGAACTGAAAGCCTAGCCGAGTTACATAGCCTCATAAGTCTGAGACCTGCTTATTGCTCATCCAGTCTATTTCGGTTTACATGTCATCTGAAGTTTAAATTAAAGTCTTAAAAACGTTTGCCGCATAATGTTTGGTGCAAGGCACTGTTTAAGAAAATCCTTCTCCAAAACATTTAAGATGTGCTTTTAATTTGAGGAATTAGTCTAAATCCTGCTTAGATTATTATTTCAGCAAGAGGTGCCTGGGAACAGACTGGAAGTGATGCCAGGTGCATGTCCAGTGCCAAAGCTAGTTTAGAGTAAATTTGCTTTAAAACACAGGTTCAAGGACCCTGTCCTTTATCATCAAATGCCAAACCAATCTATGAAGAATTATACATAAAACACAAGCAGGGATTTAAATATAAATAAAACAACAGCCTGCTGTTATTTTTACTCTCACACACACAATCTGCTGCCTTGTAGACATTTGAAATATTACAATTTCCATTAAAAGATCAGATATTGTTTTCTCCTCCAAAGTCCTGTTTTTATTTAGTTATAAAATTGCCAGACTTTTCATCAAATTCCAACCAAGAGCAAAGGGGAGATGCACCTGCCATAACTAGCATCCCCCCCATGCAGCTTAATTACTGTAGATTAGGGATGTGCAGAATCACAATTCAAATAGCGATTCACAGCACACTCCTTACAACTTTAAAAGAGAGGAGAGGAGAGGAGAGGAGGTCCCTACCGCTCACCACCACTTCCTGTTTTGGTGGCACTCTCCCCAACTATCATCACGTGTCATCGGCGCTTTCCCCAGCTGCCCTCACACAACGCTGGCACACACATGGCCTCCACTCATGACCATGCAAATAGCTGCCATGCGTGCGTGGAGGCCATGTGCATAACGGTGCCACACAAGGGCAGCTGGGGAAAGTGCCACTGGTGTGTGCTGATAGCTGGAGGTAGTACCTCCAAAACAGGAAGTGGTGGTGAGTAGGGGTGTGCACAAAACCACCTGGCCTGGTTCGGTCTGAGTCCGAACTGGACTGGGCCAGTTCAGTCCAGCACCCCCTCAAAAACCCCTGTTTGGTTTGTTTCAAGGGGTTCATGAATAAAATAGAAGTTTTTTAGTCACTTGTTCCCTCCAGGGTCACTAGCGCGGCCGCTGGGGGGGCCTCTGGAGGTGCCTCCCCCCCACTGGCCTCCAAAATTGCCCCCTCACCTGGTTTGGGAACTCTTTGGCCCATTCTGGGCCTCACCCCTGTCATGGTGGCCATTTCGGGAGCTGCCGCACATGCCTAATGGGGCTCTGCATGGCCTGGGGTGTTTGGTCTGGCGCCGAACCAAACCGGGAGGTGTTCAGTCCGGTGCCGGACCTGTTTGCACACCCTTAGTGGTGAGTGGTGGAGGAGCAGGAATGGACCTGCTCTCCTCCCTTTAAAAGGTGCGGGGGATGTGCTGTCACTGTTTGAATTATGATTCATGCATATCCCTACTGTAGATAAACTGTCTCTCAGGTCCACCTCACAAAGTGGATTGGCTAGTGCAACAACATTTTCTCTATGCTGCAGTCAAATACTGAAAAGTACAGTGTTCATGTACCCTGCATATGATATGGCCATTTCATATATAAGCAGGTTTAGCTCACATAAACATCCATACAGATGTATGCATGCATTGTAGTGTGCATTCTTTTGCTCACTCTCACACATTCATGCAAACATACTCTTTCTTCATATGCACACAGAATATACATGGTCTTTTTTTGATATACATATTCATAAAAGGAAACCTTTCCCTTATCTAAATCAGAATTAACTTGGTTGAGACTTAGACAAAGTGATTTCATCAGCAAAGTTTCTTCTGGGAATGCATGTATGTATGTATGTATGTATGTATGTATGTATGTATGCATGTATTTATTTATTTATTTATTTATTTATTTGACACATTTGTATACTGCCCAAAACACAAGTCTCTGGGCGGTTTACAACAAAACAATAAAGACTACCAATAAAAAGATTAAAACATTTCAACAATTAAAATTTAAAATGTTAAAACTATTAAAAACACAGTTAAAACAATATATAATTAAAAGCCTGGGTGAACAAATGTCTCTTGACTGCCTTTTTTAAAGTTGTAAGAGATGGGGAGGCTCTTATTTCAGCAGGAAGTGTGTTCCAAAGCCTCAGGGCAGCAATGGAGAAGGCCTGTCCCTGAGTAGCGGGGGGGGGGCCCTCTGGAGGCACCTCCCCCCCCCACTGAAATTGGGATGCTACTCATAAGAAGATACAAACAGTGCTGCTGGATTAGACCCAAGTCCTATCTAGTCCTGCATCCTGTTTCACACAGTGGCCCACCAGATGCCTCTAAGAAGCCCACAGGCAAGAGATGAGCACATGCCCTCTCTCCTGCTGTCGCTCCTCTGCAACTGGTATTTAGAGGCATCTTGCCACTGAAGCTGGCCTATAGCCACCAGACTAGTAGCCATTGATAGACCTGTCCTCCATGAATTTGTCTGAGCTCCTTTTAAAGGCATTCAAGCTTGTGGCCACATCTCATGGCAGAGAATAACAAAGATTAATTAAGCACTTTGTGAAAAGGTACTTCCTTTTCTTGTTCCTAAATTTTCTGGCCGTCATTTTCATGGGATTACTCCTGGTAGGAATGTACAAACCGGTACAACCTTGAGCCAGTTTGACATCGAACTGGTCTGGCTTGAAGTTGAGCCGAATCCCCTGGGCCGGCTTGGGGCTGGCCTGGGAATCTGCAGAGGTGTGTGTGTGTTAGTTAAAAAGAATTTAACTTACAGCTGGGTTCGGCAGCCTTGGGGGTGCTGCCACGGCCATAGGGGAGATCTCTGGCAGTTCCTCCTACCCTGCCAGCCTCCTCCCAGTCTTCTAAAGACCATTTTGGGGTTGTTTCAGCCCTTTCTGAACCCCATGGTGGCCATTTTGGAGGCTGCCATGCATGCACCCAAATGGCCGCCACCACCTCAGAAAGGGCCAGAATGGCCCCAAAAAAGTTCATAATGGCCCGGGGGAGACTGGCAGGGAGGCTAGCGATGGAGGGAGGGAATTGCCAGAGACTCCCTCTGCAGCTGTCAGCAACACCTCCAAGGCTTTGGAGGCAATAAGTCTGCCTTTTGGGTTGGGGGGACAAAAACAAACACCATCCCTAGCACTCCTGAACTGGGCCCAAACTGGCTCAAATTTGAGCCAAGCTGGGCTCCTCGTTCAGGGTGACAAAACCAAACATGCCCAGTTCAGACTCAATCCAAACCAGGAAATCAGGTTTTGTGCACATCCCTAACCCCTAGTTTTAGTGTTGTAAGAGAGGAAGAAAAAGTTCTCTCTGCTCTCTCTCTCTCTATTCCATGCAAAATTTTATACCCCTTGATCATGTCTCACCATAGTCACCTCTTTTCCAAACTAAAAACTCCCAGATGCTGTAGCCTTGCTTCATAAGGAAAGTGCTCCAGAACCCTGATAATCTTAGTTGCCTTCTTCTGCACCCTTTCCAGTTCTTCAAAGTTTTTCTTATGATATGGTGAGCAGAACTGTACACAGTACTCCAAATGTGGCCACACCACAATAAAAATGCTAATATTATAATGCTTTTATATAAATCTATTAGCATTTTTATTTTCAATGCCCTTCCTAATGATCCCTACCATGGAATTTCCCTTTTTCACAGCTGCCATGCACTGAGTCAACACTTTCGACAAGCTGTCCATCATGACCCCAAGCTCTCTCTCCTGGTCAGTCAATGACAGCTCAGACCCCATCAGCATATATGTGAAGTTTGTGCTTTTTGCCCCAAAATGCATCACTTTACACTTGCTTACATTGAACCACATTTTGCCATTTTGTTGCCCACTCATCCAGTTTTGAGAGATCCTTTCAGAGCTCCTCACAGTCTGTTCTGGATTTCACTACCCTAAATAGTTTAGAGTCATCTGCAAATTTGGAAGCTTACCCCAATTTCTAGATCATTTATGAACAAGTTAAAGAGCACTGTTCCCAGAACCGATCCCTGGGGTACCCCACTTCCTACTTCCCTCCATTGTGGAAACTGTCCATTTATTCCTACCCTCTATTTCCTGTCCTTCAACCAGTTACCAATCCACAATTGAATCAGTTTGCTTATCCCACAAGGGCTAAGATTAGTTAAGAGTCTTTGGTGAGGAACTTTGTCAAAAGCTTTGAATAAGTCTGTAACAATCAGCCCTCCCATCCCCCTACAGAGTGAACTGAAAGTGTACCCTGTCTTGACTGACAGGCAGTGACTTCTAGGGATCCGCCAGTCAGCACACGGTGGGTTAGACCTTGAGGGCCATGAGGCAGGGGGAGAAGCATGTCTTTGTCCAGAAGGAGCTAGATGGGAGGTGAGGGAAGGACAAGCAAAAAGGCTTAGTGAAGAGCAACGGAATTTTGTTCCCTCATGGTCAAAAGCTAGCCTTGAGATTTCTCTCAAGAAGAAGGATCTGGCTGAAGGGCAGGAGATGTGGCCATGAGTTCTGGCTGCAGGAAAATCTCTCTGCAAATCCGAGGAAGCCAGGAGGGAAGGAAACTCGAATCCTCAACCATGGTTTTGGTGAGTTCAAGGCAAAGGAAGCCAGGGCTTGCTTGCTTGCTTGCTTGCTTGCTTATTTATTTATTTATTTATTTATTTATTTATTTATTTATTTATTTATTTGATTTTTATACCGCCCTTCCAAAATGGCTTAGGGCAGTTTACAATTACACAGCCCTTTGGGCTTCAGGGTGAGTTTAGACTATGGAACAGTTTGTTAGATGTGGCGTTAGAAATGTGTCTTTCTTTCATGTGCATTGTGCATCTCTGCTATTGCTCTAAGTTTGTCTATCTGTAATGTAACTAAGCTACAAAAAACTGAGCCGGCGCTATTCCAGTAGGGCGTTGCAAAAGTCTCTGTAAACTTTTAAAGGGACTTTTTGTATTTTCTTAAATCTATGTTATTTGCAACTAGGTAACCACGATTTTTAAAGTGTGCCGCCCTAATATTATCCGAGGGTGCTTTTTGAAGTATTCTTGTAGTTACAGAGTGTTTCTTTTACCTGTAACTAAAAGCTGAGAAAGCCTCAGATGGAAGCAGTCTGTAGTATTTTAAATAAAGTTTATTTTTCTTTTTGTCCTTTGCAATTTTAACCAGCCTCTTTAAGTGGATTTCTAACTCCGAGGGGCTGGAAAGGGCTTTTTGTCTCTGGTGCAACACATGTCTCAATTTGATTGCTCAGAACTCTACCAAGTTTTCTTATCAAATTTAGGCTTGCACATGGAGGTTTTTGTGTACTTTTCCAAAAGTAAAGAGAAGGAGAGTCTCCATGGACATTCACCCAAATCCCGGAAGGGGGTGGGGACTCTGTAATAAATTAGGGTGTGGTGGCAGTGAATCAGCTATGGATGAAACAGGAAAGTTGGTTAAAGGAATAGCCTTTGTTGGGAAAGCATGGAGGGAATGATTCAGCATTTTTCTTCCCCTCATGTGGGCATGCTTTGAGACAAAGGCTGGGTTAAATCCACTACAAAGTTGATATGTAGGCATTGCAATGCGCATATTAACTCCGGACTCTCAACAAAAATGTTTTATTGTGCACACAAAGAAAAATGAAAAGTTGGTAAACATAAAAGCATAAGACGTTTCAGTGTGACACACCATCCTCAGTTAAGTAAAACAAATGAGCACAGATGAAAACCTCAGTTTCCCAGCTGTTGTGTTATCATGTCTAAGGAATTTAACTGCTGAGGAACCAAAGTTTTCATCTGCGCTCATTTGTTTTGCTTTTTACTTGTTACTTGTTTTATTTTACTTTTACTTGTTTTATTTGTTAGGATGATGTGTCACACTGAAATGTCACACCAAAATGTAACACATTTCCTTTCAGTCCTCATACTGTGACTCAAAATGTGGAGGATTCTGTGGAGGACTCTGGTACTTCTAGGATTTCTAGACTGTTGGATACTATTCCTTCTTTAACATACAATGCTACTCCACCCACAATCCACTCCTCCCTGTCCTTTTTGTAGAGTTCCAGGAATAACCTGGTCGCACTGGTTCTCGCCATTCCACCAAGTTTCTGTTATGCCCACTATATCTATGTTTTCATTAGCAACCAAGCACTCCAGCTTGCCCCTCTTGCCTCAAAGGCTTCCAGCATTGGTATATAAACAGCTATACACCACCTCTTTCTTGGCTTTGGCACGTGCTATCTCCCTTACTGTCATTTGACCTTTTTGACCAGCTGACACGTGCTTCCATCTGTTCTACTCCTGGTTCTACTGCGTCCCCTTCTGGGTTTATCTGAAACATTTGCACCTTAGGGTATTTTGCTTGCCAAACAAGATACCACCCTGTTGGCAATCCCACTGCTCTGAATGCATTTTGGTTTTAAGAGCCAGCAGTCTGGTTCCATCTTGGTTCAAGTGTAGCCCAAACCTTGCCCCAAAATGTAATTCTAGTGCCTAACAAATATAAACCCCTTCCTCCCAGCACCACCCTCTGCCTGTCTTGCTGGCCTTGCATATGGAACAGGTAGCACTTCAAATAACACTCTCTTGGGGTTCTGGACTTCAATATGCTACCTAGCAGCCTAAATTTGGCTTCCAGAACCTCCCAACTACAATTCCCAACATTTTGGTGCCAACGTGTACCATGACAACTGACTCCTCCTCAACATTTCATAACAGCCTATCTAGATGCTGTGTGACATCCACAACGTTTGCACCAGGCAGGCAGGTCACCATGCAGTCTACATGCGGGTCACAAACCCATCTCTCTTTGTCGCTAATGATCAAATCACCCACTACTGGGAGGCACCCTGGAAGAGTATCCTTTGTGTGAGAGGATATTGGCACATCACCCAAGAAAGGGGTCCCTTCTAAGGAAGAATTCCCCTCTTCCTCAGACTGATGTCTTCTTTCCCCGAGACCTTAATTCTCCATGACAGCAGAGGAGCTGCCAGCCCGTGAGTGGGATGCCTCTGTCACATCCTTGACGGTCTCATCCACATATCTCTCTGCCTCTTTGAGCTTCTCCAGGTGAGCCACATTGGCTTTGAGGGGGGGGGGAATTGTTCCCTGAGAGCCAGGAGCTCTTTGCACCAAGTGCACACTCATGATGTCTGTCCCTCAAGAAAACAGTCATACATGCAACATTCCATGCAATACATGGGAATCACCCTATCCTCTGCTGGCATTCTACTTTCATAGCTATTAGCTATTTAGTATATTGTGCTTGTTTACTTGAAAGCTAGGTCTTCACTGCAGTTGTCAGCTAATTAAATTTTAAAGCTCTGCCTTCCAATAAAATTACAGAAGTGGGTGTCTCCTTTGTGAGAAAGAAGGACCACATGAATGCAGACTTCCCCACTAAACTCCATGCAAAACTCCTTTGATATTTTTTAGCCAGGTTCTGTTCGCATAGTTCTGGGAAGTAAATTTCCCCTAGTCTAAGCCTTCCCTTCTCAAGAGCTGCTTCCAAACTGAGCCGCCTCAGGAGTATGGCCCCTTCCACAAGCTGTGCGACTCACCTGCAGCTAATCCCTACCCACTTTCTCTCTAGGCACAATTGAAACTGAAACAGAAACTGCCCTGCCAAAAACACACCCCTAGCCAGCCAAAAATCAAGCCCTAGAAAATACTAGCCCTAACAAACTCACTTTGTCCTTTCCTCCTTGCTTGCTTGCTTCTTTAGGAAAGAAGACAGACTCCCCTGGTCTGAGCTTTGTCTTCTCAAGAGCTGCTTCCAAACCAAGCAACCTCAGGAATGTGGCCCCTTCCACAAGCTATGTGACTCAACTGCAGCTAATTCCCACCCATT
This sequence comes from Hemicordylus capensis, assembly GCF_027244095.1. NCBI lineage: Eukaryota > Metazoa > Chordata > Lepidosauria > Squamata > Cordylidae > Hemicordylus > Hemicordylus capensis. Next base: position 124,637,986 of record NC_069657.1, read on the forward strand.
ATCTCTCTAGGCACAACAGAAACTGCCCTGTCAAAAACAAACCCCTAGCCAGCCAGAAATCAAACCCTAGAAAAGGCTACTCTTTGCCGCTAATGTTGCTATCATCTTCCTCAGAAACCCCTCTCTCTAAAGGCCCCACTACTGCACCTTAGAAACTCAACACTTGTCTAATACATAATTCAGGGAAGACTTTGGAGCAGAGCTGGCAGACACAATCCAAGAGGCAACACAAGCCACCTTGCTGGCTAATATTTGAAACAGAATGCTGGATTAGACAGACATTTGGTCTCTTTAGTCTGACCCAGTAGGGCTCTTCTTATGCAGAAACAACCACCACCCATCCCTAATTCAAAAAGCAACATGAACCAGAGTGAGCTGCCATTGTTTGGATACTAAAAGCTTCCAAGATTGGATCCTTATTTTGGCTAAAAACCAGCATATGCTTCTGGGTTCAGAGGTAGTTACTTCAAAATGCTTGGAACATGTTGCTTTTCAAATAAGCATATTTACTTCTTATGTTAGAACTGGAGAAAATATATTTATTTATTTTTAATTTTTTTTACATTTTATATCCCGCTCTTCCTCCAAGGAGCCTGAAGCGGTGTACTACATACTTGAGTTTCTCCTCACAATGATAGGTATTGCCAAGTGAGGTAATGCTGATGTATCATACTTTGGGAGACATATGTGTTTTGATGTTCATACAACATGTGCCTCAACCTTTGTGTGTGCTATAGAATTCAAAAATGCAACATGTATCAGCAGCACTACTCTTCAATGTATAATAATGCTTTAGCTTATTACAGAACTGTATTTCGGAGACAACAAGCAATGATATTTTCCAAATGGCCAAATCTTGTGTCTACAATTTTAATGTATTTTACATAACATAAGGGGTTTTTAGCACCAGAAAAATTCCATTTTCCTCAGTTAAGTTTCAGGTTCCTAACCTGATTTTCTGGGCTTAATCCTCTTCCTGTTGAAATCAATAACTACATTGTAATATAATGATTCACGTTCAAGGTTCAACCATAGAAAATTCAAGCTACATGCTGATTTTACTGCCATTGTTGAAAGATGATCCCCTAAAGTGTGTAAAAGCACAATAAACTCTTAACTCTTTCAGCACTGCTCAGCTTCCTCAAGCAGTCGAAATACCTACAATGTTTTATCTGTAAACAGTAGGTGGAGCATGCACATGAATTAGCCAAATCTAAAAAGAGACATGTTAATGGTTTTTTAATTGATCTATATAACCTATGGACATTGAATAGCTTGCTGAAGGCTTGTAGAGCAAAGGTGTTCCAGTGAACTGTCTAGGACATAGGAAAGTTGGGTTATTGGCATAGTTCTGGCACTGCAAGAATGCTGATGTATTACAATATACCACAGTGTGTCATACCATTATTCCTATTCATAGGAAATATAACAACACTTACCTTTTATTGTGCCACAATAGTCCTGAAATACAAGATTCTCCAGCCAGTTATATTCTCACTATTGAAGGTGATACCATCACATGTCTCTAGCTTAGGGCTGATGATCAGTCATCCAGCAACAGGCTCACAGCTGGAGCAAAGGAATCTGTTTTTCTCTGTTTCTGCCATACAAATGAAATGTGTAAATCAAAGATTGGATCCTTCAGGGTTGTTTCTTCTGACACATTTTTGATACCTGTAGCTCAGTTAAGGGGTTGCAGGACTGTGATCCACTGAAAATGTCATGATTGCAGTTATAATTAAATGTCATAATTAAAATGCACATTGGAGATGCACATATTATCAAGTGGTATAAAATATAATAAATAAATAAATAAATAAATAAATAAATAAATAAATAAATAAATAATATTGCATCATGATCATTACACAGACACAATTGCTATTAGTCCATTTTCTCTGCAGGAAGGGTGTTGGCAAAGGTCCCGACTGACCGTCACTCTCACACATATTCAGTAGCCATCCGAGTGCTCTCATTTAAAATATTCCAAGTTGTGCATGATGACACTATAGCAGGCCTGCTCAACCTAGGCCCCCAGCTGTTTTTGGACTACAACTTGCATAATTCTCAGCCACAGTGGCCAATAGCCAGGGGTTATGGGAGTTGTAGGCCAACATCTGCAGGAGGGCCGAAGTTGAGCAGCCCTGCATAGCCTCTCCACAAAGCACTGTGGAGAGTCTTCAGTCCCTTGGTGGCACCTGCCCCTAGTCAGGACAGCAACAGAGATAGTGGTTAGGGTATGGCCAAAGGACTCAGTGAGATATTTTGTCTGAGTACTGCTAGGCAGGAACCAGAAGCTTTAAAGCTCTGTAACAGAACTGTTTATGTCCCTGTCTCAACTTGCTAATAAGAGCTGGTTTACAAGTTATATAGAATAAGATGACAGAGCTGGGCAATTTCTTGAGCCGTGCTATTTGTTTATTTCCTTTCCAAGGAACTCAAGGCAGCTTACAAAAAGTCCAAACCATTAAAAACAATAGTAAACACAATTTAAAAAAATCCAGTAAAAACAACATCTCCCCAATCTAAAGTAGCAGAGAGTAAAAACAAATCACTCAGCTAGCAGGTCACAAGCTTTAAAAAGCTCAGAGAAGACCTGCTAGAAAGGAAACTACATTAAATCAAGCCTGAAATCATATATGGAGGGAAGCATCCAGATTTTCTACTATACAGTTTAGACACTTGTGTGTATGTAGGGAAAGGGGGTCACTTCACATAAACATAAAGGGGGTCACTTCACATAAACACTTTCTAAATGAAACAAACACACCAGAGATATTAGCATTGCCCCAGGGGCGTATCTAGAGTAAGGCAGGCAGGGCATGTGCCCTGGGCGCCACTTGAAGGGGAGGCACCATTTTTTAAAATTATTATTTTTTAAATGGCCACCAAAAACAAAATGGCCACTGTGCATGCTCAAATAGCCTCTGTGAGGCCCTAGGCCATGCCAGGCCTTGCAGAGGCCATTTGAGCATGCGTGGTGGCCATTTTGTTTTCAGAGGCCATTTTTTAACAATTATTTTTAAAAATTGCCACCACACATGCTCAAATTGTACCTGCAAGGCCCTAGAGGCCAGTGGGGGAGGGGGAACCTTTGCAGACCCCACCCCCATGGCCTTTAGGAAGCCCCCTGAAGAGGATACAGGTTTTTTATTAAATATAATGTACACATAAATAAATAAATATAAATTAAATATAATGTACACATAAATTAAATAAATGTACACATATTTAATTTGGCACTATGTACAGAGAATCAGGGCTTATGAATACTGAGCTGAAGCTTATGAGCTAGGATTGTATTCATTTGCTCTTACTTTGCTTCTTGTGATAAGTGAGTTAAATGTGATGTCTTAATAATATGGCTATTAATGGTGAGTTTGTCTTTGAATCAGTGTGAAATCCTTAGTATTAAGGCCCACTGGGAGTTTCTTGCTCTCTTGCTCTCATTTTAGCTGTCTTTCCGAAATACTAGAACATACAGGTGAAACTCAGAAAATTAGAATATCGTGCAAAAGTCCATTAATTTCAGTAATGCAAATTAAAAGGTGAAACTGATATATGAGACAGACGCATTACATGCAAAGCGAGATAAGTCAAGTCTTAATTTGTTATAATTGTGATGATCATGGCGTACAGCTCATGAAAACCCCAAATCCACAATCTCAAAAAATTAGAATATTACATGGAACCAAGAAGACAAGGATTGAAGAATAGAACAATATCGGACCTCTGAAAAGTATACAGTGTACTGTGCTTGATTGGCCAGCAAACTCGCCTGACCTGACCCCATAGAGAATCTATGGGGCATTGCCAAGAGAAGGATGAGAGACATGAGACCAAACAATGCAGAATTGCTGAAGGCCGCTAATGAAGCATCCTGGTCTTCCATAATACCTCATCAGTGCCACAGGCTGATAGCATCCATGCCACGCCGCATTGAGGCAGTAATTGCTGCAAAAGGGGCCCAAACCAAGTACTGAATACATATGCATGCTTATACTTTTCAGAGGTCCGATATTGTTCTATTCTTCAATCCTTGTCTTCTTGGTTCCATGTAATATTCTAATTTTCTGAGATTGTGGATTTGGGGTTTTCATGAGCTGTACACCATGATCATCACAATTATAACAAATTAAGGCTTGACTTATCTCGCTTTGCATGTAATGCGTCTGTCTCATATATCAGTTTCACCTTTTAATTTGCATTACTGAAATTAATGGACTTTTGCACGATATTCTAATTTTCTGAGTTTCACCTGTATTCCAAGCAGTGACACAGTTTAGTCAGCATATCCTTTAATTATTTTCAGAGTATCTGGGAAAAGTCAAATTCTCCATTTATTTTAAAAACTTATGTAATAGTGATGCTACAATGCATAGTAGAGAATTAGACAGGCACTTCTGTTTAGTTTTCCAAGTACACCTCCACATAGTATTTGAGTATTTCATGAGCCCCAGCATACTGAAATTTGTAGTTTTCCAGCATTTTTTGGTCTGGCTATGTCCACTGCTAAATAGTTTTTGGAATATTAAAAGTTTAACGAGCTCGACTTGTATTTTTCAGCTATGGTAAAGTTATCTGAAAGATGGGTGTCAGGTGTTTGGACAGGGGGCGCAATTTCAGTGCTTGCCCTAGGCGCTATTTTCCCTATATATGCCTCTTCATTGTCCTTTCCCTACTAGTTACGTGCTAGGAGGGAGGTTTCTTTCATGGAGAAGCATTAAAATGTATGATGCACACCACACGTCTGAAGTGGCACAGTTCAGCATTCTATACCTCAGTTTACTGCCACATAGTGCATAATGTGTAAATAAAAAAGGAGGCTGGGAGGCTGTTTTTCTCCAATTTTTGTTACTAATGCTTCTGTAAAATGCTACTGAATTAAGGGGGTGGTTCCCCCCCTTTTTTTCTTCATGGTAGTTGTCCCCTCCTACCCTCTTTCTGCTGATACTTCCAGCTCTCTTTACTTCTTTTCACCAGCTAGCTGGCTGGAGTTCTAAATGATGAAGATGAACCCTGGGCTTTCCCAAACAATGATATATTTTGCAGCTTGAGCACACAAATTACAATGAAAAATAAAATAGGAAATCCATACTATGTTCAAGAATATGTAATAATCTTGGCACCATCTGTTGACTATGGGACAAACTGTGAAATAGCCATGTTTCTTTCAAGTTAGAATAAAAGAGTTTTTTGGGGGAAGAACCCAATTTGTTTTATCAGCTACTATCCTAACTGCCTCAGCCAGCATAGAATGTAAGTTCCACACCTGTTGAGGAAGACTTAACTTAGTTGTGCAGAGCGTAGTGGGAGGGCGAGTTTTGTGGCTCATTCTATCTCTTCAAGTGCCCAGTGCCTTGTATAAATATGTCCCTGAGGGCCACACAGCACTCGGGCATACTTTCAGGTGGTGCAGAGCATTTCTGGGGGGAGGAGAGATGGGCAAAATTTGCATCCCATCTCTCCTTCCCTTGGAAGTGCTCTGCACCACACGAAAGTATGGACATATTAATGCAAGGCATGGGGCCTTTATAAGTGGTCTGCTAACCCACCTGTATACTATTTTATCTACTCAGTAACCATCCCTCATCTTGCAGGGGTTGTTGTGAGGTGAGAGGCCTGTTGTTATTTAAAGGGAAGCTTTCCAAACACTGGCATTTTATGTTCAGGACAATTTCCATAGATATTCATAATTTTTACAATGCCCCAGTGGTCATTTGGAATTATTGTTGTGCACTACAAGTGCAAAAGGCTTATTTGTGATCACTCCCCATTCAAATCCAAGATCTGCTAGCTACTGTACATCTATCTCATCTAGCTACTGCCCCCCCCCCCCATTTTCCCCATTCAAACCAGAAACCAGCTAGCTACTGTGCATCTGTCCAGTGCTACTAATACTCTTAGAAAGCATTCACATAACACAAGGTGCCTGTGTTACCCCAGGAACCTTGTTTTGTCTGGAGTACTGGGAACCCTGCAGGCCCGGCCACTCCAGTCCTGGGTAGTCCAGCTTTTCTACCCAGGGCTTTACCAAGGTAAAACAAACCTATGGTTCATTCTACTTCGGTAGGCGATCGTGGGCATGATCACCCCTGGGTAGCTGGGCTCCCAGCCCACCACAGTTTTTGGCAGCGAGCCGGGGGAAGGAGAGGCTGCACAGTGCAGAGCGGCTGCAATACTAAAAGCAGCCATTTTGCTGCTTGTGCACTGCATTCTGGGTCCTTGGAGGACCCAGCACAAGCTTTTCCCATGCTGCTGGCACTCTGCCAATTGCTTTACACACAATTTGTGAAGTTCAGGACATTTGCAGATCATCTGCGGGAAGGCAGGTCAGAGCCTGCCTCCTCTCCAGCCCTCTGGAGAGTGAGGGTGAGCGGTCATATGAATGACCTTTTCATTATTCTCTATTCAAAGTTTGCCATTGCACTTGATGCTGGGTTGTTGCTCAACAAACTGGGCTATGTTGGATCTCCCCCCCCCCCCACCACACACCAACTTTTACTTCAACATTTCTGTGAAATTGGCTTAATTGCACAGAATCCATTGCAGTCTTGTTGGAAATGTGTTGTTTTGATTGGGACACTCATTCACAACTACAAATGTGCCATTTTCACTTCAGAAAGTGAACATTACTGACATTGGCTATCTCTGTTATTTGTCTGTGTGGCATCTCATACAATGGACCCTAATCTACTTGTGGCCTTTAGGAGCTACTGCAACATAAATGCCCAGTGTAACGAGGGACAGCATGGGTGTAATTCATGAGGGGATGTGAGGCAAGGAGGAGGGAAGCCACTGTCAAAGCAAGTACTGGGCTCCTTTTAAGAATAAATTATCAGCCAGAAGTGGCTAATGACACCCACATTGTCTCAGTGTCTCAGTTCAGAAATGTCCTTGGTAAATAAAAGGTTAATAACCGTGTTTATGGTAAGAAAAGCCCCACTCTCTTCCACACACACACTTCACTGTGCCCAGCTAATCCCTGAAGCAAGGAGGTTTAAGGTAATTTGTGGTGCAGCTGTCCTTTTCTGGAACACAAGCAAATTTTTCTGCCCATGGTCAGCTGCAAGAACAAATGTCTATAGCAAATGAAAAAACAAGATGTTCAACCACAGCCTTCAGCTCGAACAGGAAGGGCACGTGAGCTGGGCTGTTGGCATTGTCTGAATCAAACTATACAGCACGAAAGGGTTTACTGTACGGCTTATGGCCAAGTGGAAGCAACAGGTCAGTGGTAAGAAAAGAATGCTGGTGACGGAAAGCCAACTGATTGACATACAGAGGCTATATAGACACAGTACATCTATTGTTTCGCTTGAAGGAAGCAGGATTAAAGAATGTTTAATTATTACAGCCCCTGCACTATAAAGCACCAAAATGACAGTTGCTTATTCAATGCTGCACTTATGCTTAGCAAACCCTTCAGCAGAAACTGGCGCGAAACTGTTACTTACTGTACCTTGTCCGGTTCAAGTGGATATTCTGCATGCACATTTTGCTTCATATATGCTCCACATTAATGAAACTATGATAATTCACCCTCTTGTTCTGGACTCACAATTATTAAAGAGAACTGGAGTTCTCCGTTCATATATAACCAAGCACAGAAAGAGAGTAGGAAAGGGCAGGTACATCCTTTTATGACTCTGACTGCAAGTATGGCAGGATGCTCCTGTTCATGTTAACCTGGATAAAAGTCCAACTTTGTTCAATGAGGCTTACTCCAAGGAGTAAGTGTGAATAGGATGGAGGACTGAAGGATGCCATAGAACCATTAAAAGCACTGAGTGATATTGAGGACTCTGTAATTTGATTCCTGTGCTCTCATTTTTGAAGCAAAGTGGCAAAAAGAAGGTGGCTCTCTCAAGCACCAACCAAGGCTTCATTCATCATAGCAAACAAAACCTTTAACACAAAACTGAAGACTCACAAGAGATATTTTTGTTGGGAATTCTCTCTGGTAAGAGAAACCCTTTTTTCATTATAGCAGAGTGCACAGAGGCACAACACAGTGGAATTTAGTTAGGCATGTGTGTATGCTGAGAGTAAAGTAACTTGGACCAAGTTCATAGTTTCAAATCAATATAAGTGGTATTTATTAGAGAACTCCATTCTAGATAGGAAAGTGAGGAGATAGGCTCTCTAATCTATCTAGCTAGTTGGATGCAGGTGGATTCTGCATCTCTGCACACATGGTGCAGGGGAGAGGAGCTTGCATGTTGCAAGGGAGACGGAAGGAAGGAAGGAAGGAAGTCCTTAAGAGTAGCAATCTACATACCAAAGAGATAGTGTCAGAGCAGTAGAGAAGGGATGACCAATGTCTTGACCCTCTAGCCCTCTGACTAACTAGTCTGTCCTCCACTGTCTTTGAGACAAGGGACAGCACAAAGTCCTTCACTTCCAACAATTTTGACCTTGCTTCTGTTGATGTTGGCAACAAAAAAAAATCCATCCAATTGACTTCAGGAGCAGTTCACTTTCTGAACCCATTAACCTAGTAAAAATGGGACTAAGGAATTGGGCTCATGAAAGTATCTAAGTGTCCAAATGTTTTTCTCAGTAAGTGAAAGGAGCATTTCATTTACTCTCCACTCATGGAAGGAGAGTTTTACTCATGGAAGGGATCCTTCTGTGAGCACAGCTCTAATTCTGAGCTCCTTCCATTCACAGAATGAATGTGGTGGGTCCCCCTCTAGATGGTTAGAGTGCTGGTACAGTTCAGTGGTTGTTCCATTGTTATTAATACATTGCATAACTTAATAGCTGAGCTGATCTAGCTGACAGAAATGCCCTGAGGAAAAGAGACAAAAGATAAGAATTTATTTGGCAGAAACCTAATTGGTGGACAAACCTCAATTAAAACATGATGGCCAAAGCATCTCTCTCTCTCTCTCTCTCTCTCTCACACACACACACACACAGAGCAATATATTTAATTAGCTCATAACGTTAAGTGTCATTTATAGTCATGTGCAATAGGGCGAGCACAAGCCATTTTCGCTGCCCCTTCTTCATGCAGCCTCCCAAGCAGTACGCCCAATGACTGAGGAACCCTCAGCAACAGCATGGAATGTGGCACAGGCGACTGCAGTTAAGGGCAGGGTGGGATTCTCTCAAGCCATGCGACCAGCTTCCTCTGCTTACAAAATATTTGTCTGCCTGGTTTCTCCCCCTGCACCCACCCGTTCTGCTCCCATGCTGCTGCCAACAGCTCCTTCTTGGAAACAGCTTTTTGAGAGTGGCTAGTGCAAACACTACTAGATATTTGTAGTAGTAGTAGTAGTACATGAGCACCACTGTGAATGCCACCCATTAGTAGATGTAGTTTATTGTCTGTAGTTGATTAACTGTATCAGGGCACAGGCTTCTGTTTAAACATGTACTCCTTTAAGATATTTTGTTCTCCCCTTAGCTCCAGCTGTATAATGGTGTTTTAAATAAACTTTGTTGTCATCTGTAGTGGATTAAAGTCTTTGTGTCAGAGCAGAATGACGTGAGGGAAAGAAATGCTGAATCATTCCTGCTGAGCTTCCTGCCTAGGCTTCTCCTAAAACTCTTCTGTATTTTTGGTAGGTTAAAAAATGGCTGCCACTGCTGCCACCACCCATCTTTATTACAGAGCTTGAACCTCCTCAGGCTTGGGGTGGAATTCCCAGGGAAAACTCTTTATTTTGCTTTTGGAAAAGTACAAAAACTCTCTTTATTTTGTTTTTGGAAAAGTACAAAAATCTTCCATGTGCAAGCCTACACATGGTGCAAAAACTAATAGCTGCTGAGTTCCTGAGGATGTGTTTGCACCAGAGAAAAAGCCCCTTTCACCCCCCGCTTCCTGAATTATAAACCAACTTGGAGAGGCTTGTAAACGAAAGGAACAAAAAGAAAACCAGCTTTATTCAAGCACCACAGACTGCTTCCGGCTGAGGCTTACTCAGCTTTTAGCTACAGATAAAAATACTCTGTAGGTTACAAGAATACTTCAAAAGCATCCTGAATGATGTTGGGGTGGCACACTTTAAAAATCTTGGTTAGCCAGGAGCAAAGAACAAGTATGTAGGAAAATACAAAAGCACACCTGAATGTGTTCAGAGTCTTTTCCTACACCGTAGGTGTATGAAGCGTAGGCTAGTGTTTCTTGCTTCAATTGCATTGTAGGTAAACTATAATAGACCAGTATCAGGAATATGCAAAACACACACACAAAAGGAATATAACTTCTAATGCAAGGTCTGACTAAACAAACCTTTCTCTAGACTAAATTTCCTGAAGCCAAAGCCCAGGTTTCCTTTTCTTGAACTCACTAAACTCCGGTTAAGACTCAAGCCTCCTGGCTTTCCAGGACCTGCAGTCATTTTCCTGCAGCGTTCCTTCCTGGCCACATGTCCTTCTCTTCCCTCTAACAAAGAACTGCCTTCTTCCTCCCAACAGCTCTCTATGTCCCACCCACCTAATGTGCTGATTGGCTGAGCCATGGAGTTCACCAGCCTGTCAGTCAGGACAGGGTTCACTTCCAGTTAACTCTTTAGGGGAAGGGTGGCTGATCACTACATCATCACTGTAGAGTTTACACATTATCACTAGGTGGTGCCATAGTTCCATTTCCATAGATCCAGAACTAGCTCATAGAACAAACAGTGTACCCTTCCTTGGAAAACAGCTTATAGACTAATCCTCTGTGGTAGGGAAGCAGAAAGTTCTTCTGTTTTCCAGAGACTCCCAGAGGGCATTCATTACACTTGGGATGGTGCCTCTGGACCAGTAGGCAGGGTCTTCGCAGAGAACGTCTCCAGGGGGAGGGGCCACCCTGCACTCCCAGACTAGCCCTGTCTGGAGATCAGGGCAGGGTTTTGGCTAGGCTCTGCCAAATTCACCTTTTTTCTTCTCCTTTTGCCTCTCTCCACTTCTTTCCTCCTGCTTGGCTAATAAGATTGCTTCTCTGTCCTCCAATGCTATGGAGCTCCTCAAGACTCCCAGCATCTGTCACCAATTCTGTTTTTCACAGTTAGCAGGGTTATGGGTGGATAAGCTGACAGCTCTAAATGGCACTCCCAAACCAGTTAAGGACAGGCTTTAAAAAAGTAGTGTTCTCTGCAGCTCTCCTGGCAGGCTCATTGTTAGATGCAATCCAATTTAGCTCTAGGTCCGTGGCCACCAATACAGTGGCCAGGCGGAATATCAGTTGCAGGGGAGTAACAGCAGGAGAGAGGGCATGCCCTCAAGTCCTGCCTGTGGCTTCCAGTGGCCTCTGGTTGGCCTCTGTGCGAAACAGGATGCTGGACTTGATGGGTCTTTGGCCTGATCCAGCAGGGCTGTTCTTATCTGGCTTTGTGCTTGGGATGTGGATCCAGGTTCAGCAGATGCACCTGGCTAATTCTACCTTTGCGGGTGCTAAGCTTTTTGGGGAACCTCTAGAGGCGTTTCTCGTGGAGACAAAGGATAAGAAAAAAAGCATTACCCACAGGAATGAAGACAGATAATAGAACCAAGAATCAGCAGCCCTTTTGTTTCTCAAAACTGTCCAACTGGTCATGATTCTCAGGTGGATTGAAGTCTTCCTGCACCAGGAACAAGCCCTATTCCAAGCACACACCTTGCCCTTCTTCCGACATGTCCACATCTGATTTCAGCAAGGACTCAAAGAAGCAGTCCACAGCATGATGTCAGGACTTCTCTGGGTCCAATAGCACTTGCAAGTTGACTGATCAGCTTTGCCATACTGTGGCCACAAACCACGACAGATTTCTGAGTACTGCAGAAGGTATCTCAGGGTTATACCCTAGAATTCACCACCCTTGCTTCCAAGGAACAAGTTTGTAACTTCCCAAAAGCTGAGGGATCATCTAGCAAAACATCAGGCCTTTTGATTTGCCATTCAACATCTGCTGAACATTTGAGCGATCAAACCAATACAGGGGCGTAATGATGGGGGGGCAGGCAGGGCATGTGCCCTGGGCGCCACTCTGGTGGGCCACGTGGGGGGGCACCAAAAAGTGGCATGCCCCCCCAACCCACCTGGATCGCGAGTCGGTGGCACGGGCGGCGGCGGGAGTGAGTGCGGCGGTGGCGGCGGATTGCCGAGTGCGGTGGTGGCGGATCGCCTAGTGCAGCAGAGCGACGCCGAGGCCTGCCGTCTGGCCCGGCGTCGCTTCCCAACCTGCACAGTTCATAGAATGAACTGCGCAGGCGCGCCTCGCAGTTGGGAAGCGATGCCGGGCCAGACGGCAGGCCTCGGTGTCACTCTGCTGCACTTGGCGATCCGCCGCTGCCCACCACCGCCGCACTCGGTGATCCGCTGCCTCCTGCCACAGCCGCACTGGATCGCCACCCGCCACCGCTGCACCCAGCGATCCACTGCCGCCCACCGCCGCGCTCACCGCGCTCACTCCCGCCACCGCCCGCCACCGCTGCGCTCACTCCCGCCACCGCCCACCACCGCCGCACTCACTCCCGCTGCTGCCCGCCACCGCCACACGATCTGCCGCCGCCCGCCAGCACCGTGCTCACTCCGGCCAGCCCAGGGGGGCGCAGGTATATGGGGGGGCGGGGGAAGGGCGCAATTTCAGGAGCAGAGCTTGCCCTGGGCACTGTTTCCCCCCGTTACGCCTCTGAACCAGTACCCATGCAATCCATCCTCTTAAGGGTCTATTCCATCTTTTTCTTAGTACCCAAGCAAAATGGGGATACCAGATCCATACTGGATCTCAAATGGTTAAACAGATTCCTGAAGAAAAAACACTTCAAGATAGAGATTCTGAAATTCAGTCTGGCATGTCTCCGCAAGCAAGACTTCCTGGAAAGAGGCAAGGGGGCACATAGTTGAGGGCTCTTCAATGGGAGGCATGCAATCTGTTGTCTTGAGCAGAACCTTATTTGCTCTCGATTCAATCTGAATACCTGGCAGAAGGGGAAAACGAGGCAACAGATTGGCTCAATCATCAGGTGGTGAATGACTTGGAGTCTTTCTCCAAGGCTCCCAGTGAACCCAGATCTGCTGTCCCAGGGGCCAGTGTTTCATCCTTCCTCAGCCCAAGCTTTTCCAGCTGTCAGCCTGGAGGATGAATGGGAATCTGTAGGAGGTCCGGGTTACCCTGAAAGGGTGCTCCGTACCTTGTTATCTTCATGAGAGCACATGGTGAGCATTTCTGGCTTGGAAAATTCACCAAGGCAGATCACAGCTGCACCTGGAGGTTTCGGATACCTTAGGTTTCCTTCAGGCCACCCTTGAGTACCAGCATGTTAAATACCAGGTGACAGCACTTAATAGCATCCTAGAATGCCATGGGCAATTCTTGCTCTCTTCTCATCCACACATCAAACACTTTCTCAAGGGAGCAACCTTGCTGAACCCCCGCCCCCAGTCATTCACCTTTCTCCTGCATGAAACTTGAATTGGGTACTGACAGCTCTTATTTCTAGCCCTTTTGAGCCTAAGGACAAATGTCAACTCCACATTGTAACTTTCAAGATGATGAAAGTTCTCCTAGCAATCACACCGGCCCTTTGGGCAGAACCAGGGTTGTGTGTTCCACAAGGACAAGGTGGTCCTTGGACTGGATCCCTCTTTTGTTCCTAACATTAACTCCCTGTTTCACCATTCCCAGGAGATTCCCTTGCCTTCTTTTTGCCTGAGCCTAGTTCACCGTCAAGTACATAGGTGGCACATATTAGATTTTAGGTGAGCCCTTCATTTTTACTTGGATAAGGATAGCAGCCTTCAGGAAGTCTGAGTCCCTTTTTGTCTCGTTTAGGGAGGGCACCATGGGTAATAAGGTTTTGGCAGCCACCATCTCATAATGGATTAAATATTGCATTGAGCTGGCCTACAAGTCCACAAGATAGTGCACTTGCACCTCCAAAGTTTACGTGTCCACCATCTTGAATTGAGGTGGACGGCATCATCACAATCTTCACCACTGAGGTGTCCCTATCTGTCCCTACAGCTGCATCAAATTTGGTTCTAATTGGTTACGTGGTTCACAAGTTAGCCCACTTGCGCTTCAAAAGTGTATGTGCCCACCATCTTGAATTGGCATGGATGACATCATCACAAACTACACCATTGAGGGGTCCCTATGTGTCACTGCAACTGTACTTAATTTGGTTTAAATTGGTTAGACAGTCCACAAATTTGCTTGCTTGCACCTCAGATGTTCACGTGGCTGCCATTTTGAACTGGAGTGGATGATATCCCCACACCCCACAACCTTTGGGCATCCCTATGTGTCTCTACATCTGTAGCAAATTTGGTTCAAATAGTTTAGGCAGTTCACAAGTTAGCCCACTTGTGCCTTAAAAGTTTACGCATCCACCATCTTGGATCAGGGTGGATGACATCATCACAAACTATGCCATTGAGGTTGGCCTATGTTTTCCTACAACTGTACCCAATTTGGTTTATATTGCTCCAGGTGTTGCAAAGTTGATGCGGGGGGGGGGGGGGGACACACACGGACACACACACAGAATGCTGGGTGATCTCATAAGCCTACTGGAAAGTAGGCTGAAAAAACACATGATCTTATTAATTCCCTCCCTACCAAAAAATTACTTAGCTCAATCTTTATTTCTTTTATATATTTTATGTTTTTAGAAGAGCTGCATTAATTAACACCCAGTGACACATTTTTAAAAGCTTAATATTAGATGCAAGTCTTTAGTATTTTACTCTGTTTATATATTCTAAACATCTTAGTTTGATGATAAAGGGACAGAGATCTTGTGAGGACACCTGCCTGCAAGACATAACATTTGAGTTATGATTTAGGAAAGTTTATTTTAATTAAGTTGCAAAGAAATTGAGGTCTTATATGAAGGGGCTGCTTTGAAACAAACTCAGGTTTTGAGAGGCTTATTTTGATTAGTATTAGAAGATATGATCTGAGCATTAATATAATTCAACAACAATGTATTTTTTTCATCCACAATAACATCGGCATTCATCTAGAGATCCCTACAGTTAAGCTATTTATGGGGAAGGGGAGGCAAGGAGACATGGAAGAGCTTGGTATGCTAGCAAAGGCAGGTTACTGAGCAGTCTCCTCAAAAGGCCCCAATCCTCCTGGCTGATATTCTTAACTGTAGACAGAAGTAAACATGGCCAGAGATACTGGACCCCCCACCCCGGCAAACATCATTGTTTCATGGTGTCTGTTGATCCCCTGCCCCTGTAACCTTTATAAACAATTCCTTCATGAAGTGACACCATCGAGTCAAGAGTTTCTCCACCCCCACCAGTGACAGCCAATGACATGGAGTGGAGGAACACGAACCATACTGACATCATGGCATGGGGTACGTGTTATGTTACGGACAAAGATTAATGCAGCAATGTCATTTTTAACACCCCATGTCAGCCTATATACTGAGAGTGTATTACAGGCCGGAGTTAAAACTGTGTTGCTCAGTTTCATCTTTCAGGGCTTTAAAAGAAAACACATTCTGCTCTTTGCTTTCTGTGCCATGCTGTTTGGACAGTCAGCTAATAGGTGATCCTTCAGTTCTGGATGAGATGTCCAACTGACTTTAGATGGGGCTGTGCTCCCGCTAAAAAAACAAGTTCACAGCTGGTGTGTGTGTGCTGTCATACATGGATGCCTAGGTGACTTCTGTGGCCAGAAGCACCTGTTATCAGTTTCAGCTGGTTCGCCAGACAAGAGGCATTGGCTTCAGTTATCCATGCACCGGTCATAACCAGGCTAGACTATTGCAATGAATTATGTCTGGGGCTGTTTCTAAAGATGGTTTGGAAGCTTCAGTTGGTACAGAATGTGGCAGCAACAAAATAGGTCAGACAAGCTGCTTGGAGCATATCTTACCTATTTTGTCTATTGGTACTAGTTACCAATATGCTTCTGAGCCATATTGTTGTTGTTGTTGTTGTTATATTGTTGTTGTTTACACAGTCAGACAGGTGTTATTGACTGGTTTGTTTTATCCAGACATCAAGTCCTTCCCAAGGACCTGGGATGGCTGAATTTTATTGTCAATATTGTTGCTGTTATAGATATCGTCACAGAATATAGGCTGTTCCCAGTAAAGTTGCTTTTTGTAATTGGCTGATGGTGATTTCTGTGGCCCCTATGGTGTTGAGGGGCTCTTCAAGGTCTTTTGGAACTGCACCCAGGGCGCCAATTACCACTGGGATTATTTTAGTCTTTTCAATTTCAGCCTTTCAATTTCAATTTGTAGATCTTTGTATTTGGTGATTTTTTTCTATTTCTTTTTCTTCTATTCTGCTATCAACTGGTATTGCTATGTCGATTATTTTAACTTGTTTTTCTTTCTTCTCGACTACAGTTATATCTGGTGTATTGTGTGGCAGATGTTTGTCTGTCTGTAGTTGGAAGTCCCATAATATTTTTGCATCTTCATTTTTTACAACTGTTTCAATGTTATGATCCCACCAATGTTTGGCTACAGGTAGCTTGTATTTTTTGCAGATGTTCCAGTGTATCATCCCTGCTACCTTGTCATGCCTTTGTTTGTAGTCAGTCTGTGCGATCTTTTTACAACAGCTGATTAGGTGGTCCACTGTTTCATCTGCTTCTTTACAAAGGCAGCACTTGCTGTTTGTTGTTGACTTTTCTACTTTTACTCTTATTACATTAGTTCTTAGTGCCTGTTCTTGTGCAGCCAGTATTAAACCCTCTGTTTCTTTCTTCAAGTTGCCATTCTTAAACCACTGCAAGGTCTTGGTGATATTTGATTTTCCACTTATATTGTGCAAATATTGACCATGCAGTGGCTTATTTTTCCATTTCTCTGCTCGGTTCTTGACTTGTTCTTTCTTGTAGGCCTGCTTTGTTTCACTGGTGTTTAATAGTTTCTCTTTATTGACCATTGTCAGTGCATCTTTTTACTGTCCTTTATATATTCTTCAAGGCCTCTTTTCTCCTTCTCTACTGTTTGATGGACTTGCAGTATTCCTCTTCCACCTGAGCTGCGAGGGAGGTATAGCCTTTCTTCATCACTGCGGGGGTACAGAGCATGATTGATGGTCATTATTTTCCTGGTCTTAGGATCTAGCGTCTCTAGCTATGCCTGGGTCCAGTTTATTATTCCTGCAGTGTATATAATAAAATAACAATAACAATAACAACAACAATAATAATCAGATACACTGCAGGAATAATAGACTGGACCCAGGCAGAGCTAGAGATGTTGGATCGTAAGACCAGGAAAATCATGACCATCAATCATGCTCTGCACCCCCACAGTGATGTAGATAGGCTCTACCTCCCTCGCAGCTCAGGTGGAAGAGGAATGCTGCAAGTCCATCAAACAGTAGAGGAGGAGAAAAGAGGCCTTGCAGAATATATAAAGGACAGTGAAGAAGATGCACTTCAAATGGTCAATAACAAGAAACTATTCAACACCAATGAAACAAAGCAGGCCTACAAGAAAGAACAAGTCAAGAACCGAGCAGGAAAATGGAAAAATAAGCCACTGCATGGTCAATATTTGCACAATATAAGTGGAAAATCAGACATCACCATGACCTGGCAATGGCTTAAGCATGGTTACTTGAAGAAAGAAACAGAGGGTTTAATACTGGCTGCACAAGAACAGGCACTAAGAAAAAATGCAATAAGAGCAAAAGTCGAAAAGTCAACCACAAACAGCAAGTGCTGCCTTTGTAAAGAAGCAGATGAAACAGTGGACCACCTAATCAACTGTTGTAAAAAGATCGCACAGACTGACTACAAACAAAGGCATGACAAGGTAGCAGGGATGATACACTGGAACATCTGCAAAAAATACAAGCTACCTGTAGCCAAAAATTGGTGGGATCATAAAACTGAAAAAGTTGAAGAAAATGAAGATGTAAAAATATTATGGGACTTCCGACTCCAAACAGACAAACATCTGCCACACAATACACCAGATATAACTGTAGTCGAGAAGAAAGAAAAACAAGTCAAAATAATCGACATAGCAATACCAGGGGATAGCAGAATAGAAGAAAAAGAGATAGAAAAAATCACCAAATACAAAGATCTACAAATTGAAATTGAAAGGCTGTGGTAGAAAAAGATCAAAATAATCCCAGTGGTAATTGGCGCCCTAGTTGCAGTTCCAAAAGACCTTGAAGAGCCCCTCAACACCATAGGGGTCACAGAAATCACCACCAGCCAATTACAAAAAGCAGCTTTACTGGGAACAGCCTATATTCTGCGACAATATCTATAACAATTGACAATAAAATTCAGCCATCCCAGGTCCTTGGGAAGGACTTGATGTCTTGATAAAACAAACCAGTCAAGAACACCTTCCTGACTGTGTAAACAAGAAATAATAATAATAATAATTCAATTTCTATACCGTCCTTCCAAAAATGGCTCAGGGCAGTTTGTATAGAGAAATATTAAATAAATAAGATGGATCCCTGTCCCCAAAGGGCTCACAATCTAAAAGAAACATAAGATAGACACCAGCAACAGTCACTGGAAGTACTGTGCTGTGCGTGGATAGGGCCAGTTACTCTCCCCCTGCTAAATAAAGAGAATCACCATGGTAAAAGGTGCCTCTTTGCCAAGTTAGAAGGGGATCTAATAATAGGTATAGCTCAGGTGTTTATGGCTTGTATCGTGTTCCCACCATTGAGTTTGGACTTGAGGATTTTTCTAACTCTCCTGATGTATTCACTTCCTATGTTTCTTTTAACTTCAGTGTGTACAATGTTATCAGCCTGGAGAATGCCCAAGTATTTGTAATGTTCTTTCTCTTCCAGATTCTTGATGTTGCTTCCTTTGGGTAGTTCTATTCCTTCTGTTTTTTGTTATTTTTCCTTTGTTCATTATTAATGCAGCACATTTATTATTATTATTATTAATAATAATAATAATAATAATAATTCAATTTCTATACCACCCTTCCAACTAGACTCCTAGTTTTGAATAAGACAGGCAAGCAAAAGCACAAACAAAAAACCTGAATACAAGCGGAAGGATTTAAATCATGTGTATGGAAGGCACAATGGAAGAACTATGGCTCGCACGTTTATGTTATACATAAGGATACCTTGCAACAAACACAGGCAGAATTGATTGTACTGAAACTAACTTTGCTAATTGTCCGATTTCTGTAGATTTTCAGGTCCCTGCTAAATCTTTAAAAGGGTCAACACAGCAGCAGCTGGTCTCAAGGAGTCTGGCTTGCCTAGTCCTTATCTCACTGTTATCCTGAGCTATTAACTGGCCACAATTACGAAACATATCAGTTACTGCCATCTGTTTTTGGGGAGGCACTCATCGGATCGTGGCCAGCAAAAGGGGATTAAGCGGAGAAAAAGCAGAAATGGCAAAATGATTCTATAGTGTTCTGCTGCTCCAATCAGGTTTCCTGGTCTAGTTGTGTGCATGTAGTATAGTCTGCAGTTGGGAACAGCTGCAAAGAATTAGGCAGAAAGATAAACTGTGAAGACTGTTTCAAAGCTGCTATAAAGGAAATGCATTTCTCCCTGCAGTTGTAATGTGGGATTGTGCAGAAAGAAATAAAAGCATACAAAGTGCACATGTTTAATTACAGAGAGTACTGGGAACATTTTTAGGTTTTTTGAGAAGTGATATTTCTCACTTGGTGCTATGTCAAATTTGGAAAAATTCTAGGCAAGAAAGAAGAAGAGAATACAATTACTTATCTTTACAATCTCAAAGTTTGGGCCCAGCTTCCTTTACACACCAACATGAGAAAATAAAACATAGAGGCTTGTAAGGCATGTTAAAATAAAGCTAAATAGACAGCATTCCTATGATCAAATAATTGAGATTAGGTACCAAGTCAGTAGTGTTTCCTTCTGAGCAAGCATGTACAAGATATACAAATGTAGTGAAATCACTAACAGTTTTAAAATAATGTATTTGAAATCACATTGCCTGCTTAAAATCTGCCTTCCCAAATATGGTCATTCTTCTTACAATACAAGGAAAGCTATCCAGTGTCAAAGAGTTAAGAATCATTATGGTTCAACAGCTGTACTTTGATTCTGACTTTTTCTAAAACCAAATTAATTGAATTATTCTATAATAAGCCATGCTGCCAAAATAAAGTCCATTGGACTTTATTACTTCTAGTAAATTAAATTATGGCTTATACAGATTTTAATGTCAGAAAATTAATACTTTAGATCCTTTTCCTTTGCTAATATATAATATCCCTCTTTAATATTTACTTAATACTTGACAATCAATATCCTTCAGATTATCATCAAAGGACAAGCAAATCTCTGTATTTTACAGAAAAATAAATGAATACATAAAGGTGAACTCCACTAAAGACATTATGTCACTGATACTATGTTAGGACCAGTTGTATTATGTGGCATGAAATATAGTACTGTGCACCTTGGTGTCCTGTGGTTAACTCTCCTATTTCCCACAGGTTTGAAACAGCAATCTCGATTGTCCTGCCTGTTGTGAAGTTATTTTAATTTAATTCTTGCTTTCTTTTGCAAAGCCTTTGCACACTTCAGCAGAGCAGCTGTGCATCACCTCCCCTCTCCCAGTCCATCTGCAAAGAGAAGCTTCACCCACTCGGAGTGACCTTTGCAATAACATAGGGGCTTCCCAGGTAAAGTTCCTATGTGTGGATGTCAGAGACAGGAAGAGGAAGCATCAGAACAAAACTTGATGTTCCTTTCAGTCTAGTTGACATCAGAAACACAAAGGGCTACTAGCTAATCTCACCATTAGAACATAGGAAGAACATAGGAAGCTGCCATATACTGAGTCAGAGCATTGGTCCATCTAACTCAGTATTGTCTACACAGACTGGCAGCGGCTTCTTCAAGGTTGCAGGCAGGAGTTTCTCTCAGCCCTATCTTGGAGATGCTAGGGAAGAAACTTGGAACCTAGATGTTCTTCCCAGAACAGTTCCATCCCCTAAGGGTAATATCTTTCCATGCTCACACATTGAGCTAGGAGGGGGCCCATCCAGGTAAGAGGGGGGCAATGGAAGGCAATTTGCCAAGGGATCACCCCCGAATCTGAAATTTATCTCTGTTTCACTGTGCATCTCAGGCTTTGGGGCAAAAGATGCTGTGAGGGAGAAACCCAACTCTGACAGAAGAGACAGATGACAGAATCCTATTCAGATCACTTTATAATCTCATCTCATAATTCACTCTTCTGTCTCTGCCTTTGAAAAGAGCATAGTCAAGTTTCCCCACACCCTGGCCTCACACTGATGTCAGCTGAAAATGATACTGATATGGAGCTGAGGTATACATAATCATTTTTGCCTTGTTACATTTGAATCTCTTTTGTAATTTAAAAATACTTCAAGAAATGCTGTGTTGTTATACTGCAGAATGGTGCTGCTCACATTGGAAAAAATCTTGTGATGTGATTCAAGTATCTATTTCTACTACCCGCTTACTCCTGCCAAAAATAAATTAAAAAAATAAAAAATAAATCCTGTACCATTGAGCTGACCTGCACGGTACACAGGATAAAGTCCATGGGCTGACTGTAAAGTCCATGGGCTCCCTATGTATTTACAGCTCCATGGGGTAGTTTCAAATTCACACTGTTTACAGACCTTTCATTTCTCCTTATGGCAATATATAATGCCTGGCCAAGTCCACCGAGATATATGAGTAGAAGACAAAAGACGGCCTGCATCACTGTGCTTGCATTGTTCTTCCTCTTTCTAGATTTAGAAGTCAACAGTTTTCCAGCCTCTTGCTGTCTGTCATGCTGCACAGCAAATATTTGCCCAGATCTCTGGGTGGTTCAGAGGACAAAGGGGAAATAACTGCCTTGGGATTGCTTTAATGAAAAGCGGTATACAAAATTAACAATAACATAAATAAATAAATAGATAAATAACAGGTGTATAGAAACCTGTTGCTGTGATAGCAGAAAACAGATTCCTTTAAAAAAAAAAAGAAAACCTTTTTCTATCTTGCTTTTCCTTCCCAGTTATATGTAGAACAGCTTACAATAGAGATGTTTTGGGGAGCGAGAAGAGCAAGGCCTGATTCAAACAAGACATTTCGGGCCTATACAGTTAGAAGGGGGACCTGATATCTTTCGCAGATGTACCAAACTCTTTCTAGTGTGTTCCTTTTCACATGAGGGAGTCCATGTGAGAAAATGGGCTCCCTCACATTTGGTTTGTCTAAATTGCCATACACATGCATAGCAGGAACCTCATGCATTTTTTTCCAAGGCCACCTGCTGGCCAGCTCTGGCATTCTAAGAAGAACTCACTCTTTTCTAGGGATGTGCAAACAGGTTCGATGTCGAACGGGGTTTGACATCAAACTGGTTCAGTTCAACCGTTTGAGGTCTAACCAAACCATCCCCTGTTCGGTCCGACCCCGAACTGAACACCCCCTGACCATTCGAGAGGTTCGCAATTTTTTTTAACTTACTCCCTCCAGGGGAGTTGTTTCACACAGTAGCCCACCAGATGCCACTGGGAAGCCCACAGGCAAGAGGTGAGGGCATACCAATTGAATGTGGCGATGTACACCTATCATTGCCCATGGACCACATATTCATTTCCCCCCCTGTTCAAACCAGTTCTGAACATTTTTGTGGAGCTTAATTCAAACAGTACTGGGGCAAAACCAAGATTAATCCCGAGAGCACACCACCACTGTGTGTGTGAGGCTGTCCTGGGCACCTAGTGTATGAGTTATATACACTCATTTCCTAGTTCTTAATGCTCAGCTATTTCTCTGTCTCTCTGTTGTGAAGAATCTGTGCATATCCATTGAGAAGGGGCCATAGTGAAGTGGTTGACTAGAGCATAAATTATGACTGCAGGAGGTTCCAGGTTCAGTCCCTAGAAAATCCAGCAGAAAAGATACTGGAGAGCAGGACATAAGAACCTAAGAAAAGCCCAGAACGATGGCTAATCTGGGCAGCTAGTCCTCAAGAACTGCTGACTCACTCCCTCTGGCCCCGATCCCACACAGACTCACCCACAGGGCAGCAGCCACAGCCCCACACGTTAGGGGACACACAGGCTGGCAGGCTGACAACAGTAGAGAGCAGCTACACAGGCTCTCACCACTGGGCAGGAGCTGTCTCAATATCTTTTCTCCTCACCTATCAGGACCAAGCAGGCATGGAAACAATAGAAAGCGGTGGCTACAGGGGCTGCCAGTCATGGATGTGCAACTCTGCAAAGCACACCCTAGGATCCTGTAGCTGCTACATCTTCAGCAGGGCTGGGTCCACCTCCTGCTCCTTTGTGGCCAGAGGGCAGCTGCTGATTCCATGAGGCTCTCCAGTCTGCTAGCAGTCTAAAGAACGCAGAAAGGTCTGTTAGGCCTTGGAGGACTTTCCATGCTTGCTGCTCCCAATTTCAACAATGGATGCCCCCTCACCTGGTTTAATCACCCAGATTATTAACTGGGACTGGACATTTTGAGCATCTTATGCCAGTGGAGAGGAGAGCTGGTCTTGTGGTAGCCAGCATGACTTGTCCCCTTAGCTAAGCAGGGTCTGCCCTGGTTGCATATGAATGGGAGACCACATGTGAGCACTGTAAGATATTCCCCTCAGGGGATAGAGCTGCTCTGGGAAGAGCAGAAGGTTTCAAGTTCCCTTGCTGGCTTTATCCAAGATAGGGCTGGGAGAGACTCCTGCCTGCAACCTTGGAGAAGCCGCTGCCAGTCTGTGAAGACAATACTGAGCTAGATAGACCAATGGTCTGACTCAGTATATGGCAGCTTCCTATGTTCCTATGTTCCTTCATCAGCTGCACTGGCTCCGTTTCTGGGCCCAATTCAAGGTGCCAGTTTTAACCTTTGAAGTCCTACAGTAAATGGCTTGGGTCCAGGTTAACTGAGAGAATGTCTTGCCCCATATGTCCCAACCTGGACCTTAAGATCTTCTTCAGAGACTCTCCTCCAGGTGCCCCTGCCAAATGAGTTGAGGTGTGTGGCTACTAGGGAAGAGGGCCGTTCCGGTAATTGCACCCCATTTATGGAGTAGCCTCCCCAGTAAATTGCACCTGACAACTTCACTTTGTTCTTTTAGATGCCAAGTATAGACCTTTTTGTTCACTCAGGCCTTTTAACTTTTAAATTTTGATCTGATTTTAAAATAAATGTCTTTTAAATTGTTTTGTGTTGTATTTTGTATTTTCTTTCCCCCTCCCCTTTGATTTGTTATGATTTAATGTGTTGTATCTCATTTTTTAATGTTATGTTGTAAGCTGCCCAAAAAACAATTTGTTATAGGGTGGCTAACAAAGTTAGATAGTTATTTTATTACTAGTGAATTTCAGCCCGTTGAACAACGGGCCCTAGTAACGGCTCTCCTGTCCCCCCGCCGCCATTCCCCCTCCCTCCGCAGGGTGCCCTCCCTCCCTCCCAGCTGAATTGGGAACCAAGCCCACCCACCCCCATTAAGGGCCAAATCGGCCCAGGCACTTGCCCCCGCAGCTTCCGCCGCCGACCAACCGCCCGCCCGCCCAGCTGCCGATACCTCCTTACCCCCGGAACACGTCCTCCGCTTGATCCGCTTATCTATTAACAGAAGGAGAGAGGTGCTCGCATGCAGAGCTCCGCTCTCTTTAAAGTCTGTTCCCGAACTGGCGCTTTGGGCGCCAAGGACGCAAACAACGCCAGTTCGGGAACAGTTGGTCGGCAGCGGAAGCTGCGGGGGCAAGTGCCTGGGCCGATTTGGCCCTTAATGGGGGAGTGGGCTTGGTTCCCAATTATGCTGGGAGGGCGGGTCGTCGGCGTCGGCCGTGGGAGCAATTTCTTTAAAAGTTACATGGCCTCCACTCCGCCCCCGGCCTCCGTCTCTTTTGTCCGAGGCAGCGGCTCTGCCGCTGCCTCGGTCAGTTTCCCCCGCTGCCGCTTCTCCAGCTTCTTTGGGGTGGCCGCTTCTGGCCGCCCAAGATGGCTGCCGGGTGCCGGCCATCGTGTCTCCCTTGCCCTGTTCTGGGCATGCGCTCCGCGCATGCGCAGAACAGGCCAGGGAGACACGGACACACGCTTGGTGTCCGTCCACGGACGGACACCAAGCGTTTTATTAGAGAGGATTATAATTATTTCACACATTCAGACAGGTGTTATTGACTGGTTTGTTTTATCCAGACATCGAGTCCTTCCCAAGGACCTGGGATGCCAGAATTTTATTGTCAATGTTGTTGCTGTTGTTATAGGTATCGTCGCAGAATATAGGCTGTTCCCAGTAAAGCTGCTTTTTGTAATTGGCTGATGGTGATTTCTGTGGCCCCTATGGTGTTGAGGTGCTCTTCAAGGTCTTTTGGAACTGCACCCAGGGTGCCAATTACCACTGGGATTATTTTGGTCTTTTTCTGCCATATTTCTTTCAATTTCAATTTGTAGATCTTTGTATTTGGTGATTTTTTCTATCTCTTTTTCTTCTATTCTGCTATCCCCTGGTATTGCTATGTTGATTATTTTGACTTGTTTTTCTTTCTTCTCGACTACAGTTATATCTGGTGTATTGTGTGGCAGATGTTTGTCTGTCTGTAGTCGGAAGTCCCATAATATTTTTACATCTTCATTTTCTTCAACTTTTTCAATGTTATGGTCCCACCAATTTTTGGCTACAGGTAGCTTGTATTTTTTGCAGATGTTCCAGTGTATCACCCCTGCTACCTTGCCATGCCTTTGTTTGTAGTCAGTCTGTGCGATCTTTTTACAACAGCTGATTAGGTGGTCCACTGTTTCATCTGCTTCTTTACAAAGGCAGCACTTGCTGTTTGTGGTTGACTTTTCGACTTTTGCTCTTATTACATTAGTTCTTAGTGCCTGTTCTTGTGCAGCCAGTATTAAACCCTCAGTTTCTTTATTCAAGTTGCCATTCTTAAACCACTGCAAGGTCTTGGTGATATTTGATTTTCCACTTATATTGTGCAAATATTGACCATGCAGTGGCTTATTTTTCCATTTTTCTGCTCAGTTCTTGACTTGTTCTTTCTTGTAGGCCTGCTTTGTTTCATTGGTGTTGAATAGTTTCTCGTTATTGACCATTTGAAGTGCATCTTCTTCACTGTCCTTTATATATTCTTCAAGGCCTCTTTTCTCCTCCTCTACTGTTTGATGGACTTGCAGCATTCCTCTTCCACCTGAGCTGTGAGAGAGGTATTATTATTATTATTATTATTATTATTATTATTTATAATAATTATAATAAAATAATAATTCATTGTGTGCTTCCTAGTCATGTGCTGCTATTGGGGTAGAAGCTCTCTAACCCTCCCACCCACCCTTTAAATGCTTGTGTGAACGGTCTAGTGTGTCAACAAAGGAGTGTAGCTAGTGGAGAGAGAATATTCTTAGAGACCTGTGACAGTGCAGAAAGAAAGAAAATGGTTAAAAGTAAGCACTGAGTTAACACGAAAACAAAAATATTTTTCTACTGTTAATATAACTACAAGGTAAAGATAAAGTGTGCTGTCAAGTCGATTTCGACTATGCAGCCCTCTTAATCTAGCAAAAATATGCAAGTGACCCTCAGAGTAATTTGAGTTGTATACACTTGGTACAGAGGCTCATGAGAGTAAACCTATCACTGAGGACCTCATCGTCACTGAAGAAAATGTACACTGAAGAATCCTGCAGGGTTTCATATTGCCCAGCAACATTCCTGGCACTGGAAATTTACTGGCTTTAGAAAATTATCCATGACTTGCACTTCTCTTCCAGATAAATATCTATCTATATAAAGCTCCACATGTTGCAGAGAAATCCTTTACAAGTAATTGAATAGGAAGCCAACTTTAATTGAGAAACAAAAGTTTGATATTTATTACTTACTAAACATATGCTAAAAAGAAAACAACAACAAACAAGCTAACAGTCTCTTATGCAGAGAGAGAGAAAACCTCTCAGTCTGAATTTAAGTCAGCAAGTGAGGGGGAGACAAACAAACACAGTGACTCCATCCCAAGCCAGTATATAGATATATTCAAATAGAGAATGCATGCCCCATACTAGGGTTGTGCATTTTGTTTTATTTTTCTGTTTTGTTTTTGGCCTGAATCTGAAACACCCCCATTTTGCTCTTTGTTCGAAATTGCAAAATCTGAATCCGAGTGTTTTGGATTGTAAAGAACGGCTCCAGGGCAAAACTAGTGGGCGGAGGTGAGTGCCCAATGGATGGAAGCTACCACCCACATTTCAGAGGAATTGAGCAAAATGCTGATTTTTGGTGAATTTTTTAATTTTAAGATTTTTCCCATATGGAATAATGGAGATTTCAGCAAAAGTATAGCTTCACTTCAGGGGGAAAGGGGTGGACTAGAGCAGAGTTGGGTGGGTGATAGTGCCCAGTGGGGGCAAGGAAGCTGCCAGAATTATTTCAAAGGAATTTAATGGAGTTTATGCAAATTCTTCCCCAAAGTTCTTCCCCAAAGGGAATGATGGAGGTTTCAGCAGCCCCATAACTGCACTTGGGGGGCACCGGGGTGGCCCGGAGTGAGTGGTGGTGTAGAGCACATAGGGTGTCAAACACCCCATTGGTTGCTAACCTATGGGGTACTGGGTCCTAAAATGTTTTCAGTGTAGGTTCTCTGGTAGCATATGAGAGTAGATTCATGGTTTGTCTTTGAAAATCTCATATGCTACCAGAAAATCTACACTCAGAACACCCGAGAAACAACAGAACCCAGCACCTCATGGGTTAGCAACCAATGGGGGTGGTTGGCACCCTATGTGCACCACCACCACTCGCTCCTGGCCACCCCAGTGCCCCCCAGGTGGAGTTATGGGTCTGCTGAAACCTCCATTATTTCCTATGGGGAAAAACCTTAAAGGCACGTAAACTTCAACAATTCCTAAGAAATCAGCCCTTTGCCCTATTCCTTTGGAATCTGGGTTGTGGCAGGCACCCCTTGGGGCACTGCCACCCAACCCACTGTTTTGTCCCTCAGGCCCCCTTTCTGCCCCAAATCTGCCACAAAGACATTTAAGCTTCACAAACTCTTTAAAAATCAGCCCTTTTCCCAATTCCTTTGGAATCTGGGTGGCAGCAGGGACCCATTGAGGCATTACCACCTGGCCCACTCTTCTGCCCCCAAAGCCCCCTTTCTGCCCTGAATCCACTCCAAATAACACCAACATCATCAACAACAGCAGAGCTTTGCAAAGAACCAGGCAGATTTCCAAAGGTCATGCACATCCACTCCCCCCCCCCCCGCAAATGCATTTGATCTGCATACAACAGTGTGAAACGACAGCAATGGAATGCACACTGCCCCACGTAGTGTGCACACTGCTCCACTGGCCAATGAGGGTAAAGTTTACCCTTAAATTTCCTTAAAAGGAATAAGGAGGCAATTGCCAGCAGATCAGCCCATGCTTTCGCTGGCCAATCTGCGGGCTGGAAGGGCTGGAAATTCAAACAGATGTCAAAACTCAAAATGGAGACTGAAGGAGAAAGACTTTTCGCAATTTCAAAATGGAGTTCTGAAACAGCTGAAACAACAAAACGTTTTGTATCCGAAACAGGGACGTTTTGTTTTGGCTACAAAAATTTCTATTTTGATCATTGGGTGTTTTGTCTTGGCTACAAAACAGCCGAAATGGCCTGTTTTGGGCACAAAACGTTTTGTATCCGAAATGAAACGCACACCCCTACCTCATACAAATAACTGAGACAATGTCTGAGGGGAAATCGCAACTCCACATTCATAAGACCTTCTCTATATCTGCCTACCTTTTCCCTCCAAAGCCGCTTTGCCAGTATGGGTAAATGTAACTTTGGAAAGCTGAGAGAAAGTGGAAGCTAAATAGGCTATACTTTGGGAGAAACTGTCGCCTCTTCCTAAGAACTGAAATACCAAGAACACTGTATTAGCTAGAGATGTGCTCAAAATACGACTCAGTGTCTGAATTGCAGGCAGATCCCTTTACAACCGAGCGCTTACACAGCCCCTTTAATACAGAGAAGAGCAGGTCCTCCTCCCCCATTCACTGCCACTTCCGTAATGGTAGCACTCTGCCCAGCTAAAACCGCACACCTGCAGGGCATTTCCCAGCTGTCCCGCATGCTGGTGTAGCACAGGGGCAACTGGGAAATGCCCTGCCGTTGCACTGTTACAGTTGCAATTCGGAGCCGAATGGTGTTTCGAGCACATCCCTAATACTAGCTTCTCAAGGAAAAGAGTACAAGCTTAGCCATCTTCTTCACATGCTTGTTTTCCATGTGAAAGGGAATATTTTCATGAGGAACCATTCAAACATGTCATCTTTTATCTCAGGGCTTGACAGGTTCCAGGTGCCAGGGAATTACAGTTCCTATAAATTTAACCATGGCACTTAGATATTCAGAGACAGAGTTCTTTAATAAAATCTGTATTTGTTCCAAGCAGTCCTCTTTCTATTCTAAGGATATCACCTTTAAAAGGAACAAAGAAAAGCCCATTTACAACCCCCCTCAAAAATGTTCCTCACTGAGCCAGGTAATTTTGTCAAGACTCCATTGTCTGACTCTTACATTTTTGGGCTGGCTCTTAGATCCAAAGAAAATTGGTCAAGGCCTGATTTACTTGTATTCTGATGCATGACATCCTCAAGAAGGCTGCACTATGGAATATCTCTTATTGTATCATCCTGGTCTTCTTTTGAATTAATGAGGTTGTGCATGTGGGTGAGCATAAACTCTGTGCTCCTGAAACCATATAAAATACGCTTTCCGGAAGAGCTCTTAGTAAACATGCTGGAATTAAGGGCGGTGGTCCCCCCCCACTCCTATATTCTTTGAGTTGATTAAGAGATGGAAGGCATGGTAGTATTAACTAATCTCTGCAACAATGATGAAACCACGAAATAGCAGTAAACACATTTTAAAGGGTAATTTCAGAGCTAAATTAAAAGGTCTAATTCCCACATTAGGTTTTGATATGGTAGTAAAGTCACCTGGAGGTGATTTTCAAAGTGTCGGATTCACATGGGTGACTATACGAAAGTATTTGATTTGAATATACTGTATAGACAAATATATAGATCTCAATACATTGAGATTGGCTTATGACTTCTGCAGGAAGGAATCATATGGTTTGCCTTGCACACATTCAATTAAAATATGGAATAACAGTGAAAAAGCACACAATGGCAATGAGAGGGTCCCAAGGTTGTAGCTGAAGGGTCAGAAGGTAATCAAAAGTTCCATTTAGGTGTGCTTTTTCACTGTTAATACATCCATACAATTGTCCATTGTGAAAATTATCACAGATGTGTAGGGAACTTGTTTGTATGGCAATTTTTTTGGATACAATGGTTTTCTGGCAATATGATATTGATTTATGGTGTGTAATTTTTCAATAGATTACTATACATGGTTTATATTCATGTTCTTATGTATGTTAAACTTTTCTGCCCAGCCATTTGGGAGTTGTTAATATTTTTGATTCAGAGAAGGTCAAACTGAGATGGAAGGAGTATACAGAAAATCTGTATACAGCAGATGTATACAGCAGGGATGTCAACATCCAAGACACTCTAGAAGATATTCCCTACTTGCAAGAACCTCTAGTACAGGAAGATGAACTCAGACCAGCACTCCGGTCATTACCAAGTCAAAAGGATACAGGAATTGATGGAATAGCTACAGAAATATGGCAGGCAACAGAAGAAGAATCAGTCAAGGCTCTAACCAAACTATGCCAACAAATTTGGAGAATGACAGTGGCCAACAGATCGGAAGAGGTCAGTCTACATACCCATACCAAAGAAAGGAGACTTAACAGATTGCACAAACCATCACATAATATCCTTAATTTCACATGCTAGCAAAATAATGCTCAGGATCATCCAACGCAGATTAGAGCCCTACGTGGAGCGGGAAATGCTGGATGTTCAAGCTGGTTTCAAAAAAGGCTGAGGAACAAGAAACATCATTGCTGATGCACACTGGATAATTGAGAAAACCAAAGAATACCAAAAAGAAGTCAATATGCGCTTTATTGACTACAGAAAAGCCTTCGATTGCATGTCAATCATGTCAAGTTGTGGAATATCCTGAGGAAAATGGGCATCCCAGAACATCTCAATGTTCTCATGAGAAACCTATACACAGAACAGGAAGCCACAGTCGGTAAAACAGACTGGTTCCAGATCGTCAAAGGAATAAGACAAGGCTTTATACTTTCTCCTTCTTTACTCATATGAACATATACTGAAAAGCTAGATTGGAAGAAGATGAGCATGTTTGTACAGTTGGAGGAAGAAACATCAGTAACCTGCGCTACACTGAAACATCAATAACCTGCTGTATGCATTAGTTTAGAAGACTAAACTAATGCCAATGGGTACAGCAACCAGCATCAGAATTGATAATGAAGACACTGAAATGGTGGATAGCTTCTGCCTTTTAGGATCAACCATCAACAGTAAAGGATCCAGCAGTCAAAAAATATGTTGCAGACTGGCACTGGGTAGGGTTGCAATGAAGGCCTTGGAAAGGATATTTAGGTGCCGTGACATGTCTATACCTACAAAGATTAGAATCGTCTGGAAAATGGTTTTTCCTGTGACACTCTATGGATGTGAAAGCTGGACTTTGAAGAAGCAAGATAGAAAAAGCATTGATGCTTTTGAACTTTGGTGCTGGAGAAGACTTTTGAGGATACCATGGACAGCCAGGAAAACAAACAAATGGATCATAGAACAAATCAATCCAGAATTTTCACTTGATGCACAAATGACCAGGCTCAAAGTATCATATTTTGGACGCATTGTGCGAAAACCCAGCTCCCTTGAGAAGTCCACAATGTTGGAGAAAGTTGAAGGAAAGAGAAGAAGAGGACGACCAGTAGCAAGGTGGATGGACTCAATTACGACAGCAATGAATGCACCACTGAGAGACCTTAAAGGCCAAGTTGAAGACAGATCATCCTGGAGAGAATCTATCTATGTGGTCACTAAGAGCCGACACCAACTTGACGATGCTTAATCAATCAATCAATATTTTTGTGTTTCCCATTGATCTTTATAGGCAAATTATGATTTAAGTCATTAAATCTAGCTCTCCTTAATGGCAACCCGTGTTCATGTTTGCTTAATTGTAGATTCACCCTTGGCAGAGTTGATCCTTCAATTCCATCTCTCCACCTCACAGTTTGTCTGCTACACACATCCCCCGGCCTCGCTCCCAGAAATCAGCTCTCGCTTGATTAGGACACACAAGGAAGGGCCCTGGAATCCCATGCACTGAAAACCACAAGGTCTGCATTCTAACTCTTTTCTAAACAGATGCTCCCTTAACTTTTTTTTTTTTTGGTCCTCTGTCAGTTGCCTAGGCTAGCAGACCCTAGTGCTCTCAGGGGAAGGTGCAGGGATCCCCATAATGCATCACACACTTGCATGGTACTCCCTCAAAGCTACCAGCAACAGCTAGTGATTGTCTGGGCGGGCGATCAACCTGCCCAAAGAAGGGCAACTGTTCGTCTGTGTGGAGGTAAGCTCTTCAGGGCTTCCTCCCCTCAAACCTGGTTGTGAGAAAGGGCTCCTTTGGTTTCTTCCCTAGAGAATGAGTGGGGACATCATCACAACATGCTTTATTAGCAGGAATGGCTTGGCTTGGAATGCATGGTTTGCAATCAGGTTAAGAGAGCAACAGACTCACAAGAAAAAGTCCTATGATATGCAAGGAGGAAATGTAAAAGATCACAGGTGGTCACCACCAATATGGAGGCAAGTCCTTAAAATGTAAGTCCTTTCTTGCCAAAGAAAATGGGCGCTTGCTTGCTTTTCTGTCAGACACAGGGACCGTTTAGCCATGCCCCCTGCATCTGATGTCAAAAGTGGGAGGCATGGTTTAGTTCCCAAATGGGGCCACAGGGCCCATTTGGGAGCTAATTCACATGCCCCGCATCTGATGTCAGACAAGGGGGGTTTCTGGGGTGCAAGGTGCAGCTCCTGAGGGGCGGCAGCTCGGGTTCTTTGAACCCATCTGCTCAATGATGGCTCCGCCCCTGCCACTGGTTTTTTAAATCCGGTCATTCCCCAAATAGTGAATAGGACACCTTTGTCTGACAAATGTAGACTTGTACGGAGAACTGGCTGGGGGCAAACTTTATTTGCAGGAAATGGCTTGGCTTGCAAAGCGTAAAGCAATTCATGGTTTCCCACAAGCACAAGAAAGCAAACTCATAACAAGAAGTCTGATGTGAGATTGTTGCTTTGCATCAGGAAGAGGGAAAATGTAGAACTTCACCAATGTGGAAATAGGTAGTAAGTCCTTTATTGCGAATGTAAGTGACTACCTGGTCTCTTTCAAGGATTAAACCTATCATTGAAACACCTATGATAGTTAAACATCTATTTGATCATTTGGATGTCTTTTTTATTTTCCTTTTTTTGCAGATCGAAAGGGAATTTTTTTAAAAGTTAAAAAGAGTAGTCCATCCATTCTCTGAAGATGTTGTTGCTATAAGTGGTTACTCTAAAACAGATAAATAGCTGAAAGGGAAATACTATTGTTTAAAACATGCATGCACGGATGTTACTTCCAGGGGCAGCAGGGAGGAATGCTGCCGCCCCAAAGATTTTACTTTAAAATGGAGCGCTGGAGGGGGGAAAGCGGCGGGAGGGGTAAGTACAACCCCCTTGACCTTAAAGCGACACTCCCCGCCCCCCAGCGCCGGACCGCTGGACCGGGCAACATGCGAACCGGTTTGCAGGCCTCTAACATGGCCTGTGGACCAGTTCATGCACATCCCTGCTACAAAGGTCTCAAAGGTCCCCAGGCTTATATGTCACCATTTTACCCTCCAGGCTTATGCCCAGGCAGCCATTAGTTATGTAAGGTTTAAGTTCAGTAAGCACTTGATCAGGACTCAGGGCCACTTTCCATTTAGAAGACATGATGAGGCTCTATACACAATTGGTTTTGTGGGGAGAGTGGGTCAAGACCTCTCTCCCCGCAGATGGTCATCAGGCTAGCCCTGGGTGGCCAGATTGGCTGCCTACATGACTACCGGCCCCATCATGGAGCCAGTAGGGGCAGCAGAGACTGGGGGCTGCTTGGCCCCTGGAAGACCCAGGATGCCCCATGCAAGAGTGTGGGGCATTTGGGGAGACCCCCGAGGCCAGGAGGCTTGCTGTTGTCTCCCAGTTGGGGTTCTACTCACGAGACGCCGAGGCACAGAGTCGTGCCATGGCAACTCACTATCAACTAAGCAGGGTTAGCAGAGTAAGCACACCACTAGCCTCATTGGGGGGGGGGAATTAAGTGGGCTAACCGCCAGGAGCCACACAGCTCCTGGTGGTTCACACGTGTGGGGAAAACCGGACTGGGTTCCCTTAGCCCGGTTTCCTCCACACCTGTGAATAGCCTCGATCACTCCATGCATGGATGAAGCCTTTTATCCAATTACTACTCCTTATCCTTGGAGTAGTCTCCTGGGAAGTGGAAGATGATATAAACCATTTGCAGTTGTTTTCCAAAGAGCTGGAAGATTTTCCACCTGGAAATCAAAATCCGTAAGTCTGGTGATCCATTTGGCTATTCTTGGCGTTCCTGAAAATGATCCCGGAATAGTAAATAAAGAAGATAGGGGTTTATGGTTGACTGTAAAGTAAATTTCTTGCCCCACAAGTAAGTCCTGAAGAGCCTCACTGCCCAGAAACATGCTAGAGTTCCTTTTTCAATGACAGAATACATCTTCTCTGAAGCAGTAAGCAGTCTGGAAGCAAAGGCAGCTGTAACTTCTCTGTCCCCTTTTTGCTGGGTCAAGACAGTAAAGCAAAATGTGCTGTCAAGTCAATTTTGACTCCTGGCGCCCACAGAGCCACGTGTTCTTTAGTACTCCAACTATTTTCAGAAGCATCAGTGTTACAATAGTGTGCCTGTTGGTGTCAAAAGAAGGGAGAGCAGAGTAGAGGTGTACACAAAACTGGAAAACCTGGCTCGGTTTCAGTTGAACCAGACTCAAGTCAGATTGGGTCTGGTATGGTTTTGTGCACGGCCTGGTTCAGCTCAAATTCAAGCCCAGTTTAATGGGTTTGAGACCATACTGGTAAAGGGGAATCCGGTAAGGATTCCTCTTTACCAGTACAGGGGTGGGAGGACCAGGGGGCTTAAATATAGAGAGTTGGGGGTGGCGGAAAGTAAAATTTTACCTCAAGTTTTCTGTCGCAGCGGCAGTCACAGAGATGGTCGAGGATGGCAGCAGGAGCTTCTCCCTCACCCCCGCCAGAACAGGCAGGCCCACATTGTGCCTGTTTCAGGCCTCTGAGCATGCACTGAGGTAAAAAAAAATTGCCTCCATGTGTACGCAGAAGTATTTGCGTGACCATAATGGCCAATTTGGTAGTCTGAAAACCAGCCTTGCAGGATACATCCCAGTTAAATGATACATTTTTTTAAAAAAAGAAGAAGATGGAATGGAGCAACTTTTGAGGCAAATTATCCAACAAATTTAGAGTAATACAGAGTCCTAAAAACGAGCAAAGTGCATCCTTGTTCTGTGGCTCTGGTGCTTCCCATATAGTTTTCACTAAGTCAGTCAGTCAATCTTTATTACGGTCTTTGACCAGCATTAGGTAAAACATGACAACAATGGTGTTAAGAGCAGTCAAAGTCTATGAAGAAAGTAACTGTAAAATTAATGCGAATATCTTATTGTTGCCAGAATATAAAATGTGCCTAGAGCTATAATCTATGAGAAGCTATATGTTTTTATAGGTGAGATTTAAAGTTTTGATAAAAATTTATCAAAACTACAGACCCATCAGCCTGCTCAGCATAATCAGCAAGCTCTGTACCAGACATCTGTACCGGAAACTAAGAGACTGGCTTGAACTAACAGACTAAGAGAATGGCTCCTTCTAGTGGAGGAACAGGCCACATTCAGGGAGGGACGATCCACCATTGACCACTGCCTAGTACTCCAGCACCTAATTGAGAAATATCTCACCCACAACACAGTCTTCCCGTATGCTGCCTACATAGACCTCAAGTCTCATTTGAGTCCATCTCACGAACTAAACTGTGTGGGGAAAATTGGAAGTCTCCTTGATCGATGGGAGCCTGCTATTTCTCATTTGTACCCTTCACAACAACATGACCCTGAAAGTCAGATGCAACCCCCAACGTCATCTGATAACTCCTGCTAACTGGTTAACTCCTACTAACTAGGCAAAAAGGCACCTTTTTAATGTAGTGATTCTCTTTATTTGGCAGGGGGAGAGTAACTGGCCCTTTTCACCCCCAGCACAGTACCTCCAGTGACTGTTGCTTGTGTTTATCTTATGTTTATTTTTAGATTGTGAGCCCTTTGGGGACAGGGATCCATTTCATTCATTCATTCATTCATTCATTCATTCATTCATTCATTCTCTATGTAAACCGCTTTGGAAACTTTTGTTGAAAAGCGGTATATAAATATTTGTTGTAGTAGTATAAGTGCCATCCCCACTTTTAAGGGCGTTAAGCAAGGCTGCATACTTGCCCCACTCCTATTCAACTTCTACATAAATGCCATGGTAGGCCACCTAAGCAACCTGGACTTTCACACCCACAAGCTGGCAGAGAAACACATTTGCATCCTCCTTTATGCAGCTGATATGGCAATTCTCTCAAGAAACTTTGAAAACATTTTGTAATTCCCTCTTTTTTGTCCCTCTCCATACTCCCTCCAATGGAGGCACAGTTGCCCATGACAAACTTGATTTGTATGATAACAAGCCAACCAAGAAACAAGGAAATCTCATGCAAATTGGAAGCTAGTGCCAGAAAATCAATCAGTATGGAGGGAAAGCCCGTCAGAATGAAGCTCAAATCACTCAAATTCTTGACCGCTATATATAATATATATTTCAGGTATAGTTCATTATTTGACACATTTATTGCAACTCAAACTATTGTCTGTTGGGAAAACTGGGAAGACATATAGGGCTGTTGATACCACTCAAGAGCTCTTGCACTTGGAAGATTTGAAATGCACAGCAGTAACTCACATTTGGGCTTCTTATGGCAAACAATTTGTCTTTCACTTTCTTTTGTTGTCTAGCAAAGGCAGTTGTCCACTGATATTTATAACAGTCAAGTAAAGCAAACAGAAAAGTTCCAGTTCTCGTCTGCAGGGTTTAGAGGTGTGAAAGGTATGTCAATTATGGCAAAACTGGATTTCATGTTCCTCTACTGTCAGTCACTATTACTTTAAATAGTTTCATCCCCTTGTGTTTATAGCTGGCTTCTTTTACTGAAAGAAAGGGAATATAGGATTCCTGGAGCTTCAGGTTCTCTTTGAACCCAAATATATTTGATTATAAAAGAACCCAAACCAAGATAATGACATCCTTATAGATGCTTGGTAATTCAGCTTAGATCTTTATTTATTTATTTGATTGATTGATTGATTGATTGATTGATTGATTTCTATACCGCCCTTCCAAAATGTCTCTGGGCGGTTTACAACAGGATAAAAACAATTAAAACCAGTTAACAATTAAAATCAAAATTAGAAAAACAGAATAAAACCAATTAAACATGCAAACAGCTAAAAACCCTGGAAACCCAGGGCAACCATTTAAAACGATTTAAAACAGTTTACAGTAGTTTAAAAACCCTGGAAGTCCAGGCCAAATAGATAGGTTTTAAGGACTTTCTTGAAAGACAGTAATGAACTCAAATTACGGATTTCTGCCGGGAGTGCATTCCACAGCCCAGGAGCAGCTACAGAGAAGGCCTGCCTCTGAGTCGCGACCAGATGAACCGGTGGCAACTGGAGACAGAACTCCTCAGATGACCTTAAAGTGCGGTGGGCATCATGCAGAAGAAGGCACTCTCTCAGATAACTTGTACTTAAACCGTTGAGGGCTTTAAAGGTAATAACCAGCACTTTGTATTTTGCCCGGAAACATATCGGCAGCCAGTGCAATTGTTTCAAAACAGGTGTAATATGGTCTCTCCGGGTTACCCCAGAGACCAATTTGGCTGCCGCATTTTGAACTAACTGAAATTTCTGAACTACGTACAAAGGCAGCCCCACGCAGAGCGCATTGCAATAGTCAAGCTGGGAGGTTACCAGCTGTTGCACCACTGTTTTGAGGTCATTCTCTTCAAGGAATGGGTGCAGCTGTTGAATCAGTTGAAGCTGATAGAAAGCACTCCTGGCCATAGCCACCACGTGAGATACCATGGTGAGGCCTGAGTCCAGGAGTACTCCCAAGCTGTGCACCTGCTCCTTCTGGGGGAGTGTAACCCCATCCAGCACAGATAGATCTAACTCACCCCTCAGATTCTGAGTCCCCACAATGAGCACCTCCGTCTTGCTTGGATTCAGCTTCAATTTGTTATCCCTCATCCAGCCCATTACTGCCTGTAGGCAGGCATTTAGAGAATGAGTGCCATTTCCTGAAGATGAAAAGGAGAAGTAGATTTGGGTGTCATCAGCATACTGATAACACCCAGCACCAAATCTCCTGATGACTTCACCCAGAGGTTTCATGTAGATATTAAAAAGCATTGGTGACAGAATGGAGCCCTGAGGGACCCCATATAGCAGCTCCTGTTCTGAGAAGCAACTGTCACCAAGCTCCACCATCTGGAATCTACCTGAGAGATAGGAGCGGAACCACTGCAAAGCAGTGCCCCCTATCCCCAACTCCCCCAGGCAATCCAGAAGGATACCATGGTCGATGGTATCAAATGCCGCTGAGAGATCCAAAAGAACCAGCAGAGTGACACTCCCTCTGTTGGTTCCCTGGTAAAGGTCATCCATCAGGCCAACCAAGGCTGTCTCAACCCCATAGCCAGCTCTAAAGCCAGTTTGAAATGGGTCTAAATAATCACTGCCTGGAGCTGGTCGGCTACCAGCCTCTCAATCACCTTGCCAAATCAAGGGAGATTGGAGATTGGCCTGTAACGATCCATTGCTAAGGGGTCCAGGGAAGGCTTCTTAAGAAGTGGTGTAACCATTGCCTCCTTCAGACAAGGAGGTACCCTACCCTCCCTCAGCTATGCATTTATGATATTAACTAGGGCACCTCCAAAAATCTCCCTGCTAGATAGAAGCAGCCAAGTCAGGCAAAGATCGAGAGAACAGGTGGTAGGCTGCACTGCTCCAAGCAGCTTGTCCATATCCTTAGGAGTCACAGATTGAAACTGATCCAATTTAATACTGCAAGAGGGATTGCTGGACACTTCCTCCATAGACCTTACAGAAATAGTGGAGTCCAAGTCAGCCCGAATACAGGAGATCTTGTTCACAAAGAACCCATTAAAAGCATCATCACAGCAGAACGACTCCGGGGACTGATTTGAAGTAGAATGAGCAGAAATTAAACTCCTCACAACCCAGGATAGCTCTGCTGAGCGCAAACTTGCAGTCACAATGCACACAAACCAAAATCTCTTTTTTGCTGCATGTACCGCCATTACAGAAGTGTTCAGATGGGTCACATGCTGCATCCTGTCAGATTTGAACCGAGTTCTCCACCATTTGCGCTCTAGTTGCCTACCCAACTGCTTCAGCCCCTACAACTCCTCAGTATACCAAGGGGCCATTTTTGAAGCAGGTCAGGATGCTTAGGAGCAATCTTGTCTACTGCCCTGATGAGTTCCCTGTTCCAGGTTCCCATCAGGGCATCGGCAGAATCACCAGCTGCACCAACATCAAAATCCTCCAAGGCCTTTTGAAATCCTACTGGGTCCAGCAGCCTTTTTGGACGGAACATCCAAATAGGTCCACCACCCCTGCAGGGGTGGATTGCAGTTGTGAAACCAACCTTAAGGAGGTAGTGGACCATCCATGACAATGGGGAAACCACCAGATCCCCCACCCATGGAACACTCCCCTGATCTGAACAAAAGACCAAATCAAGTGCATGGCTGGCAACATGAGTTGGTTCAGAAACTAACTGGGATAGGCCCATAGTTGTCATGGCTGCTATGAACTCCTGAGCCACACCAGACAAGCCAGCCCCAAAGTGGCTATTGAAGTCCCCCAGCACCAAAAGTCTAGGAGACTCCAACACCAACTCCGTGACCAGCTTCGTCAGGGAGTCAGTTGGACAGCGGGGTGGATGGTACACCAACAGAATCCCCAGTCTATCCCTAGTTCCCAGCCTCAAAAATATGCACTCAATATAAGTCAACTGTCTAACAGGGGCCCTGGTAAGGGAAATGGTATTCTTATGGACCACAGCCACTCCACCCCACCCCGCCCACTTCCCCTAGCCTGCTCCACGACAGAGTAACCTGGTGGGAGATGCTGAGCCTACACTGGACCACTCGCCACCCCCAACCAGTTCTCACTTATACATGCCAGGTCAGCTTCCCCATCCATGACCAAATTGTGGACAATCTCGGTCTTATTCTGAACCGACCTGGCATTGCAGAGGAGCAAGGCCAGACTATGTGGGTCATTGGAGCTGCTCCCCGAGGCCTGAGAGTTGACAGAGCAGTTGGAAGTGGAAATAGTTACTAAATTACTGATTTCCCTTCCCCTGTAACGGCCAACTGCTCTGCCAGCACCAATTCTTCTATTCCCCACCACTACAGTAATAGCCGCCCCAGAACAGCTGGGTGCACCCCCAGCACTATCCCACTCAAGAGAGCCCAAACACATACCTGCAAAAGGCCTGGCACAACCCAACCCCCCCCCCAGCCCTCAGCCCCACCCTCGAAGGGCCAGCCCCTAACCCTTTACACACCCACAAGGGATCTTGAGCCAAACGGCCTGGCCCTCACCCTAGTTATCCCCCAAAGTGGCGACCCCAAAGGAGCAACCGCCTTTGGTGTCGCCCCTTTGGTGGCAACCCTACCGGTGGTGGGCCCGCCGCCACATGCAGCGTTCCAATAGAACCCAAAGCTGAGCAGGTGACCCGAGGAACTGCTGAGTAACCCAGGAGCTGGTCCCAATCCTGTGCACACTCATTCACAGATGTTACCCAGAAGCTGCAGCCCCATAGGGGAAGCAGGAGCAGGCAGGCAACAGCAGAAGGAGCCCACAGCACCCACTTG
Organism: Hemicordylus capensis; assembly: GCF_027244095.1. Classification (NCBI taxonomy): domain Eukaryota; kingdom Metazoa; phylum Chordata; class Lepidosauria; order Squamata; family Cordylidae; genus Hemicordylus; species Hemicordylus capensis. The sequence continues at coordinate 124,678,893 of NC_069657.1, forward strand.
ATCTCTCACCCCAGGCATCACTGGGTGGGAAGTGGATGGACTCTCCCTCTCCTCTGCTGGGCTTCTATCATGACTGAATTATATGTTTAACACTACAACAATTGATGTGACCATTACAATCGTCATAAGGTACCTATTTAATTATCGAATATATGTCAACAGCATGACTAAATAGATTACCCTGGTGGCGCAGTGGTAAAAAAACTGCCACCCTGTAACCAGAAGGTTACAAGTTCGATCCTGACCAGGGGCTCAAGGTGGACTCAGCCTTCCATCTTTCCGAGGTCGGTAAAATGAGTACCCAGAATGTTGGGGGGCAATATGCTAAATCATTGTAAACTGCTTAGAGAGCTTCCAGCTATAGAGCGGTATATAAATGTAAGTGCTATTGCTATTGCTATTGCTATTAAACTTGCTAGTGCCCACTTCACAGAAAGTCCCTATGGTAGGCATCCTGAAGAGAAGGTTGCAGAGCAGTTCTTCTAGGGCAGGGGTTCCCAACCAATAATAGTCCAGATGTTGCTGAACTACAACTCTCATCATGCCCAGCCACAATAAACTGTAGCTGGAGATGATGGGAGTTGTAGTTTGGCAACATCTGGACTACCACCGGTTGGGAACCCCTGTTCTAGGGTAACAGTATAATCCTCCACCATATTGCCAGTGCACTGCTACTGTTCTCTACACACTGCAACTTGACCAGGCCATTCAGTTTCAGCCAAGGCCGTTGTGCAGCTCTTCCTTAAGCATCTAGTGCTGGCTCTTCTAGACCCCATGCTACTCCTAGCAGAAGCAGAAGTGAGCCATACACACAAGGCCTTGAGGTGGACACCAGATCTAAGATGTAAGATCTAAGAAGACAGAATGGCCTAAATCAACAGCAGAAGGAAGAGAAAGAGAAAGAGAGAGATTAAAGAAGAGAATAACACAGTACAGTGTTTAATAAAATTCAAGGAATTCAGAGAACTATGAGAACCATAAGAAGATTTAGAAGCCAAGCTGTATGAGGAGAGACTGAAGACATTATTTAATACACGAGTACTAATCTGGAAGTTCCTTAAAGACCAGGTAGGCACCTTTGGGCCCTCTTCAGTAATGGGAACCTAATCATGAGACTTCAAAGGCTCTACTAGGACTAAGCTGGTGCTCCTCTGTGCTTGATCTCCTCTGTACTTTCCATGCACATACGGCTACAATCAGAACTACACTGAATGTCCACATCTGAATTAGTTTGCTATGTTTAGCCTGCAGAAAGGATGATTAAGAATATCAAATTTTAGAAGAAGACTTAGAACTGAGGTAGTATGATTGGTTGATTATGTAAAGGTAGATTTAGTTCATAAGAATACATAGTTTTAGTTTAAGAACATCAGACAAAGATCCATGCAGTAAATGTTAAGACTGTGAGCTATTTGGGGACAGGGAATCATTTTCTCATACCGTTTGCAATGCAAACTGCTTTAAGAATCTTTTGCTGTTGAAAAGTGGTGTATAAATATTGTAGCAGCAGCAGCATAATAGTCCACATTTCCCCATATGCTGAGAACATGAAATATAGGATGGCCAATACCTGTATGCTCTGTTTCTGAGCTTCCACAGCCTAGCTGCTGTGGGTATTGGCCATGCTATATGGCCAGTACCTGGTCTTGTGGTAGCAAGCACGAATTGTCCCCTTTGTTAAGCAGGGTCCACCTTGGTTTGCATTTGAATGGGAGACTACATGTGCGATCACTGTAAGATATCCCCCTTAGGAGATGGCGCCGCTCTGGGAAGAGCATCTGTATGCTTGCATGCAGAAGGGTCCAAGTTCTCTCCTTGGCATCGCCAAGACAGGGCTGAGAGAGCTGCCTGCAACCTTGGAGAAGCTGCTGCCAGTCTATGTAGAAAATACTAAGCCAGATGGACCAATGGTTTGACTCAGTATATGGCAACTTCCTACGTTCCTATGTACCTAGCATCTAGTAAATGCTGGGACAAATGCATCTTCATCCTAGCATCTGATAGGTTAAAACAGTGCTAACACCATTACTAACTATATGCATAGCTGAGGGATAAAATAAGTTGCCTGAAGAAGTTTTGGAATATCTCCTTCCTTCCTTCCTTCCTTCCTTCCTTCCTTCCTTCCTTCCTTCCTTCCTTCCTTCCAGATGGGCACCTGCTGTAAATATAAAATTCCAGTTTTAGTGAGCCACTCTTATTCTGATTAGATTTACCACTGAAGAACTTCAGCAGAGAAATTTGTTTGAAACCACCAAGCAAGTTGATGGCTGACATGGAAAATGAACATAGGTCTCCCAACTGCAAGAATTAAGTCAATAGATGACACTTGTGCCCAGTGTTCTCTCTAATTTTTTTCATCTGTGTGAGGAAAGAGTTTTGTTCTGGTGGGAGTATCGAGGCAGTGTGTGCACACAAGCATTCAGAACGGGATTCAACCAAATTAGAGTGGGATCTAAAATTAACTGAGTGGACATAAAAGAAAACTTGTGAGCATGGGCACATGTGCATGCCTTAGAGCAGGCATCCCCAAACTGCGGCCCTCCAGATGTTGCTGAACTACAACTTCCAGCATACCCAGCCACAAAAAATTGTGTCTAAGGATGCTGGGAGTTGTAGTTCAGCAACATCTGGAGGGCCGCAGTTTGGGGATGCCTGCCTTAGAGGGTATACTGCTTGTGCCCTTGGGATATTAGCTCCAATGCTAAAATGCTGAAAATACTGCACCTCAGGGCCATAACTATAATAGGGCAAGGGGAGACAGTTGTCTGCGGGCCCACTACCTTGGGGGGGCAGAGGCAGGTCACATGACTGATTCCCCCAGCCGCTCACCCGCCCGGGCTATTCATCCTCCGAAATTGTTGTCAGTGTTAAGACCTGGAGCTACCAGAGTAGCATGTTTTTCTCTAGTACCATTAAATGACTTGCCTCATCCACAATTTACAAAACCTTTAAAAAAATATTTAGGATGATGTTCTATTGTGGCACATAGGTAGATAGATAGATAGATAGATAGATAGATAGATAGATAGATAGATAGATAGATAGATAGATATAGATATAGATATAGATATAGATATAGATATATAACTATGCTTTTTGTTACCACTATTTAGCCACATTTAAGATTTCTTTACTTCATGAGCTGAGCTTCAGTGGGGGGGAGGGCATTTTAAAATCTTGTCTCTGGGCCCACTCCAACCTTGCTATGCCCCGGCTGCAGCTTTTGCACATTGACTCGATCTAGATGATGTGCTCACAGGGGAGCAAAACACATGTATCCAATGTGTAGCACTTAAAGCCCTCCTGGCAGTTTGCATTGGCAATGCTACTGCAAAACTATGCTTGGCAAGAGGAACAAGTCTGACCTGAGTACACCCTCTCAGCTACCACCAAAGGTTACTACTGAATATTAAGTGGCTGATATTGCACTTACATGGCTGGTTCTGAGGTGGTCACTAAAATGTCTTTGGGCTGGTCCCATCATATTTCTATTAAGCTCTCTTTCTGTCCAGTTCTATGCCACCACCCATCAATTGCTTGAGTGGCAGCTGCTGACATAATAGCACCAATCCATACAGATTGCCAATCCAACACAGAAAGCTGTGCCCGTGTGCCACTGCAAATGAATTTGCTTTCTTATACCTAAACACTTTATTTGGCAGAGAATGGACTCAGGTTATAACAGCCTAACTAATGCCCGATCATGGCATTATGTGGAAAATGTATTCAAATGTCCAGTGCCTAGTGGATAGTGGCACTAAATGCCAGGGCTATGCTTAGGGGTGTGTGGGAGCCCTTAACATTCTGTATAATTACAAATCAACTGATGACAAACTGTGTACATAGTGTGAGTGAGTAAGTGAGTGAGGTTTTTAGACATGTCCAACCAGCTTGGTCATATAGTTTATTTGTAAGGGGGAAAAGTTAAAAGCACAACACATGCCCCTTGCTTCCAGACGTGTATCTAGGGAAAACAGCACCTAGGGCAAGCACTGAAATTGCACCCCCGTCTAAGCATCTGACACCCAGCTTTCAGATAACTACCATTATATCAGCTCAAAAATACAATTCAAGCTCGTTAATCTTTTAATATTTCAAAAACTATTTTAGCAGTGGACGTAGCCAGACCAAAAAAATGCTGGAAAACTACACATTTCAGTATGCTGGGGCTCATGAAATACCCAAATACTATGTGGAGGTGTACTTGGAAAACTAAACAGAAGTGCCTGTCTAATTCTCTTCTATGCATTGTAGCATCACTATTACATAAGTTTTAAAAATAAATGGAGAATTTGACTTTTCCCAGATACTCTGAAAATACTTAAGGGATATGCAGAGTAAACTGTGTCACTGCTTGGAATATATTCTAGTCTTTCAGAAAGATAGTTAAAATGAGAGAAAGAGAGCAAGAAACTCCCAGTGGGCCTTAATACTAAGGATCTCACAGTGATTCAAAGAAAAACTCACCATTAATAGCCATATTATTAAGACATCACATTTAACTCACTAATCACAAGAAGCAAAGTAAGAGCAAATGAATACAATCCTAGCTCATAAGCTTCAGCTCAGTATTCACAAGCCCTGATTCTCTGTACATAGTGCCAATCTGAATATGTGTACAGTGATTCATATTAATTTTTTTTAAAAAATTTTTTTTACCTGTAGCCCCTTCAGGGGGCTTCCTAAAGGCTGGGGGGGGGGGGTCTTCAAAGGTTCCCCCTCCCCTTGCTGGCCTCTAAGGCCTCACAGGGACCATATGAGCATGTGTGGTGGCCACAAAATGGCCACCATGCATGCTCAAATGGCCTCTGTGAGGCCTGGCATGGCATTTCAGTGGCCATTAAAAAAAAAAATTTAAAAAAATGGCGCCCCCTTCAAGTGGTGCCCGGGGCATGTGCCCTGCCTGCCCTACCCTAGATACGCCCCTGCTTCACAGCACTCGCTCAGACATTCTGGATTGCAAACCAACTTGAATACAGTGCATGTACAAATAAAACAAAGTTTATTTAGATGTTTACAGTTAGTACTCCATGGATAGAGAGAATTCTTTCTGGCAGCTTTACTGCAGTTGGAAAAAAATATTAAAAGTCATGAAGCAAGCTTTTAAAATATATATTTTTTGGAAAAAATTCAAAAAAATATTAAACACAAACAATTTGTCCAAACCATTTCAGTTTCAACATTCAGAGCTCTCCCACTCTGCTCTATATCTGTGCCCAATATCAAAGCCCTATGCCAAGTCATTTCAGGTGATCTAAAGGGTGGGGCAAAAAGTGGAGTGCTTTTACCATTTTTTATGAAGGCAAAGGGCAGATTCCTCCACATCGGGGTGGAATGATGGTCGGGGGTGTGTGTGGCTTCAGTTCCAGAGGTTTTTGTAATTTTCGGCTATGAAACAAGCCACTTATAGGACTTTTTATATTTTTAGAAAAAATTCAAGAAAATACTAAAAAAACCAACAATTTGTCCAGTCCATTTCAATTTCAATATTCAGAGCCTCCCACCCTGCCCTACACCTGTGCCCTATATCAAAGCCCTATAGGAAGCCATTCCATAAATATACAAGGGAGTTGGGAATTATGAAAAAAGAGAAATCCCATACCTTTCATTGCTGGCTCTGAGAAGGAGGAGGAAGGCACAAGCTCTCAGCATGGTCGAGGGCTGTAGGGCAGGGAGGGCAGAGGATGTGCACTGTGCTTTGGTGGGCAGCCAGTGCTGGCTACTCTGCCTCCTGGCTGGAGAGCTTCAGGGACTGCGGAGAACTTCAGGAAACTGGGAGGCCTTCAGGGAGGCCTGCTCCAGCAGAGAAGCCCTTGGAATCTCCACCCACCCACTGAACAGCTGAGAGTCCATCCAGGAAAGGGAACTGTAGCAGCATCTCCTCTTGTGCAGGGAGCCTTTGGATAGCAGGCTAGCCTGTGTGTGGCTCCTACAGGCTGCAGCTCTACAGGGTGGCCAAGCTGGGAGAGGGGAAGTAGGTAAATTTTTGCAGGGCAGGATGCTCCCCTGCGGGGCCTGTCCCAGTGCAGCACCTGGGTCTATTGCCCTGGTTGCCCCTCCCTAAGGACAGGCCTGTTAAGTGGCACAGTTAGGCCCAGAATGTTCAGTGCAGTTCATGCAACTTTAAAATGCTATCAGTGACTGAACTAAATGGGAAGCACAGCTGCTCACAGATTGTATCTTTAACAAGTCATTTTCTGTTTCAAGCTTGATTTTCTGGGAAGAGGATGACAGCATTTGAGCATATCTTTTCCAATTAGCAATTTCGCCCTGAAGAGCATGCTTGATTGTCGGAGCAAACACAGGGCAACCAAATGCGGAGATGCTCCTCTTTGCACTGCTGAGCAGTTTAGACACAGAATGTACTTCCATAAATTCCTCAAGTAATGTTTGTTGCTGGAGTTGCTGACATTATCAGGTTTCCAAGTGCAAATTCTTTTCAGCAGAGCCAGCCTTCTTTTCTTCCTTGGAGCACTTAATGAGTCATTATTTGCTTTAGTCTTGCAGTAACATTCAGTTTGGCTTCTGGGAAATCAAAATGTGCCAGGATCAGAGCAAGAGAAAAGTAATCTATTTTTAATGTTGAACTCAGTCCATCTGGTGCTAAATTTCCAGTTTAAGTTGCACGGTTTATCAACATATCCTCTTGCATTTCAATTTTATATGCAAATACATTCCAAATTACACATAATATCTGTATATAATCACTACTATCAATAATAAAATGTTATTTAAACTATTATAATCTTAATAAAGATAGCTGATACTAATCTACTGACATTTAGGAAAATCTCAACACTCTGACTAGGCTAGAAGGGTGAATCAAAGAACAATGTCCAAAATCCAAAGCAGGGTAATATTTGTATTAAGACCACTAAAGTATTTCAAAGTTATCAAGCTTTCAAGTTAGCCAGAATTCCTGTTCAGGCTGGATGTTAACCATAATAAAGGGGGTAGAATAGACAAAGTGGGGGATGATAGAGAAGCCCCCAAAGCCCGCAGGCTGGGACAGTTTTGAGATGGAGTACAGATGATGCAGACTCACTTAGATTAGTCTCTGCTACATGTGAGACCGATGTACTAAGGTTCCCTGGGATAAAGAAATGAAATATAAAATCTAGCAGTCACACCTGGATCTTTGTTAAGCACAAAGAGAACATACAGACCTCTTGTAAAGCAAAGAGCAGAAGTTGAGAGAAATGTGGTAGTCATTCTATTACCAAAGATGGAGATTAATCTTACTTACTTACTTACTTACTTACTTATTTATTTATTATTAAAACTTTTATACCGCCCTTCCAAAAGGCTCAGGGCGGTTTACATTAAAATGCTAAAGCATTACACTGACCAAGCCAGAATGAGACTAACCAAACACGACATGTTCTGATCTCCTGATGGGCAAGTGTAGATGAAAATAGGGATCTCCTGCCACTGCCGCTTTCCCTTCTCTTGACTGCCTTCCAGGCTTGCATTCTGAGAAAGGAAGTAGCAATCAAGAAATTCATGACTACTCAGGAAGCAGAGTGAGGTGAGGCAGTAGATCTGAGGGAGGGCAATTATGGCAAATTATCATTATTATATCTTTGGCACTGAGGGAGGTGTCATGTGCAATTTTCCACCTTAGGTGCCCAAATGTTCCTTCCATATGTTCTTCTTCATACATTACGCTCCTCGGGCCTTACTTTGTCATAGAAGACTTTGCGTTCCATTGTTCATGGAAGTGTAACAAGGGCATTTCTATAGTGATACCATCCTATCTTTCTAGAACTCTCTTCCTAGTTACCTGTGATTGGCTAGATCTTTTATGGCATAGAAAGCTGGTCAAAACCTTCCCATTGGGTTGCTGGGAAGAGAATAAAGTTCTGTAATTTTAAAAGGCTATTCACATGACTGCTGGGGCTGGGGGGGCAGGATTCTACCTACCTTCCTTCCCCGACATAATCTGGAGCCCAACCAAGGCTCTCCCATTTGTGCACCCACACAAGTGGTGGGGCAAACATGCAGCGATGGGAACAAAGTCCGGCTGCCAGATATCCCACAATGCACCACACAAGCAGCACAGTGCATTGGGATATCTCCCAGCTGCCAGGCCACTCCTTCCCCCCAGCTCTATGGTGAGCACAGCTGCCAGCAGCCTGCTCACCCACACAACAAGGCAATGTGGTAGGAGGTAGAACATAGGAACGTAGACAGCTGCTACATACTGAGTCAGACCATAAGTCCATCTAGCTCAGCATTGTTTACACAGTCTGGCAGCGGCTTCTCCAAGGTTGGCAGGAGTCTCTCTCAGCCCTATCTTGGAGATGCCAGGGAGGGAATTAGGAACCTTTTGTTCTTCCCAGAGCGGCTCCATCCCCTACAGAGAAAATCTTAGGTGCACACACATCCTCCTACCTCACTTTTAGCCCTGGTTTCAAACTTGGGCCACGCAGTGGAGGAGCGCCAGGACTGGGAGCTGGTCATGAGAACAACTGCAAACTTTATTTGACTTGCTGCTTTCTTTGTTTTCAGTGGATATTGTTACCTTAATTTTTAATTGTTTTATTATGATGTGTGAGCTGCTGTGAGAGACAACTTGATATGAGTATGTGGGACATAAATGTCAGTAATAAATGAAATATCTTGGTATGGCCTAATTCCTACTTATATACAGAAGCAAGAGCATATCCATGTGTGCATGTGATCCATATACTCTTAAATTATGCACAGATATAACCCCACCCCACCCTATCCCACACACACACACGATTATGTGGGAAACACCTTGAACAATTTTATAAGTGAAACAACAGTACTTAGATTTTAAGTTTCTGGCACTCTGCTTTGGAGACAATTCTGTCCCTAATTCTGTTGTACTATCTTTGCAATAGGCAAATACTGTCATGTTTTTGTGATGCTACATCAATAGGCTGCAATTATGTACCATTGTTTCTGTTCTTGATCGTGTTTTGAGTTCTTTTCTCTATCTAGTTTGGATTAGTAGTAATAGGCTAGATTAGCAACCTTGTAGAAATATTGTAGAAATAACTTTCCTCCCTTCCTGGTTTCAAAATGATGGCAAACTCATTGGAGGTTTATTCAAAAGGGAATCCAGGGGAATTGCTCCACCCAGTGTTGAAAGTTAAGATTTGCATGGCAGTAGCATAAGAAACTTCCTCTGCGACTGGATAGGCACAATAATTTAAAGAGAATTGTAGCTGATGCGATAAAGGCTATATTTCCTTTCCTAGGGTACATAAACTTATTTAATTTATGTCACCTCTGGTCAAAGAGGGTTTGTTTGTTTGTTTGTTTGTTTTTAATCATTTTTTCTATCCCGCTCTTCCTCAAAGGAGCCCAGAGTGGTGTACTACATACTTAAGTTTCTCCTCACAACAACCCTGTGAAGTAAGTTAGGCTGAGAGAGAAGTGACTGGCCCAGAGTCACCCAGCGAGTATCATGGCTGAATGGGGATTTGAACTTGGGTCTCCCTGGTCCTAGTCCAGCACTCTAACCACTACACCATGCTGGCTTCTGCAGAACCTGATTAGCAAGTGCAACAGTGGGAATGGGTATATACACTCCATGGGCAACAATATCATCTTCAACTGGGGTCCCCCAGGGATCGGTATTGGGACCAGTGCTCTTTAACTTGTTCATAAATGATCTAGCAGTTGGGGTAAGCAGTGAAGTGGCCAAATTTGCAGAGAACACTAAATTATTTAGGGTAGTGAAATCCACAACAGATTGTGAGGAGCTCCAGAAGGATCTCTCCAAACTGGGGGAATGGGCGACAAAATGGCAAATGCGATTCAATGTAAGCCAGTGTAAAGTGATGCATATTGGGGCAAAAAGAAAAAACACCAATCCCAACCAACTTCACATATACATCGATGGGGTTTAAGCTCTCAGTGACTGATTTAGCAGAGAGATCTTGGGGCCGTGGTGGACATCTCATCGAAAGTATCAGCTCAGTGCATGACAGCTGTGGAAAAGGCAAATTCCATGCTAGGGATCATTAGGAAGGGGGTTGAAAATTAAAATGCTAATATTATAATGCCCTTATACAAATCTATGGTTCAGCCATAGTATTGCATACAGTATTGCATACAGTTCTGGTCACCATATCTTAAGAAGGACATTGTGGAACTGAAAAAGGTGAAGAAGATGATTATCAGGGGGAGCACCTTCTTTATGAGGCAAGGCTACAGCATCTGGGGCTTTTTAGTTTGGAAAAGAGGCTACTGTGGGGAAACATGATAGAGGTGCATACAATTATGCATGGAATAGACAGAGAGGACAGAGAAAAAAATTTATCCCTCTCTCGCAGCACCAAATGATTGTGAAGAAATTTAGGACCAACACACAAAAAAAGTACTTTTCCACACAGCACATAATTAATCTATGGAATTCTCTGCCACGGGATGTGGTGACAGCCTGAATGGCTTTAAAGGGGGCTTGGGCAAATTCATGGAGGACAGGTCTATCAATGGCTACTAATCCTCCAGCCTCAGAGGCAAGATGCTTCTAAATAGCAGTTGCAGGGGAGCAACAGCAAGAGAGAGGGCATGCCCTCACCGCTTGCCTGTGGGGTTCTCAGGGGCATCTGGTGGTCCACTGTGTGAAACACAATGCTGGACTGGATGGGCCTTGGGCCTGATCCTGCAGTGCTGTTCTTATGTTCTTAACTCCCTGAAAAACAAAACAAAACCATTTTCTACTTTAACCTGAGATACAAAGAGAAGGTGGCTCATGCTGCATTGTTCAATCAGCCTGGGGCTGCCAATCACAGAAGCGCCCACTATCATGCTTACAGCATTTGCCTCTTCAGATAAAAACTGTAACTACCTATGGAACCCACTGGTTAGCGGAGGTTAAGGGCACGAGCGCGTCCTTAACTCAGGCTAATTGTTCGTGTGTGAATGCCAGCTGCTCCCAGCCAGTGCTGGCACAGGAGCAGGCTCCTGGCCGTCACTGGGGAGATCCAAATGCACTGCACACTTGCACTAATGCAATTGTGCGGTGCATTGTGGGATTTCCTGTTGGAGATGAACTTCCAGTGCATCGACCTTTTGCACCAACTGTCCTAATGACCACTAGGGGCATTGTGAGTAGAGACAGTGGGTCAGGGTCTCTCTATCTGTCCCTACTCTATGACCCCTGAACTGACTCTACAGCACTTCTTGTGCTGAGTCACAATCCTTCCTTTCCTCCTAGAGAGCAGATGGAAACATCTCTCTCTCTCCCCTTTCCTATCTGTTATGTAGTCCTTTAGATTAGAGATAGGTCTTTCCTATCTAAGTGTATTTAACCAATAAATATTTAGTGTTTAGTCATACAAGGATCTCCATGTGTTTTCTCTAAATAGCTGCAATATCCCAACCATCCTCTGCTACCTACTCTGTAACTGGAGTGTGTGCTCATTCCTTAGTGCTCTGCTGTTTTACCTATTGTGGGTAAAAATCAACAACCTCTAACAGGGTTATGGGCCCAGCAGGAGCAACAGGCTTCTAGGCAGAAGCAGAGTTTATTTTTATTTATTTTTTTCATTTTTGAAAGTGCAGCTGAGTTAGTTAGAAACTGCAGCATGGATCCTGAGACTACAGCCTACTCAGGAATGGCTCCTTCTTTTCCCAAACTGGATGGCAATAACTACGAAACCTGGGCCCTGGAGATGAAAGCGATCTTCATGACAAAAGGAATCTTTGAAGTGCTCATGGAGGGAAGCTGCTCAAGCCTTGTGGGACAAGAAAAACCAACATGCGTATGGCCTTTTACTTTTGAGTATAAGCGAAGATTTATTGAGCTATGTGCGGGATACAGATTTAGCCTCAGAAGCGTGGGATAGACTGAAAAAGCAATGTGGCCAAGTCTCTGCAAACACAGCTCTTCTCCTGTATAAAAGGCTATGCGAAAGCAAACTGCAGGAAGGAGGAGACTTTGAAGCCCACATAGCGAATCTCTTAAAAATTAGCAGGCTTTTGAGGAATAACAAATGTGAATTGAATGATGCTATTCTAATTGGGGCAATCCTACAATCCCTGCCTAAAAGTTTTGAATTGTCGCTCTTGAACTGTCTCATTGTGAACTGAAGGTTGATCATGTTGTGTTGAGTCTGAGAAATTTTAATATAAAGTTGCAGTAGGAGAGATTTGAAAGTAATGGCACTCTGGCACATTTCAGCAGACAAAGTAATTTCAACATTAACAAGCAGAGTAGCCTCAGTGACTCATCAGCATATTCAAAGAGTGGGAAACTCAGAGGGCACGGACCTGGTCACCATGGCAATAAAGTAAACACAGGGATGAGTCATGGCGACAAACAAAGAAGGGAGGAGAAGCACGGACAAAGTGGCTTGAAAGGGCAAGTAACGCCAAAAGCTACAAAGTTACCCTAGGAGAGCCAAAAAGGGGTCACACTTTCATCCTGGACTCAGGTGCATCCCAGAATATAATCTTTGATCCCGATCTGTTCATTGAACTCGACAAATGCTACAGATCAGATGTCACACTAGCAGATTCAAGGAAGATAAGTGTGGCTGGCAAGGGGACAGCAAAGATACTTTGTGGCTCTGCTACTTAAGCTTATGAGGTTAAGATAAATGATGCACCTTTTGTGCCAGAGTGTCACGCCCTCGAGCTCCGACAGCGAGGAGGAAGGGGAAGCTGTCAACTTACTGAGGGGCAGAGCCCGGCTGTCAGCGTTCATGAAACGGCTGTGGTAGATCCAACTAATGATTTAGAGCAGGAACGGCAACCTGAGTCAGCGGAAGGCATGGGGGACCAATGCGAAGAAGAGCTAAGCAATGAAACACCACTGACTCCACAACAGCGCAGGCTCACGAGACGCAGAACGCAATTAGAGGCTGTTAGGAGGAGCAAACGCCTGTTGCTGAGGGCTGACAAGCCTTGAATTCCTACCAGCTGGGAGCTCTCAGCTTGCTCTATAAATCACATCTCCAGCCTCCTACTCATCGCTGAGAATCAACGTTCGTCAACATTCTTGTCGACAGCGTTCAGCCAAGCCGTATCCAATTGCAGCAGCTCCGCTTGCTTCGTGAACTTCCCTAGCAGCTGGCCAGACCTTGACACAGAGATGCAAGTCAACTTGATTTCAATTGGGCAGGGACTCAAGAAGTGGTGCAAAGCAATTTTTGAAAATGAAGCATGCTATATCTCTAAAGGTGATGAGTTAATCATGACTGCCCACATGCGGGATGATGGACTTTTTGAAGTAGACTGTGCTACTGCACAAGCAAATATGGCAAGTAGTTGCCAACACAAAAATTGTGATTTCTTATGGCACAGAAAATTGGGCCGCTGAAGCCTAAACTTTAAAACTGACTCCCAAATGAGGGAACTAACCGAGGGATTTAATATAAGGGGATGTCCAGAAATGGCCAGCAGATGTCAGTGTTGCATTCTTAACAAGGGAGTCAAGCCAACCTTTCCGGCAAAGGGAAATGTACAGTACGTGAGCATTTTTGAACTTGTGCAATCAGATATTTGTGGGCCATTACTGATGAGTTCAGGTGGAGATAGGTATGTCCTGACTTTCATTTATGATTACTCCCGATTTTGCTATGTGTATGTTCTAAGAGAGAAAAGCCAGGTGTTTGAGAAATTTAAAGAAGTTATTACACTGGTGAACAACAAATTTGGAAGGAAGTCCCAGTGTTTGAGGTCAGACAATGGAGGGGAATATACGTCAAACCAGATGAAAGAATTTATGAAATCAAATGGTATCTCTCACCACACTACCCCTCCATTTACTGGACAGCTCAATGGGGTAGCAGAGAGAAAGAACAGATCTCTAGTGGAAATGACCAAATGTCTACTGCATAATGCCAATCTAGCAGACAGGTTCTGGGGTGAAGCAGTGATGACTGCTAGCTACCTGCAAAACAGATTGCCAACCACGGCAACAAATAAGACACCATTTGAACTTTGGCATGACAGAAAACCTTCCCAAAGACACATCAAAGTGTTTGGTTCAATGGCCTATGCATATATCCCCAAAGCAAAGGGGACCAAACTCAACTGCAGATGTGAACTGGGAATTTTTGTTGGCTATGAATCTAGAGGATACAGAATCCTTGATCCAAAAAGTGGAAAGGTCAACGTCTGCAACGCAGTGTATCAAAGATTTCCTCAGAAATCCAGATGAATGAAGAGCCATGTGATTGGGGTCAAATGGATCTGGAGTCAAGCAGCGATCATGAGGAATCAGTGCCAGATTTAGAAGGGGCTGCACAACTAGAACCCGAACTGAGGCGCTCACAGAGGCATAACAAAGGGGTTCCACCTAACAGACTCTCACTCATGGCTAAAGGAGAAGAGATGCAAGAACCCACTACATGGCAAGATACAGAAAGGTTGCCAGCTGATGAAGCTGAGAACAGGAGAAAAGCAGCAATGGAAGAAATTGACTCCTTGCACAAAAATGAGACTTGGAGACTTGTGGAACTACCCACTGGACGAAAGACTGTGGGATACAAATGGGTCTTCAAAGTCAAGCAGAATGCAGAAGGGGATGTACAGCGCTACAAAGCCAGACTAGTAGCAAAAGGATACTCTCAAATCTATGGTCAGGACTATGATGAGACTTTTGCACCAGTCGTGAAACACACGTCAATTAGAATATTGCTCAGTGTGGCAGCAGCCAAAGGGATGCAAGTTGAACACCTGGATATAAAGACTGCCTTCCTACATGGGGAAATTGAGGAAGGCATCTACATGCAATAACCACCAGGCTTTGAGGAACCTGGAAAGAAGGGGCTAGCGGTGTGCAAACTGTAAAAGAGCATCTATGGCTTAAAGCAGGCAGCCAGAGCATGGAATGAAAAAACTGAATCAATTACTACTTAAGGAGGGGTTCACGCAAGGAAAAGCTGACCCCTGCCTATATTCTAGACTCGGAGACAATAGATGGACTTACATTCTGACTTACGTTGAAGATTTGATTCTTGCACACGAGGAAAGGCAAGACAGTCATGAAATTGAACAACACCTGAACAAGGAAACAGAGGTGAAGGAACTTGGAAGCATCTCATATTACCTTGGCATCCAAATAGAAAGAGAAGAGAACGGAACATTCCTTCTCAATCAAAAGCAGAAAATAAAAGATCTTCTAGAATGCCTGGGACTGACAGATGCCAATGAAGTCAGCACGCCAATGGATGCCGATTTCTGGAAGCAAAATGAGGACAGCCAGCCTTTACCAGCCAACAACCAATACAGAAAGGCAATTGGAAAACTCTTGTACATAGCCACAGTGACAAGGCCAGACATTGCCTCAGCAGTGGGAATCCTGAGCAGAAAAGTGAGTGTGCCAACGAACAAGGAATGGATAGCGGTCAAAAGACTGGGAAGGTACCTGAAAGGTGCTGCACATTATGTATTGGAGATTCCAGCAAACAACAATCCCAAACTCATGGGATATGTGGATGCACACTGGGGCGAGGACAGAACAGACCGCAAGTCCACAAGTGGACATCTGTTCCTGTATGGCGGTGGAGACATAACTTGGAGTAGCTGCAAGCAGTCTCTTGTTGCGCAATCATCCACAGAAGCAGAGTACGTTTCAGCAAGTGAAGCGTGCAGGGAAGCAGTATGGAAACACCAACTACTATCGGACTTTGGCATTGAGGAACCAAAGCCCACAGTGATGTTTGAGGACAACCAAAGTTGTATCCAGATCTCCCAAATGGAGAAGATGAAATCTCGAATTAAGCATATTCCCATAAAGTACCACTATGTTCGGGACTTGCAAGAAAAAGGGGTGGTCCAGCTGAGGTTCTGCCCCACAGAAGAGATGCTGGCAGATGGATTAACCAAGCCATTATCCAGAGACAGATTCCAGATGCTTCGTGAGAAGATGGGAGTCGTGACCAGGTGCGACAGGTGATGAGAAGGGGTGTTGGAGATGAACTTCCAGTGCATTGACCTTTTGCACCAACTGTCCTAATGACCACTAGGGGCATTGGGAGTAGAGACAGTGGGTCAGGGTCTCCCTATCTGTCCCTACTCTATGACGCCTGAACTGACTCTGCAGCACTTCCTGTGCTGAGTCACAATCCTTCCTTTCCTCCTAGAGAGCAGATGGAAACATCTCTCTCTCTTCCCTTTCCTATCTGTTATGTAGTCCTTTAGATTAGATATAGGTCTTTCCTATCTAAGTGTATTTAACCAATAAATATTTAGTGTTTAGTCATACAAGGATCTCCATGTGTTTTCTCTAAATAGCTGCAATATCCCAACCATCCTCTGCTACCTACTCTGTAACTGGAGTGTGTGCTCATTCCTCAGTGCTCTGCTGTTTTACCTATCGTCAGTAAAAATCAACAACCTCTAACATTTCCAGGGGCTGGAACATGCCCCTCCCCCCCGGGGCATAGCAAGGTTGGAGTGGGCCCAGAGATAAGATTTTAAAATGCCCCCTCCCTCACTGAAGCTCAGCTCATGAAGTAAAGAAATCTTAAATGAGGCTGAATAGTGGTAACAAAAAGCATAGTGAGATATATATATATATATATAATATAATAAAGATAGATAGATAGATAGATAGATAGATATATTGGGGTGTGCATTTTGGAATTTTCTTGTTTCGATTTGTATCCAAATCAAAACATCCCTGTTTTGTTTTGTACGCAGATTTTCTGAATCTGAATCAGCCCTGTTTTGTTTTGTAGCCAAATTTTCCAAATCTGAATCCAAATCGAAAGGGTCCCAGGGCAAAAAGAGTGGGTGGTAGTGTCCAATGGGTGGAAGCTACCACCCAAATTTCAAAGGAATTAGGCAAAGGGCTGATTTTTTTTGGTGATTTTTAAAAAAGTTTACACATCTTTAAGAATTTTCCCATAGGGAATAATGGGGATTCCAGCAAATGTATCGCTTCAAATTAAGGGGAAAGGGATGACCCAGAGCAGAGTGTGGTGGGTGGTAGTGCCCAATGGGGGCAAGGAAACTTCCAGAATTATTTCAAAGGAATTGGGCAACGGGCTGATCTTTTGTGATTTGTTGATGTTTACGTGTCTTTAAGATTTCTCCCATAGGGAATAATGGAGTTTTCAGCAGCCCCATAATTCCACTTGGGGGGCGAGGGGTTGTGTAGTGCACATAAGGTGCCAACCACCCCATACCCACAAGCCTGTGGGGTACTGGGTTTTGTTGTTTCTGAGGTGTTCATTGTAGATTCTCTGGTAGCATATGAGATTTTCAGTGAAAAACAAGAATCCACTCTCATATGTGTATATATAACCTATGTGCCACAATAGAACATCATCCTAAATTATTTTTCGTAAACTGTGGACGATGCAAGTCATTTAATGGTACTAGAGAAAGACATGCTGTTCTGGTAGCTCCAGGTCTTAATACTCACATCAATTTTGGAGGATGAATACAACTGAAGGAAGCCCAAGTGGGTGCGCAGCTGGGGGAGTCAGTCATGTGACTTGCCGCTGCCCCCCCCAAGGCAGTGGGCCCCCAGACAACCGTCTCCCCTTGCCCTGTTATAGTTACACCCCTGCCCCCCCAACTCCGCACTGCCTAGGGCAGCAGTGAACTGTCTGGGCATGCAGTCCATGCAGCCTGACCCACTCAAATTCAGCAGCCAGATCATCTGCAGAAAAGTTGAGCTTCTGCTGCCTTCCCTGCCACCATCCCTCAAGCCTTCTCACATGATTGTGAGAAAGGGCTCATTATTTAAGTAATGCTTATCCAAGCACCAAAGAAATGTTCACACGCTTTAATATAACCAAGTAAATTAGCATCAATGTGCAAAACCAAAGGAAAGTAAACGATCATTGCCATCAAATATTAATTACCTTGAATAGGGCAACTTCTCAAGAGTAAGGAAACTTTCTTAGCTGTTTTGTTGCGTGAAACTGAATTGGGGTAATGTAAAATAATTTCATTGTGTTGGATGGCTTTGTCCTGGAATAAAGGAGAACACTGAAGGTGATCTTAATGTTGCTAAGTCAAAAGTACTTTTCTCTTTAAGTTCAGAGGCTGTTACACTGTTGGAGATCCAGCTCGAGATGGCATTGACCTTTTGCACCAGTAACCCTAATGGCCACTAGGGACATTGAGAGTAGAGATACTTAGGGTTTCCTTCTCTTTCCTGTTTGTTTCTGCCTCTGTGACCCCCTCAATTGAGAGAGTGTACTCAGGAACTTCCTGGAAGTGACTTCCTACTTCTTCTCAGAATGCTTCTAACCTTCTCTCTCAGCTCCACGGTTCTATAGGTCTCTCTCTGAACATCATATAGCCAGAAGTTAGACATAGGTCTTTTCTATTGTCATGAACTTCTGAATAAAGTAGATGAGTTTAACACACCAATCTCCATGCTTATCATTTATATGCAGTTGCCCCTGAGACCCTGTTAACATCTGTTGTAATGGGTGTGAGTTAGCTCCTGAAATACTCTGCTATATAAGTAATTACCCCCAAACACACACTGCACAACATTAATATATGATGTTGCTTACTTGGTGGTAGATTCACTCACAAAAGCACTAAAGGGAGAAAACTCTCCTCTATCCTCTCCCCCACCAGTTCCCTAATAGTGAAACTGATTTAACTATCCCAACTGCCAGGGAATATTCTAAGTGGCTGTGTCAAGGGGCAGACTGAAGCCCCACTAGCATAACAGGTCTCTTCATAATTAAGTATCCAAGCCTACTGCTTGACTCAGCACTTACAAGTCATGTGTGTACTGCAAACTTGCAAAAAGAAGCTCAGAAACTGGTTGGGATTTCTAAAAAGGCTGAACAGAAAAGTACAGAAATTAAAACAGGGACATCACTGCAGATCAATCCATCCATAGATCTATAGCCAGTGCATTAAGCAGAAACTGGGAAAATTCATCTACTCTTCTCCTTCCATCCCCCCAAAAGTGCTGTTTTTCCTCACTCATAGTGGACAGATGCCAAAGTTCCTTTTAAGCCTCTGTGGCAGGTGCTATGACAGATCTGAGCTGCAAATCTGTGACCAGTTAGTGGCTGAAGCTGACCTGTTCTCTGGGCTTACACAATAAGGTCACAGTCATCACTCCCTCTTGTGTTGTGATTAAATGGAGCTTGACAAAAAGCTCCATTTAATTTTTTAATGCTTGACAAACTCCTTGACAAGAAAAAAGTGATGGGATGCTTATTTCCAAGTGCAGATCTAAAAAGCAATCAGTTTGTTTTTGATTAAGCAAAATAATGTGCCATCATCCAGCCCTGGTCAAGGAGAGAGTTGCATGGAAGGAAACATGCAGCACCAGTGCCAGGATTGAGGGGCCCTTTGAGTACCCTCTTGTGAGCCCTGTCTGTGAACTCTTCCTAGGGTTCCTTGGAGCCCCAAGGAGGCTTGCCATGGTGATAGTGCAGTTATGAGTCATTTTCTTTCCTTTTTGTGCTGCTAGCTTTGCTCCTCTTGCCACCAGTGTCTGGCAACCAACATCTTGGATTACTGTAATCCCCTAGATATATTATTGTTATTGATTACTGTGGGGGGAAATGGCCACCTCCACAAAAAGACGGTGGCTCCTCAGTTGTGGCTACCATGCTTTTGTGATGGTAACCAGTTGTTTTTAAGCCAACTTTACAGTAGGCTTATGAAATCACCCAGCATTCTGTGTGTGTGTCCATGTGTGTGTCCGTGTGCTCCCCCCCATCAACTTTGCAACGCCTGGACCAATATGAATCAAATCGGGCAGAGTTGTAGGTACACATACGGACACCTCAACGGTGTAGTTTATGATGATAGGTGGCTGAGTGAACATCTGAGGTGCAAGTGGGCTAATTTGTGGACTGCCCAACCAATTTAAACCAAATTAGATACAATTGCAGTGAGTGACACACAGGAATACCTTAAAGGCGTAGTTTGAGATGATGTCACCCACCTCAAACCAAGATGGCGGACGTGTAAACTTTTGAGGCGCAAGTGGGCTAACTTGTGAACCACCTAACCAATTTGAACCAAATTTGCTACAGCTGTAGTGACAAATAGGGATACCCAAATGGCATGGTGATGTCATCCACTCCAATTTAAGATGGTGGACACATAAACTTTTGAGGCACAATTTGTGGACTGCTTAATCGATCTGAACCAAATTTGCTGCAGCTGTAGGGACACATTGATTGATTGACTGATTGATTGATTGAGTCAAGTCAGTGTTGACTCTTAGTGACCACATAGATAGACTTGGCTTTTAAGGTCTCTCAGTGGTGCATTCATTGCTGTTGTAATCAAGTCCACCCACCTTGCTGCTGGTCGTCCTCTTTCATTTCCTTCAACTTCCCCCAGCATTATGGTCTTCTCAAGGGAGCTGGATCTTCGCATAATACGTCCAAAGTATGATAGTTTGAGCCTGGTCATTTGTGCCTCAAGTGAAAATTCTAGATTGATTTGTTCTATGATCTATTTGTTTGTTTTCCTGGCTGTCCATGGCATCCTCAAAAGTCTTCTCTAGCACCAAAGTTCAAAAATGTCAATGCTTTTTCTATCTTGCTTCTTCAAAGTCCAGCTTTTGCATCCATAGAGTGTCACGGGAAAAACCATTGTCTGAACGATTCTAATCTTTGTCAGTGTAGACACATCACGGCATCTAAATATCTTTTCCAAGGCCTTCATTACAACCCTACCAAATGCTAGTCTGCGGCGTATTTCTTGACTGCTGGATCCTTTACTGTTGATGGTTGATCCTAAAAGGCAGAAGCTATCCACCATTTCAATGTCTTCATTGTCAGTTCTGAGACTGGTTGCTGTACTCATTGTCATTAGTTTAGTCTTCTTAACATTTAGTTGTAGTCCCATTTCTTTACTGTGCTCCTTGACTTTATTACTAGAGCTTGCAGATCATCCACATTTTCAACTATCAGAGTGGTGTCATCAGCATAGCACAGGTTATTGATGTTTTTTCCGCCAACTTTAAAAACACGCTCATCTTCTTCCAATCTAGGTTCTCTCAGTATATGGGACACACAGGGAAGCCCAAATGATGTAGTTTGTGATGATGTCAATTACCCCAGTCCAAAATGTTTGTGAATGTTTGAGGCACAAGTGGGCTAACATGTGGACTGTCTAATTGATTTGAACCAAATTTGGTACAGTTGTAGTGAGTGACATACAGGGACACCTCAATGGTATAGCAGAATTTAGTTGAACCAGTTAATTATTTTAATGCTTTAAATGTTTTTAACTGCTTATAACTGTTTAATAGTTGCAAATTTCCACAAGATGTTGGGAGTGGAGAGAATAAATGGACAGTTCGCTAAATGGAGGGAAGTAAGAATCTAGGGATCCCTAGGGATCGGTACTGGGACCAGTGCTCTTTAACTCGTTAATACATGGTCTATGTCACACACTTGCATGTGGCCACAGTCTTCAGCTGCCTCCTTTTCTCTGCTCCTGTTCAAAGTCTATTGAGGTGGCCTCAGAGGTGCTGGGGAGGGGGGCCAATTGTTGCCCTATTCCTCCACCAGCCATCAGGGAGAGGGGTTAGACCATTCCTCACCAAGATTATCTGGGGCTAAGTCACTTCCATCTCTCCTGACCTCTTCATCCCTGGCCAACCAAACTTTAAATAAAGCCCTGCAATCAAAGCAATCCCAATCACCCTCTCTTGACTCCGCCCTCTCCAATCTAGCTGCCTCCATCCTCCCTGCTTCAGCTGTTGCCTGTCTCATCGGCTGTTGAGGCCCTGCCTTCTCTTCTTCACCACCAGGAGGCAACCTGCTGAGTCATGCTGGCCCACCCAAAGCCCATTCGTTCCCGGGTCTCCTGGCTCTCCCCAGCAACTGGGGAAGGTCCTGACGAGCTTTGACTGTATCCCGGGAGCAGTGCGGCCTCTGTCTTCTCGGCCCTGCAACTGGCTGAGTAATCGGGCCCTGTCTTTTAGCTTAGAAAAATATGACTGCGGGGAGACATGATAGAAGTCTATAAAATCTTGCATAGTGTGGAGAAAGTTGATAGAGATTTTTTTCCCCTCCCTCATAACACCAAAACCAGAGGTCATCCCATAAAAATGATTGTCAAGAAATGTAGGACTGACAAAAGGAAGTACTTTTTCACACAATTTATAATTAACCTATGGAATTTTCTGCCATAAGAAGTGGTGACAGGATGGCTTTCAGAGGGGTTTAGAGACATTAGGACAGGTATATCAGTCAGTCAGTTTTTATTACAGCCATTGGCCAGCCAAAAGATTTTTTTTTAAAGGTATATCAATAGCTACTAGTCTGAGGACTATAGGCTACCTCCAGCCTCAGATGCAGGATGCCTTTCAATGCCAGTTGCAGGGGAGTAGCAGTAGGAGAGAGAGAATGCCCTCGGTTCTTGCTTGTGGGCTTCTCAGAGGCATCTGGTGGGCCACTGTGTGAAGCAGCAGGATGCTGGACTAGGTGGGCCTTGGGCTTGACCCACCTGGGCTGTTCTTATGTTCTTATGTATTGAGTGGTAGTATATCAATATAATAAACCAACCAACCAATAAGCTGTCAGGAGATGGGCCTGACAGCCACTTGGTCTCCCTGTGGAGCCAGGGCAGTAGTGTTCCCCATCAGCACTTGAATTAACCTACCACCACTCATACAGTAGTTACTCTAGTGAACTATTCACTCTTGTTGCCTGGTGGCCTATTGAAATCCAAAAGAAAAATAAAGAGGGATAAAAACAGAGAACCTAGACGAACCACATTTTACTGTGTGAAATAACAGGTGTATGAATTTGTATTTTCTTCTCTGAAGCTAATTTAGGCATCTTGAGTCTAACAAAATGAATACACAGTAATAAAGCCAAAATCTACAAAAACGTATCCATGTCTATATTGTTCATCAATTAACAGCAAATGAAAAACCAAAATAAAGCAGCTTTTCTTCACATGCAACAATAAACCTATTAGCTCTGATAATCAATTAAAAATATTATACAATCAGGCAATCACAGATGTAGAAGCTTATCTTCTTTTAAGGCATTATAAATCACATCCTTCCTTAAATCTCCCAATTCCTTATATTCTAATCCCTTCTCGGGTATCGTTTTCATTGCTAAAACATACTGTTTGCCAGTCAGTTTATTAAGGTTTGTCTTGCCTGTGCCAAAACAAATGCTCTTGTTCAAAGATAAAAGGAGGCCTAATATTAAAACAATAATTTCACATCTCTGCTTGCAGAGCCTAATTATGGGAGAAATTGGCACATAGAATCTCAGAGGTGATACGGAATTCATATGTCAATAGCCAGTCTCTTTGAAGTTGACCCATGCTGTTCTTGACAGACTTGGGCAATTCATGTCCTCTGGGTAATTCCATCAGGAGAAGAAAACTTGGGAGAAAGAGCTGCTCTGTAGAGCTCTCTTGCTTTTTATTATTTTGTATATAAAGAAGCTCAGACATGATGCTTTTGAAAACAGACAATAAAGATATCATTCTGGTACTATAGGCACGTAAATGCATATCAGACATGTGGAAGGTCATTAGTGATATTCAAGGTCAGCCTCACAGATATTCAAAGTCAGCCTCCTGAACACAGCAAGCCCTTCCAAATGCAGAAACACTTATCCACTGGAATTCCATATGCACAAGCAGCTTCTGGATCAAGGCTTAGAAACGAGACAGTGCCACCTCCACCAAAAATGGACTACTAATTTAGGATTTGTGTTTAGGATAAGCTCATAACCATAGTTTAACCACTGCTAACCCCTGATAACTTGGCAAAGAGGCACCTTTTACCATGGTGATTCTCTTTATTTAGCAGGGGGAGAGTAACTGGCCCTATCCACCCCCCAGCACAGTACTTCCAGTGACTGCTGCTGGTATCTATCTTATTTCTTTTAGATTGTGAGCCCTTTGGGGACAGGCATCCATCTTATTTATTTATTATTTCTCTGTGTAAACTGCCCTGGGCCATTTTTGGGAGGGCGGTATAGAAATCGAATAAAGTAACAACAACAACAACCCCCAGTGAGGAACTACCTTGGCATGGTTGTGGGGCTTGCATGCTCTGAGGAAGGTGAGAGCTATGCCAGAGGTCCAACCATACTGGACAGGTCTCACCAGAGGAGCCAGACAAAGAGTGCCTCTCCCATCAACAATATGGTGAGACGTAACTTTAATAAATCTATGCCGGATTGGTCGTTGCCTGGGTCAACAAGGACCGCACCAGGTGCTGGAATCCCTGGACATCTGGTGGCAAGTGGGCTACAGGACTCAGGATCTTCAGTTGAACAACCAGGGCTGAAGACTGCAAGGTTACTGGAAGAAATGTCGCTTAACCGGAAAAAATATACGAAAACTGCCAACAAGGAAATAATGATCTGCTATTACAAGTCGAGTCCAACTAGAAGAGGTTATTTAAAAAGAATGTACCAAATTTGGAAAGAGAAGCATCCAGAGACAGAAATAACAGAACAAAGGCTAGCAGACCAGAGAAGATTCATAATCAGAAATAAAGTATTCACAGGAGTTGAGCTGGAGGAACTGCAAAGAGCAACACAGGCTCAAGATAT
Source organism: Hemicordylus capensis (assembly GCF_027244095.1). Taxonomy (NCBI): domain Eukaryota; kingdom Metazoa; phylum Chordata; class Lepidosauria; order Squamata; family Cordylidae; genus Hemicordylus; species Hemicordylus capensis. The sequence continues at coordinate 124,703,363 of NC_069657.1, forward strand.
GGAAGAAGAATTACCACCAATTGAAGAAGTTGCTCAGGTGCAGGTGGAGGAGGTGTTGGAAATCGAGGATGCCACTGTTACTGAACTGTTTCAAAATCAAAACCAGGCAACCGCTCCTTTGCCTTCACCTCAAAAACCTGAATGCTGTTTAACAGAAAAGCAACAAGAACGAAAGCAAAAAATAACTGAGCACATGAACCAAACAACCACCAGGGTTCGACTTCCAGCTCTAAAAACAGTTGCCAAAAAACAACTTGCTCAGGCATTAAAAGATGTCAGTGCTGCACTTGCAGAAATAACAACCAATAATTTGCAAGAAACAAACCAACTAATGTACAGTGCAGCAACAATAACAATACAAGAGCTCGGATGTAAGATCAGTGGACCTGTAAAAAAAGAAAGCAGTACATCACCTAAATGGAAGATTAGATTAGAAAATAAAATCTCCAGGCTTAGATCAGATGCTAGTAAACTGAAAGATACGAAAGACAAGAAGCTGAAGAATGAAAACATCAAACAGTATCTGATCCAAAAATACCACCTAGATTCAAGGAAAATTAGAGAAGTCCTGGAAATAATAAAGCAGCAAATAACAGCAGTGTCAAAGAAGATTAGCAGATACGAAGCCAGAATTACACACCACAGGCAGAATCTCCAATTCCAGTCGAATAAGAGATGTTTCTACCAAAGCATAGAAGGAGAAACTGCAAGAAACATAGAAACAGTGCAATTCTGGGGGAAATTATGGGACAATCCAATAGATTATAATAAAAAAGCAGGCTGGATGAAAGAGGTCAAAAAATGTAACCAACAAATGCAAGATCTAATAATAACACCAGAATTAATATGTGAAAGAGCAAAGAAAATTAAAAATTGGACTGCACCAGGTAACGATGAACTGCATGGCTTTTGGCTTAAACACCTAACAAGCCTTCATAAACAACTATCAAAAGAGTTCAATCACATTTTGCAAGGAGGTGATATTGAACAATGGCTAACAACTGGGAAAACTCATCTCATCATGAAAGACCCAGCAAAAGGTGCAGTTCCAAGTAATTATAGACCTATAACCTGCCTGCCAACCATCTTCAAATTATTAACTGGAATAATAGCAGATGAAGTGATGCAACACTTATTAACTAACAAACAGCTTCCAGTTGAACAGAAAGGAAATTGCCTAAACACCAGAGGCACAAAAGACCAGCTGCTGATTGACAAAATTATTTTAGAAAATTGCAAGAGAAGAAAAACAAATCTAAGTGTTGCATGGATTGACTACAAGAAAGCCTTCGACTCATTGCCTCACACATGGATACTAAAATGTTTAGAAACAACTGGTGTCAGCCAGAACATTCAGATATTTATTTTAAAAAGCAATGAGCATGTGCAGTACACAGATAACAATCAATGGTGAGGCAGTTGGCCAGGTTAGCATTAGAAGAGGTATTTTCCAAGGGGACTCACTATCCCCTCTGTTGTTTGTAATCGCCATGACCCCACTTTCACAAATACTAAACAAAACGGGCCTTGGATACCAAACATCTAAAACATCCAGTAAAATAAACCATCTGCTGTACATGGACCATCTGAAGTTGTATGGAAAGTCCCAGTCAGAAATCGAATCACTGCTAAACACTGTCCGTATATTCAGTAGCGATATAGCAATGGAGTTTGGACTAGACAAGTGTGCTGCATTAATAATGAACAGAGGGACAATAAGAAAAACAGAAGGAATAGAACTGCCCAATGGAAGCAAGATCAAGAACCTGGAAGAGAAAGAACATTACAAATACTTGGGCATTCTCCAGGCTGATAACATTGCACACACTGAAGTTAAAAGAAAAATTGGCAGTGAATACATCAGGAGAGTTAGAAAAATCCTGAAGTCCAAACTCAATGGCAGGAACACCATACAAGACATAAACACCTGGGCTATACCTGTTATCATATACACTGCAGGAATAATAGACTGGACCCAGGCAGAGCTAGAGACGCTAGATCGTAAGACCAGGAAAAGAATGACCATCAATCATGCTCTGCACCCCCGCAGTGATGTAGATAGGCTATACCTCCCTCGCAGCTCAGGTGGAAGAAGAATGCTGCAAGTCCATCAAACAGTAGAGGAGAAACGAGGCCTTGCAGAATATAAAAAGGACGGGGAAGAAGATGCACTTCAAGTGATCAATAACCAGAAACTATTCAACAACAGTGAAACAAAGCTGGCCTACAAGAAAGAACAAGTCAAGAACTGAGCAGAAAAATGGAAAAATAAGCCACTGCATGGTCAATATTTGCACAATATAAGTGGAAAATCAGACATCACCAAGACCTGGCAATGGCTTAAGAAAGGCAACTTGGAGAAAGAAACAGAGGGTTTAATACTGGCTGCACAAGAACAGGCACTAAGAAAAAATGCAATAAGAGCAAAAGTTGAAAAATCCACAACAAACAGCAAGTGCCGCCTTTGTAAAGAAGCAGATGAAACAGTGGACCACCTAATCAGCTGTTGTAAAAAGATCGCACAGACTGACTACAAACAAAGGCATGGCAAGGTAGCAGGGATGATACACTGGAACATCTGCAAAAAATACAAGCTACCTGTAGCCAAAAATTGGTGGGACCATAAAATTGAAACAGTTGTAGAAAACGAAGATGCAAAAATATTATGGGACTTCCGACTACAAACAGACAAACATCTGCCACACAATACACCAGATATAACTGTAGTCGAGAAGAAAGAAAAACAAGTCAAAATAATCGACATAGCAATACCAGGGGATAGCAGAATAGAAGAAAAAGAAATAGAAAAAATCACCAAATACAAAGATCTACAAATTGAAATTGAAAGGCTGTGGCAGCAGAAGACCAAAATAATCTCAGTGGTAATTGGCGCCATGGGTGCACTTCCAAAACAACTTGAAGAGCACCTCAACACCATAGGGGCCACAGAAATCACCATCAGCCAATTACAAAAAGCAGCTTTACTGGCAACAGCCTATATTCTGCGACGATATCTATAATAATAACAGCAACAACATTGACAATAAAATTCTGGCATCCCAGGTCCTTGGGAAGGACTCGATGTCTGGATAAAACAAACCAGTCAATAACACCTGTCTGACTATGTAAAATAATAATAATAATAATAATAATAATAATAATAATAATAATAATAATGTGGCCCTATTTTTTTCTTCAGAGTTTATCTTGTATATCTACCAGCCTGAGTTTTCCAAGTATAAACAAATATAACATTTTCCATTTTAATGATTACAGTTATATTTATTTTTGTAAGATGAACACCTTGTCTATTCATCCCAATACAGAGACCCATGTACTCAGTGCATTAACAGTTCGACTGTATGTATGGGGCTTCCATTCTTTTCTATGGAGAAACTCAATCTGCATTTTCAAGAAATATGTGTGCAGATTGGCCTCTGCTGTTGCATTTCACAAGAAATCCATTATGGCCAGTGATCAGATTATACAGTACATGCGTGTAATTATTGAACAATGATGAAATAAATGGAATAAATCCAATAAAAACAATTTACACACAATAAAGCAGTAAATTGCATGCAGGCCAAACTTAAAAATTAGTTAAAAATACACTAAAATCCAGAAATCCAATAAAAGAAATTACATAAAACATACAAATAAGAATGAAATTTATAAAAAGGATCTTAAGGTTGGGTTTGTAGATCAAACCTCGAGATCTGAGAAGGAGATGTGTGAAAATGATGAAAGATTATTCTCTAAGATGTATAAGTTGTTGCTTTTGGAAGAGACAAGAGATGAAGTGGTCAAAATGACAATGATAAAATGGGCTAATGATATAGGTCACAATATATAATAATTATAATTATTATTATTTTTACATTTATATGCCACTCTTCCTCCAAGGAGCCCAGAGCAGTGTACTACATACTTGAGTTTGTCTTTCGCAACAACCCTGTGAAGTAGGTTAGGCTGAGAGAGAAGTGACTGGCCCAGAGTCACCCAGCTAGTTTCATGGCTGAATGGGGATTTGAACTCAGGTCTCCCTGGTCCTGGTCCAGCACTCTAGCCACTACACCACGCTGGCTCCCTACACAACGCTGGCTCCCATAGATATGGCTGCTTGGGAAAAATTATGGAAAATGGATTTAAAATTTACTGCATGTTGTACCTTAATAGAAAATTATTATAAGATGATGTATAGGTGGTATTTGACACAGAAAAAACTAGCGTTGATGTATAAAAATGTTTCAAACAAATGTTGGAAATGTGGAGAATGTGAAGGAACTTTCCTTCATATGTGGTGGTCATGCAGGAGGGCAAAAGCCTTTTGGGATATGATATACAGGTGAAACTCGGAAAATTAGAATATCGTGCAAAAGTCCATTAATTTCAGTAATGCAAATTAAAAGGTGAAACTGATATATGAGACAGACGCATTACATGCAAAGCAAGATAAGTCAAGCCTTAATTTGTTATAATTGTGATGATCATGGCGTACAGCTCATGAAAACCCCAAATCCACAATCCCAGAAAATTAGAATATTACATGGAACCAAGAAGACAAGGATTGAAGAATAGAACAATATCGGACCTCTGAAAAGTATAAGCATGCATATGTATTCAGTACTTGGTTTGGGCCCCTTTTGCAGCAATTACTGCCTCAATGCGGCGTGGCATGGATGCTATCAGCCTGTGGGACTGATGAGGTGTTATGGAAGACCAGGATGCTTCATTAGCGGCCTTCAGCTCTTCTGCATTGTTTGGTCTAATGTCTCTCATCCTTCTCTTGGCAATGCCCCATAGATTCTCTATGGGGTCAGGTCAGGCGAGTTTGCTGGCCAATCAAGCACAGTACACTGTATACTTTTCAGAGGTCCGATATTGTTCTATTCTTCAATCCTTGTCTTCTTGGGTCCATGTAATATTCTAATTTTCTGAGATTCTGGATTTGGGGTTTTCATGAGCTGTACGCCATGATCATCACAATTATAACAAATTAAGGCTTGACTTATCTCGCTTGCATGTAATGCGTCTGTCTCATATATCAGTTTCACCTTTTAATTTGCATTACTGAAATTAATGGACTTTTGCACGATATTCTAATTTTCCGAGTTTCACCTGTATAATGAACTGAAGAAAATTTTCAAAATCACATTTTTCAAAAGGCCAGAGTGCTTCTTGCTGGGAATAACAGAAAGAGAGCTTCCTAGAAGAAATTTAACATTTTTTATGTATGCAACCACAGCGGCCAGGATAGTCTATAAGCAAAAGTGGAAAGACACTAAAATGCCCTCAAAAGAATACTGGCTAATAAAATTTTTGGAATATGCAGAGATGGCAAAGCTCACAACATTTATAAGAGAAGATAATTTTGAATGCTTTAAAGAAGATTGCGAGCCTTTTTTGCTTTATTTAAATAATTATTTCCCCAATATGGACTTTTCAGTAGGGTTTGAAATATAGTAATAGCAGCAGGCCAGTTGGATAAAATCAAGTAGTATCGAATGTAGTTTGTACATTTTAAACTATTATAGCAATAGCATATGTATAGTTATTGTGAACTGTGCAGATAGGTGAGCTAGAAGTCAATTTTTATTTATGTGTAGAGTTAAGAAATGAATGTAATTGAATGTAAAAGTTATTGTAAATCTAATAAAATAAAAATATATTATTTAAATAAAAAATTAAATTAAATTAAAAATCATGGCTCAAATAAAAATTTAAATCATGACTGAAATAACTAGAACTTAATTTGGAAACCCCTCTCCCCAGCAAATGTCACAGCATTTTCCTTCAAATATTTCCCTCTAACATGAATTGCTGTTGACAGAAAACAAGCAGTCTTTGCCATTATATATTTATCTTGACCACAGAACAAACAGAACACTATGTTATTGGTGGGCATCCTCATAAAATTCTTATGATATATACTAAATGTAATTACCCTTCAGTTTTATACAGTGGGAATTGTATAATAATAAGAACCAGGTTGGTCCTATTCAACCCCAGCACAGCATCCCTCTAGTGGCTGTTGCTGGTATCTCCCTTATGTTTCTTTTTAGATTGTGAGCCCTTTGGGGACAGGGAACCATCTTATGTATTTACTAGTAATTTTAAGCCTGTTAAAATAACGGGTGCTAGTTGGGTTACGTTTTTCCCCTCTCCTCCCCCCTGCCCCACTCCCTCTTGCCCCTCCCCCTGCCCTTCCCCCTCCCTGCATTTTTAAATTTTCTTCTTACCGGCCCGCCGCTCCTCCTCCCGGGTGGCAAACAGTTAATTTTGGAAGCGGTGGCAAAGCAGCAGCAGGAGGTGGCGACTGGGTCCGATGCCGGCCGCGGCGGGTCCGCCATGCCACGCGGCATGCCATGGCCGCTGCCGCCACTTTTCCTTCATTGCGGCCGGCTGCCGGACAGCCACCGCTCCCCCCATTCCCACCTTCTGCCCCTGGTATTGGGGCCCACTGCGGGCTGCCCGTCCGCTGCCGGGCCGGCCCCGCAACCACCAACCGCTGCCCCGCCGCGGTCACGACGCCATGGGCCCCACTCGCCGCCACCATCGCTTCCCCGTTGTCCCGTCGCAGCGGCCGCCGCTGCCGCCATCGGGCCCTGTCGCCCTGCCGCGGCCGGCATCGGCCCCAGTTGCCGCCGCCTCCTGCTGCTGCTTCGCCGCTGCTTGGAGGTCCAGACTGGGACCCAACATGGCCGCCTGGTGCCTGCGGCCGTATCTTTCTTGGACGTTCTGGGCATGCGCTCCACGCATGCCCAGTACGGCCGAGAAAGACACAGGCACAGAGACACGGGCACACACCCAAGCCTTCTATTATAGAGGATTATTTGTTTTTCTATGTAAACCGCTTTAAGAACTTTGGCTGATATTCATCATAGTAGATCCTTTACAGACATCCACAGTACAGGTTTGCTCAAGATGTGGCTTGTTTTCGTATCTTCCCTCTAGTGTATCTGATGGCATCAGGTTTAGTAAAAGCTACCCTCTTTATAGATTTTTGTTTCTCCCTAAAATAGTGCAGCACAGCAAAAGCAGCTTAGGGAAAATTTCTATAAAATTGAGATGTCCTAGAAGCCGTCTGATACAGCTGCTCTATCAGTTTGATGAGCTACATCCTGCAGTTGCTGGCTGAGCAGCTTTTTAGTTCACTGTGAGCACAGTTATGACCAGTGAAACTCTATAGGCTGATTCTCATGATCAAAGTGCTGCCGGAGGAGGAGGAGCAGCAGCAGCAACAGCAGCAGCAGGATGCAGTCCTCATACTAGATCATTTGGGGGTTAAAAAATGAGGCCACCACCAGGTTGAGGCGGTGGCCAGAGGTGCTTTCTATCAGCTTCCGCTCATACACCATCTGTGTCCATTTCTTGAGATGAACAACCTCAGAATAGTGGTACATATGATGGTAACCTGCAGACTGGACTACTACAGTGCGCTCTGTGTGGGGCTGCCTTTGTCTGCAGTCCAAAAACTGCAGTTTGTACAAAGTACGATGGCCAGGTTGGTCTCTAGGTCATCTCGGAGAGTCCATATTACTCCTGTGTTGAAGGAGCTACACTGGCTGCCGATATGTTTCCGGGCAAAATACAAAGTGCTGGTTATTACCTATAAAGCACATCTTCTTCCCCATGAGCCCCATCACCTGTTGGGATCTTCATGCCACCAACTCATCAGGTGTCTACTTGGGGGACGGGCCTTCTCCGTTGCTGCCCCTGGACTTTAGAATGCTCTCCCTGTTGAAGTAAGCCCCCCGCCATCTCTGGCAACTGTTAAAAAGGCACTGAAGACACCTTTATTCACCCAGGTTTTTAATTAGTTTTAATAGTTTTTATTTTAGGTTTTAAATGATTTTAAAGATTTTTTATTTTGTTTAATTTATATTGTTTTGGTTGTATACCTCCCAGAGATGCAGATTTTGGGTGGTTTATAAATATGATAGATAGACAGATAGATAGATAGATAGATAGATAGATAGATAGATAGATAGACAGAATAGAATTAAAAAATAAAATAAAAATGTCGGGCAGAGGACTGGGAAGTGATTGTGTCAATCATAGTTGGTCAATGCAGGCAGCCAACATCCGTAATGTTAGATTTGATCTAAGGAGGAGGAGGTTGGCGGCTTGCACTAACCAACTTCAATTGCGCTCACACATGATGACCTCCCAGTCCATCACCCAATATTTTCACCACACAGACAGTCCAATGTTGGGAGTGTGTGAGCTCCTCCTCCCTCCTCCATTCATCTTTTGGCAGCGCTTTGATCATGAGAACCACCCCTATGTAAGCTCTGAAATTGCTGCACCCAGAACATGTCACTGCATCAAGACAATTATGCAGAGGTGAATGCAACTTAAATCGGTGGCATTTACATCCATGTAATTTGTTTCAGATCAAAATGGACAGATTTTGTGCAACCTGGAAATGATATACTCCTACAGCTCTAGAGGCTGAATGCATAAAATATGTAACATGGACACAGAGAATATTACTGCAATATAACATAAAATTAACTGTTTTGTATTTCTTATTCCCCAGGGCCAGAAATCTAACCAGAAAGTACAATCTAGGGAAAGTGAGATATGATGAAATGCCAATAAAATAATGTGCTTCCCTATATTTTCCTAGCACACACTCAGAAGTTTTAATTTTATGGCAGATGTGAAGTAATGTAGCCCTCTCCCTTGCTTCAAACATTTTAGAAATATGTAGGGATGTGCACAAATTGATTTTTTTATTCAATTTGTGCCCAAAACAAATCACCCCTGATTTGTTTTGTATCCAAATCTACCCCCTCCAAATCACCCCAGATTCTATTTTTATTTGCTTTGCTTTGATTGGATTTGGATTTGGATGAATTTGGACCACTTAACAAGGTCCTAGGGGCACCAAATTTGGGTGGTGGGTAGGTCCCCATGGGTGCCCCCACCACCCAAAATACCAAGGCAGTGGGACGCTTGGTTGATTTTTAATGATTTTTTTAGTTTTTACTGATTTTGAACATTTCTGCCATAAGAATAATGGGGATTCGAAGTTGTCATATCCTAATTCTAACATGGATCCCCAGCTTTACTTTTTTAAAAAAAAGCTAGGCTCTAGCCCTTATAGAAGTGGAGTTATGGAGCAAAATGTGCAGTCATTATTTTTCAAGTGTTTGGATTCTTTTCCTCACAATGAATCGCTATGAGGATTCATTGCACACTTTCATTTCTTCTGTTCATTTTGACTGTCACTGGACAGTGCCAACTATCAACTGTCATGTGCCAACTACAAACCTGCCCCCCCAGCAAGGTTTTAATTTTTAGAAATATTGAAATGTTTAGATTCTTTGGTGTCTAATAACTTGCCCTCATAATGAATCCCTATGAGAATTCATTATACACCTTCATTTCTTCTGTTCATTTTGACTATCATTGGACTGTGCCAACTGTCAACTGCCAGTGTGGGGAGGTAACCCCCCCCCCACACACACACTGGGGTACTGAGTTTATTTTTTTAAAGGTATTTTTGAAGTGTCTAGATTCTTTGGTGTCTTAATTACACACCTTCATTTCTTCTGTTCATTTTGACCCCACTGCTTTGCAGGTTGGGGTGGGGGATTAGTGGCATCCCATGCTCCAGCTACCCTGCAACCCACAAGCCAGGTGGGTTTTTGAGATGTTTAGACAATTTGGTGTGTAATGAATCCTCATAGGGATTCATTATGTTGAAAGGTTATTAGAAACCAAAGAGCCTAAACACTTGGAAAAAATCCTAGAACATAAACTGAGTAGTACCTTGCGGGTGGGAGTGGGATGTAGTTGGCACATGGCAGTTCAGTTGGCACGGTTGAAAAGACAGTCAAAATGAATAGAAGAAATGAAGGTGTGTAATGAATCCTCATAGGTATTCATTGAGGGAAAGTTATTATACACCAAAGAATCCAAACACTTGAAAAATAGTGACCACACATTTTGCTCCATAACTCCACTTCAACAAGGGCTAGAGCTTAAGCTTTTTCTTTAAAAAAAAAAAATTAATGAAAGCTGGGGATCTGAGGGAACTAATAGGAGGGATACGAATCTCGAATCGATTCAAAACGTATCAGGCGTGATTTGATTTGGATCCAAATCTAGCCAATGGACCACAGGGGTGATTTGTTTTGTCTCCAAATCACCCGAATCAGCTAGATTTGTGTACAAATCGATTTGTACCCGAATCAATTTGCACATCCCTAGAAATATGTTTCTAGACCACATGACTGTACAAAACCAAATCTTTAGAATGAGTCTTGCCTTAGAAGGTAGAACAGCTGCAGTCATGATTCCATAGCCTTTCTCCCTCCTAACATTCTCTAGGTCAATCTAGAACATACAAGGTATGTATCTCTGATTATTAATTATTCTACCTTCTTGTAGGTTGCCTGTATGTTGATAAAAATTCTCTACTAGACTATTGTTGACCAACAGTTAGGCTGTACTTTGTTAATGGCGCCAAAAAAGTATTCTTAATTATGTGTATGAATCAGGCTTTAGACCAGGGCGTCACTGTACTAACTAAGCAGAATGGTGATGTCTGACATGTTGGAAATATGGCATTTGATATAACTTGTGCATGTGACCCATAGGAATTACTTCTAGGATATCCTGTGTATCTTGATGTTTAAGATATCTTCTAGCCCATTGTAGCATTTGTGAAGTTGATATAAATATATTGTGACATTTTAATGCTATATGAAAGCATATGGAGACACTTCTACAAAATACAATGGATGTTTGTGTTTTATACCATTCTGCCTTGAGACAGCTGGAACAGGCTTGGAAGAAGGGGTTGCCATTCGTAACACCACTAGTATGGTTTCCCCTCTCCTCTGATGACTGCAATTTCTTTTCCTGATAAGGAACAAAATTTGTTGCCTCCTGAAGGCTACAAATACCAGGATGGCTATTTACAGGGATCTTTGCATACCTTCCATCCAGAAAAGCAGTCAGCATTAACTGAAAGCAGGTCACTGTAAATGACCTCCTTAAAGAACAACTCCTCTCACCAGAAGTCTGTAATGCAACCCTTAACATTAAAAACTCGTGACTTTACTCTAATGATATCCACTTAATGGGACCCTTGTACATGTGACCTACCGGGCAGAGGGAAGGCTTTCCAAGCCTTGCCTCATCTCCAGGTGATCCTTCATTGCTCAGTGGGAGCACACTCCGGGCTCCCACATGATCAGCCTTGCTCCATGCAATGCAGAGCGGGGCAGATTGATCTGAGGCTGGGACTCATTGTCCTAGACTTCGTGAAGCCCACAATGCAGCATGAGACAAGCGTGCTGCATTGGGGATTCACCCAAGAGACAGGCACTCTAGGCACCTGTCTCTGTGTGTGGCCAGGCTGGATGCAGCTCGTGCTCGCACACGAGCTAGTAGCCAGGAGCACTCACTGCCTTAACCTCAGCTTATACAAAACTCACCTTAACCTTATTCAAAACGATGGTGTGACCACACCTGGAGTACTGCGTACAATTCTGGTCACCACATCTAAAAAAGAACATTGTAGAATTGGAAAAGGTGCAGAAGAGGGAAACCAAGATGATCAGGGGCCTAGAACACCTTTCTTATGAGGCAAGGCTACAACACCTGGGGCTATTGAGTTTAGAAAAAAGACGACTGCGGGGAGACATGATAGAAATCTATAAAATCATGCATGGTATGGAGAAAGTGGAGAGAGAGAAAAGTTCTTCTCCTTCTCACATAACACTAGAACCAGGGTTCATCCCATGAAATTGATTGCCAGGAAATCTAGGACCAACAAACGGAAGTACTTTTTCACACAATGCATCATCAACTTGTGGAATTCTCTGCCACAAGATGTGGTGACAGCCAACAACCTGGATGGCTTTAAGAGGGGTTTGGATAACTTCATGGAGGAGGGCTCTATCAACTGCTAGTCGGAGGGCTATAGGCCACCTCTAGCTCAAAGGCAGGATCCCCTGAGTACTAGTTGCAGGGGAATAACAGCAGGAGAGAGGGCATGCCCTCAACTTCTGCCTGTGGCTTCCAGTGGCATCTTGTGGGCCACTGTGTGAAACAGGATGCTTGACTGGATGGGCCTTGAGCCTGATCCAGCAGGGCTATTCTTATGTTCTTATGTTCTAACAGCTGGGCTTAAAAGGCAAGCTACGCAGTGTTGGTTCCCACACTGGGTGTCCCTAGCCCGGGTTAGACTGCATGTGAGAACAGTCTCATTCTGTTTTCAAAGTACCTATAACATGTCTAAACATTTCATCAGAGGACTGAGTGAAGTGACATGAAATGTTTCTGTAACAATCAAGGAAAGTGAAAACAAGGAATATGGTAGGCATTGGAAAGAAAGAATGTCTTGCACAGCCATCACTGACCAAAGTTTTCCTTTTATGTATTTTATAAATTCATGATGAAATGTTGCTTCAGTGGTGCACTGAATGCTGTTCCAGGTGTACTGAGGCATGAGGAAAGGAAATGATGACATGTAAGTATAGCCCACTTGTAGTACTTTCTCACAGCAACATATGCATTGCTTCATTCACTCTTTACTTTCTTGTTTGTTTTCCATGCCACCCAAAGGGAAGATCTTGGTCATTCCAAGTAGACCTAATGTGAGCTTCACTTTCATGCTTTATGCAAAGATGGGCACGGGAGGCAACTGCTGCAAGATTCCTCCTTGGGTCTCCTATCAACAGGAGGGCAAATTGCTCTAGTAATTCAAGAGCTAGTATTTTTCCATTTAAAACCCAGTTCTCATGTTGTTTTTGACAAGACATTCACAAGATAATGTTACAATATCAAGTTTATGTAGTGACTACATCAAGTTTATGTAGTGACTAGTAGTGACTAGTGTTCCCTCTAACAGGGATTCACAGATGTTGTTGACTAACACCCATAATCCAAAAGCAAAAGCCATTGCAGCTGGGGATTCTGGGAGTTCTAGTAAACAACATCTGGGAATCCCTGTTAGAGGGAACACTGGTAGTGACTATTTCAGATGAAGAAATGTTTACATTGTGATACCTGAAATGGGCCATATCCAGAAAATTCTGCTTTTTAATTGTTCTTTTCACAAGATGAATATCAGATCTGCATCTGATATAAGGGTGAAGTTAAGAGAAATATACTTAAAGAATCAGTGGTACAAACAAGCTGACATCCAGAGCAGCAATTGGAGGATGCAGTAGGAACTACATCCTCACAATGAGAGCCTTCTCTTAACACAGCCAGAGGGTTTCAGAGCAGCAGAGCAAGTGGAACGGAGAGATGGAAGGGATTTCCACTGATATACCCTGCCACCAGAAGTGCTCTGAACATATTTGTGGAAGGCAAAAAGCACTTCTGGAAGTGGGGAAGATCAGCAAAAATTTCTCCCCTCCTCCACACATACTCTGTTGCTTGGGAAGCTTCTGGATGCATTAATATCAGCCTCTCTTTGCAAAGATGCAGCTCCTGCTGTGTCCTTGAACCACTGCTCTGGATGTCAGCCTCTGTCTTTTGCTTGCTTAAAGGCAGGTATTTACAGAGCTAGGCATGAATCTTCAGGAGGCTGTTTAACTTGGGCACTATGACCAAAAAGGCCCTGTCCCTTATGCAGACTCACTGCATCTCCAGTGGCAGGGGAACACAAAAATGCCTCCATCCTGGAGTGGACATGTTGGGCAGCCTAGTAGCAGAGATGATGGTTTTTTAAGATACCCTAACCCCAAGTTTTTTAGGGCGTTAACAGTCAAAACCAGCATCTTGAATTGAGCCTGGAAATCATAGAATAGAATGACCGAATAAACTGAATAAATTGGAAGCCAGTGCAGTTGGCAGAGCTTTGGCACAGTATGATCTGACCTCTTGGGTCTGGATAGCAACTCCGAGGATAGCATTCAGAGCCAAGTGAAGTTTCTGAACTGTCTATCCAGGGCTAACCTCACATGGAGAATCATATGTTCTTGGACTATGTACTAAGTACTAAGGCTCACTTCCTCCTCTTAAATGGCTTGATATTTTTTTTAACACGTTGTTAGCTACTTTAGAGAATTTGAAAAGAGGCAACCACATGGCAACCTGACCACACTATTTCTTTATTTAAATTTACTTATTTATTTTATTTTAATAGAATTAATTTTAACAATTTTAAAACTTGTTTTAATATCTATTTTATTCTATTGTTTTATTATGTATTTTGTAACTTTTAAATATTTTAAATTATGTTCACCACCTAGAGATGTCCATATCAGGTGGTATAGAAATATGATAGATAGATAGATAGATAGATAGATAGATAGATAGATAGATAGATAGAACACCACCACATCAGAAATCAACATGAGCAACAGGGAACAGGGCTACCAACTGGATGGTAACCCCCCTCCATCATTCAGCAGAATGAGGGCTGCAGTTGTACACACACTTACTCAGGAGCAAGTACCACTGAACTCAATCATGGGAATGACTTCAGTGTAAACACACCGAGGCTGGAGTTTGGAGTGCTCTGCCCACTTGACATGATGGTTGCTCCAACTGAAATGATATCCTTGGAGACAAAACAAGGGATTGCTTAGCACCCCATCATGTCATCATTTGACAAGCCTGACAGTAAATTGAAGGGTAAAGGGTGGTTGGCACGTGTGTACTACTTCCAGATCAAACCACTTTAATGGCCACTTAAAGCAATCTCCTTAAGTTGGTTTACAAAAGGCAAGGAAGACGATGAAAAACCCCTCCTGGGCGAACTCATCTAAAGGAACCAAAGAGAGCCTTTCTTTTCTCCTCCAGTAATTAGCGCCATCTCTCACTTTGCAAGCTGCTTGCTGCAAGCATGTCAATATCTTTGTGACATACTCAGATTTCAAAGACCGTCCTCAGAACCAGCTGCAGCTCAAGAAATCGGGCAACTTTTTCTGCAGAAGATAGAATATGCCAAGTCTTTTGAAATGAAAGCTGGGACAGGACTAGTAGAGATTAATGGAGGGAAGGAAAAATGCTGCTTGTTTGATAAACCACAGATGTCTGCTTGATTTGTTGAGATGGTTGACAGTTGCTGAAGGTTTGCAGCTTGGGATTTACCCCTCACCCAAATACTGAGGAGTTCTGTTTCACCAATGTAGTAGTAGATGTGTGCTGCTGACATCCAGTTAATCACAGGCTGAGTGGCAGGACAAGGAACATTCCATAGGCTACCGGTAAGGGGACATGAGAATGGTTTCTGAGTACTCAGGTTCCCAGATATGTAATCTTCTATAAAATAAAAGAGAGAGCGATTGACTTTTGCATGGCTTTTAACACAGCTCCACGTGACATTCTCACGTGTAAATGTGTGCTGTTGCAAGATGGATGTATTGTTGGTTGGCATCTCAAACCCAAAGAGTATTAATGGATGCATGAAACCATCCAAGGATTGCATGTGTTCCTAAGGGTGCAATTCTTACTAAGGAGTAAGACCCATTGCACTCAGAGGGATTTACTGCTGAGTGCACATGTTCATGATCACATGGACCCACATGCCAGGCTGCTTTTGGGAATGTGTAGGGGTTGATGGGAGTGCACTCCTTAGTAGCCACTGTTTAAACAGGGGTTTGTAGCACATGTAGAGGGGCTCACATGTGATTAGAGGACACGCTGAGATTGCATTGGCACATTCTTGACTGACATAGGGGTGGGCGCTTTCTTGCCATACCTCCAAAGTTTTCGCATATAGGGGCTGCTGTTCATCTGAACTGGCCCCATAACTCACAGCATTTTTAAAGATTGTGAGCGCTTTGGGGACAGGGAGCCTTTATTTATTTACTTACTTGACATATTTGTATGCCGCCCAAAATGCAAGTCTGGGAAGTTTAAAACAAAACAATACAAACAACAAATAAAAAGGTTAAAAACATTACAGTAATTTAAAATTTAAAACAATGTTAAAACTATTAAAAACCATCACACTATTAAAACAGTATCTAATGAAAAGCGTGGTGATCAAATGTCTCTTGGCTGCTTTTTAAAAAGTTATAAGAGATGGGGAGGCGCTTATTTCAGCAGGGAGCGCATTCCAAAGCCTTGGGGCAGCAATGGAGAAGGCCCGTCCCCGAGTAGCCACCAGGCGAGCCGGTGGCAACTGCAGACGGACCTCTCCTGATGGTGGGGATCAAAGGACAGTGGGGATCATAGCAAAGAAGATGTTTTCTTAAATACCCAGGGCCTAAGCTGTTTAGGGCAGGGTTTCTTAACCTTGGGCCTCTAGAAGTTGACAGACTACAACTCCCATCATCCCCAGCCACAATGAACATGGCTGGGGATGATGGGAGTTGTAGTCCATCAATATCTGGGGGCCCAAGGTTAAGAAACCCTGGTTTAGGGCTTTATAGGTTATAACCAGGAACTTCTATTTTGTCTGGAAACCTATCGGCAGCCAGTGTAGATCTTTTAAGATAGGAGTGATATGGTCTTTCGGAGATGACCCAGAGACCAATTCTAGACCAACTGCAGTTTCTGGACTATGTACAAAGGCAGCCGCACATAGCATTGCAGTAGTCAAGTCTGGGAGTGACCAGCAGATGTACTATTGTTCTGAGGTCATTTATCTCAAGAAACAGACACAGCTGGCACATCAATCAAAGTTGATAGAAGGCACTGATAGAAGGAAGCTGATAGAAGGCCACTGCCTCAACCTGGGACAACAGGGAGAGGTTTGTGTCTAGAAGCACCCCCAAACGGTGTACCAGTTCCTTCTGAGGAAGTGTTACCCCTTCCAGAACTAGCAGATCGTAATCATCTCTCGAGTTTCGACCCCAACAATAAGTACCTCCATCTTATCCGGATAAGATATTATTCAGTCTCAGTTTGTTACCCCTCATCCAGCTCATCACCGCCTCCAGGCAAGCATTTAGGGAGGTTATGCCTTCTCCTGATGATGGTGACATGGAGAAAAAGATTTGGATGTCATCAGCAAACTGATAACACCTTGCACCAAATCTCCTGATTATCTCTCCCAGTGGTTTCATGTAGATGTTAAACAACATCGGAGACAATATGGAGCCCTGAAGGACAACATACCAAAATTCTAATTTTGAAGAATGACAGTTCCTGAGGCACACCATCTGGAATCTGCCTGAGAGGTAGGAGTGGAACCACTGCAACGCAGTGCTTCCCACCTACAACCCCCTCAGATGCTCAAAAAGGATACTATGGTCAATAGTATCGAAAGCCGCTGAGAGGTCCAAAAGGACCAATAGGATCACACTTCCTCTGTCAATTCCCAATTGGAGATTATCTATCAGGCCAACCAAGGCAGTCTCCACCCCATATGTTGCCCAAAATGGGTCTAGATAATCAGTTTCATCCAAGACTGCCTGGAGTTGGGAGGCCACCACCCTCTCAGTTATCTTGCTCAATCATGGAAGATTGGTGATAGCTTAACCTTGCTTAACTCTGAGGGTCTCCAACTCAGGCTTCTTCAAAAGAAATATAATAATTTCCTCCTTAAGGCAAGGAAGCATCCTGCCCTCCCTCAGAAAAGCACTTATAATCATTACTAGGCCTTCTACAACAACCTACCTGCCTGATAGTGTAAGCTATGTCAGGCAAGGGTCAAGAGAACATGTGGTAGGCTGCACTGCTTCAAGAAGCTTGTTCACATCCTCAGGTGTCACAAACTGGAACTGATCCAGCCTAACCACATAAGAGGAGTCACTGGACACCTCCGATTCCGACACTGCAGTAATTACAGTGTCTAAATAGAAGCCAGCCCGAATACGAGAGATTTTATCCACAAAAACTCATTAAACACATCACAGCGGGTAAATAAGTGGTTCCAAGTTCTGATTCAAGGCAGGAGGGGCACCTACTATCCCTCTCACAACCCTGAACAAATCTGCTGGACGTGAACTTGCGGATGCAATCACTCCTTTGCCGCCCATATTGCCAGAGCATAGAATGTGCTCTAAGTTGTAATCTGTTGGATTCGAGTCGAGTCTTCCTCCACCTGCATTCCAGTCGTCTACCTCGCTGCTTGGGCCCCCGTAGTTCTTCTGTATACCAAGGGCCAATTTTGAAGCGGGTCAGAGATGACACTTAGGAGCGATCATGTCTACTGCCCAGGTGAATTTGATGTTCCAGTTCTCCACCAAGGCATCAACAGGATCACCGGTAGAGCCAACACTAAATCCCTCCAAGGCTCTTTGGAATCCTATTGGATCCAATAGCCTTCTTGGGTGGAACATCCTAATGGGCCCCTTGCAAAGGTGGGGTGTGATTGTGAGTCCAACCTTAACCAGACGGTGGTCTGTCAATGACAATGGGGAAATCCCAAGAGTTTCCACCCATGAAAAACCACCCTGATCAGTGTGAAAGACCAGATCAAGCGTGTGACCAGCAATGTGTGTCGGCCCCAAGACCCCTTGGGATAAGCCCATCGTTGTCATGGCCACTATTTCCTAAGCCACATATTAATACATATACATATTATATGTTGCCATTTGTAGTTTATTACATAGTTAACCATGAAAGCAATATTAATCAAGAAAGCAAAACCTTTAAAGGTTTTGACCTCTAAAGCCCTTAACAGTTTGGGCCCTGGATATCTGAAGTACCACCTGCTCCCAAGGGTTTTTGGCCATTTGACAAGATCATCGGAGGGGGCTCTGCTTCTTGTGCCAACGGTGAGAAAGGCTTAGCTGTTGAGCATGTGGGACAGGGCCTTCTCAGTCATTGCCCCCAGGCATTGGAATGCTCTTCTGGCTGGCATCCAGTCCTCAGCCTCCATCACAGCATTTAGAAACAAGCAGAAACATAGATCGTCACCAAGGCTTTTATATGAAAGTCTAATTTTTACTGCTTCTCCTTTGTGTTTTTGTGTTACTGTTTTATAGGGATGTTCATGAAGAGTCTTTGACGCTGGGGGGGGTAGTAATTTAAGGGCGGGGGAGGGTGTATTCAACCCCCCCACACACACCACATTTTCCCCACTAGCGCTCTGTAAACTTTAAGCCCCTCGGGGCGGCAGTTTTCCTCCCTGCCACCCCATTCCCCCGGTTGGCTGGAAGTGGCCGGAAGTAACGAGCGTGCATGCACCCGCTGTGCATGCACACGCACAGCAGATGGGTGCACGTGTGCTCACTACTTCCAGCCACTTCTGGCCAACCAGAGGAATGGGGCGGCAGGGAGGAACGCTGCCGCCCCGAGGGGCTTAAAGTTTACAGAGCACTGACGGGGGAAATGCGGCGGGGCGGTGGTGGTGAGTATACCCTCCCCCACCCTTAAAGTACTACCCCCGCCGGCGCCAAAACACGGAATACCCCTCCAACACCGAAACATTTCAGAGGCCTTTACAATGGCCTCTGAAACGTTTCGGGCACATGCCTACTGTTTTATATAGGTTTTAAAACTTTAAAAAATATATATTTGTATATTTAATATTTGTACTTTTAATTTGTATTTTAATTGTGCATTGTTTTAATTATATTGTAAACTGCTTTGGGATTATTTTAATGAAAGCAAAATAGAAATGGAACAATAAATAAATAAAATAAATAATCAATGATATCCTATAATGTGCTTAGCATATTAAATCTAATCACTTTTACCTGAGAATACAGGCTGGTTAACACATAAACATGCATATTTGATTCTTCAACATTTTGCTATTTCAATTATGAGGCATGTTATCAGTCCTGATCTCACTTTAGCACCCTAAGCATTTTCCTGGACAGCTTCGAGTGTGATTCTCAGGGACCAGTTCCTGCATGTGAAAATTGTTGGAGCTAGAACCCTGGCAGCATCAGCTCTGAGCTGCAATGTCTCATAGTGACTATTGGGGAGTTTTAGGGTCATGGATAAAAGTGCTGGGCTCCTCCCCTCTTTGTTCTTCCAGTGTTAGTCTCCATTTTGTCACTCCAGAAATGGCTGTTTGTTTTGGTCTCTCACTTCAGCCATGAGCTACAGCTGAAATTAAGCTGCAGGCTTTTTCACATCTGTTTGTAACCTTTTCTTTAAATAAATCCTTGTAGTTCTTCAATACTAAAGAACTGTCTCAAGACTTCTTGCTTTGCAGCTTTCTCACCAAACTGGTTTTGCTTTGCTATTTGAAGACTGAACTGCCATTCTTCCCTTACAAAAACTCCATCTGGAGGGAGGAAAGAGCAACAAAGATCATACCCTCCCTGCTCCACCTCTGCTGTAGCTGCAGAGGAAGACTGGAGTGTACTTTAAGTTGCAGTCTTTTTGCATCTCTGTAGAGTTACTTCTGTTGTTCCAGCCCCCCTGCAGAGAATGTAAGCCATTTCCCTCCCGATGGGCATTCACTGCTAAAAGTAATCTTTTCTGGTAGCAAAATGGCTAAAAAAGAGAGAGAGAGATGGTATGGGAATGCAGGTGCATGGGGAGAATTCATCTTCTCCCTCCTGATCACCCATGCTGCACTTTGATGGTGCCACCACCCACTTTATAAGGAATTGGCAAGAGCTGGGTTGGGTTCTACTGTGGTCACATCTAGTTGACTCAAAGACAAACTCCACAATGACCTCTTTAATGCATAAAAGATGTTAAAATAACTCACAGGTTTTTACACAGAACATGTAAGTTAAAACAAAACTGAGCAAACGTTTCAGTGTGATACACCATCCTCAGTGCTCCACTGAGCACTGAGGATGGTGTATCACAACAAAACATGTACTCTGTTTTATCTTACATATTTTGTATTAAAATCTATACGTTATTTTAACATCTTTTGCGCTTTAAAGAGGTCATTGTGAAGTTTGTCTTTGGAGCAGCACAATATGTATTTCATCACTGGTATATCGTTTTATTTGAATTATAACTCAGTTAAGCTGTCTGAAGGGCTAGCTAAGCCTGAAACATTTTTCACGAAATAGCAAATATGAAATTGCTATATCTTGGTTGGATTACTGCAATTCACTTTGCATGATGCTGCCCTTGAAAAGTGTTTGGAAGCTGTAACTAGTCCAGAATGCTATGACCAGATTGCTGACCAGAGTCGCATATCAGGAGCATGCAATTTCTTAAGACAACTGCTTCACTGGCTTCTGGTCCTTTTCCAAGCTCAGTTCAAACCTGAACAAGCTGGTTTCAGGGGGCCCTTGGCAAACTGCCCTCCATGCCTCCCTCCTATTGTAGTGGGCCTCAAGAGAATGACTCTAGTATTGCCACACAAAGGCTACAGGCATAGAGGTGGTCTCAGGGATTAGCACTGGGCCCTTCTGAAGGCCTTGAACCATTAGAAGCTTCTCAACAGACATGAGCCCTGACTCTAGCCCTGTATCTGAAAGATTGCCTTCTTCCATATGTGCCTGCCCAACCAACATCTGATTTGCCTTGGAACCCCCTCTCTTAGGAGGCATGAGCAACCTTCTCTGTGATGGCTTTCTGTAACCAGCTGAAAAAGCGTTTTTCTTGCTAGGCCTTTAATACAGGTGAAACTCGGAAAATTAGAATATCATGCAAAAGTCCATTAATTTCAGTAATGCAAATTAAAAGGTGAAACTGATATATGTGACAGATGCATTACATGCAAAGCAAGATAAGTCAAGCCTTAATTTGTTATAATTGTGATGATCATGGCGTACAGCTCATGAAAACCCCAAATCCACAATCCCAGAAAATTAGAATAGTACATGGAACCAAGAAGACAAGGATTGTAGAATAGAACAATATCAGACCTCTGAAAAGTATAAGCATGCATATGTATTCAGTACTTGGTTTGGGCCCCTTTTGCAGCAATTACTGCCTCAATGCGGCGTGGCATGGATGCTATCAGCCTGTGGCACTGATGAGGTGTTATGGAAGACCAGGATGCTTCATTAGCGGCCTTCAGCTCTTCTGCATTGTTTGGTCTCATGTCTCTCATCCTTCTCTTGGCAATGCCCCATAGATTCTCTATGGGGTCAGGTCAGGCGAGTTTGCTGGCCAATCAAGCACAGTACACTATATACTTTTCAGAGGTCCGATATTGTTCTATTCTACAATCCTTGTCTTCTTGGTTCCATGTAATATTCTAATTTTCTGGGATTGTGGATTTGGGGTTTTCATGAGCTGTACGCCATGATCATCACAATTATAACAAATTAAGGCTTGACTTATCTCGCTTTGTATGTAATGCGTCTATCTCATATATCAGTTTCACCTTTTAATTTGCATTACTGAAATTAATGGACTTTTGCACGATATTCTAATTTTCCGAGTTTCACCTGTACATCAGTGGGTGAAGATGTGTGTTTTTTCCTTGCTTTATCTGCTGCTATTTATTCTTTTTAGACTTTTATTGAGTGATGATAACCATATTTTAAAATGTTTTTCTTGCTCATTTCTATTTTATGGCTTATTCATTTTAATTTCAGTTCACACATAAGTAGAAGAGATGGTGGGAGATTCATCATCAAATATCCCACCAAGGTGCTTTGCTTGTAAAGGGGAATCCGATGATTACAAGCAAAGGGGAATCCTGCCTTAAGGCTTCTAAGGGTGGCTGTGGGGGAGGGGGACATGTGGCAGTGGTGAGAAGGCACCTTACTGGTGGTTCCTCTAAACTCCAGTGCTCCCCCCAAGCTGTGCAGCCCACACAGCGGCATTATTCTGGCCTCCATGCATGCGCTATCACCACTTGGCACAAAGACCAAAAAGGCCCTATCCCTTATGCAGACTCACTGCATCTCCAATGGCAGGGGAACACAAATGTTCCTCCATCCAGGAGGGGATTTGCTGGGCAACTTTGTACCAGAGGAGATGGGTTCTGAGATACCCTACCCTCAGGTTGTTTAGGGCTTTAAAAGTCAAAGCCAGCATCTTGAACTGAGCCTGGAAGTCATAGTATCAAATGACTAGATAAATAGAATAAATTTTAAGCCGATGCAGTTGGCAGAGAAGTGACATACTATGGTCTGACCTCTTGGATCTGGAGAGCAACTAGGATAGCATTCTGGACCAACTGAAGTTTCTGAATTGTCTTTCAAGGGCCAACCCCACATGAACCATCTTAGGTTCTTGGACATATGCTGTTGGTTTAAGTACTAAAGCTCACTTCCTCCTCTTAAATGGTTTGATTTTATTTTAACATGTTGTTAGCTACTTTAGAGAACTTTAAAAGAGGAGTAGACATTTGAATGAATGCATGTCTGCCATATAAAACTGATACAGCAGAGAACAACCCACATGGTAACCTGACCACTTTATTTATTTATTTATTTAAAACACTAGCACATCAGAAATCAACATGAGCATCAGGGCTACCAACTGGATGGTAACTTCCTCCCATCATTCAGCATGCGCAGCAGCTGGAACCATACCACCACCACACGGGCCGTAGTGCTGTGAGCAGCACCAGGGTTCAGAGGAGCCGGTGACAGAAGCCTTTGAAAGGCAGGATTCCCCTTTACAAGCACAGCCCCTCAAACCACCGAACCTGTCTGTAATGGATCAGGCCCGGACAGTTCGAACTCAGACTGGCCACCTTTTTTTGAGTCCTGTTTGGTTCAATTTTCAACTGGTGTGAAAATTCCCCTCCCACAACATTGTAGTTCCAATCCAATTCTGTGACCCCCACATAGCTGCTATTATGTTGTTGTTGTTGTTGTTCTGGCACCAACAAAGGATTCCTTATAGATGGCCATTGCCAGCTCACCCCAGCCTTGGAAAGACCCTTGCATTGTACAGTTGAGCTTCATAGAGGTAGAGGAAGGGTGCTCAACAACCAGCATGAAAGACATGAAAGCCCAGCACCAGTGTGAACAGATCAAGTGCCCCCTTGTGTCTGTACTGGGACATCTTTATTTGATCCTATGAGCTACCCTCAGATCACAGTGATTTACAGATGTGGGTGATAAAAGAAGTTTTGAGGAAGGGAAAGCACCATTCATTACATTGTTACATTTTTCCACATTATTTAAAGCCTGTGATAGGCCCTTTCTTCTTCTTATTGTCTCACCCCTTTTCTTCTACTTTGTATCAAAGCAAAGTAGCCATGAAGGAAAGGGATGATCTGGATCTGGATTGTCAAGAGGGAGGGGGCTTTAAGCCTTGTCCCCGTCACGGTCTTGGATAAGATCCCCTGTGGATGCTGTTTGCTCCAGATGGGAAGCTCCTGCTGGTGCCTATGAGAGCTTCCTACCCAGGACAAGTTGCAGCCATAGGAAGTGGGGAGGGCCTGCTATGAATATGGAACATGGCAGGGCAAAGGGTTAAAGCCTCCTCCCCACACACACACCATGGACCTGATCCATCACCTCTTTTCTTTCTCTTTTCCGGAGGCTGATATTTAGCACACACACACAAAAACGGTATTCAAAGGCCGATAATGTGCTTTAAAAAAATGTCTATTTTGATTTTGACTCGGCCAAATGCACTGAAGCCCAAACTACTGCTCTGAATAAACCTTTTAAAAGGTGCCTCTTTGTGATTTGTGGCCTACCTTCACAATGCTAATTGCAATACTTCAGTTCAGCCCATTACTCTTTGAGGAATAGATGCATATCATATGTGATTGTCTGAAAAGAGCAATTACAGGAATAAAAGGACTTGTAAAGTTTTCCCTTAAAAAAAAAACCCTCACGTCTAAAATGTCAGTAGTAACAATGTTACATAAAACCAAAGCAGTTAAAAAAAGAATCAGGCAAAAATGTAATTTATGCCTGTGTAATTAGTACAGCTTTAATACTGAAATGTATACCATGTGCAGAAATAAAGCCACAAGGCCCTTTCACACCTGCAAAGCATATGGAATTCCAAACAATGAAAAGTAATGAATATCTGAAAGGAAACAAAACCATTGTTCAATTATTTTGCCAAAATCATTATTGGAGTAGAAGCAAATGGGGTATGTAGCAAATTTAGTCAAAGTTGGTCTTTGGATATTATTCCTGAACCTAAGTTACTTTTCATGGGAGAAGCAACGCCATTGTTCATTCATTTATCTCAATTTAGCATCTAAACAGAAAGAGAATCTAAAAATATCTTTATATATAAAAGCCATAGGACATATGTAGCAAATCCTGTGGGACATGGCACATCTCGTGAAAGTTGAGAGAGAGAGAGAGAGAGAGAGAGAGAGAGAGAGAGAGAGAGAGAGAGAGAGAGAGGTGTCCAGAGGAGAGAGAAGGCATGGAGTAGGGCTGAGCAGTGGATGGAGGGGCAGATGCTGCCAAGGAGGAGAGAGGAGGCGATGGCAAAGAAAGAAAGAAAGAAAGAAAAGACATTGAGCAGCAGCATCCATCACCCCACTGAGTCTTCTCGCGAGGAGTTTGGCCGAACTGGGGTGGAAGAGCGCACCAAGGGCCATCCATGCAGGCCAGAAGAGAAGCCCCAGCTCGGCCGTTCTCCTTGCAAAGAGACTCGGCAGGCTGATGGAGGCCGGCCCAAGGTGTGCTTTCCTGCCCCAATCGGCTGCTCCTTTTGAGGAGACTGAGCAGGCCGACACGATGGAGGCCGGTGGTAGGAACCAACTTAGGCTACAATGCTGCTCTGGCTGGGGTGGGGAGAAGTGACTGGTGGGGGGAGAGACTGACTAAGGGGAGAACTGACTGAGTGAGTTGGGGGCACTGGCTGAGTGAGGAGGGGGAGTCTGGCTGAGTGAGGGGGGAGAGTGGGAGAGGTTTTGCCACCTCCGCTGCCATCCCGGATGACAGGGGGTGGCTTAAGGTGGCGGGGAGGGGAAGGCAGGGCAGGGAGCTGGATTGTCTAGGGAGGGGTGAGAGACGGAGAATTAGGGCGCAGACGTTCTGCGCAGGACCAGCTAGTACCAATTAAATATCAGGTAAAGTTTCGCAACTTTAAATAAGGAATTTGCATGGAAAAGGCACTGAGGCCATAACCAACAAAGTCCTGCCCCAGGTCTTCCCCAAATCTCACCTTTGAATAAAAAGTATTCTCAGTAGGGTGTCTTCTATAGATGTTAATGTACCCTAGACTGAGGCAATAGGGATTTACAGTTTGAAATCAATACACATTCAAAGCAGTACTATGAATTGGCAACCAATACAATTCTAGCGATTTATGTTTATGAAAGTTCAAGAGGAATCAATTAATGGTGGGATCATATGGGAGCTTGAAAGTTGGCAGTCAATATGTGTTTGGACAGCTTTTCTATGGTCTTCAGGACAGGCCAGTTACAGAACACATGTTGTGCATCTGGAGGGACTCATGTTCTAGCCCCAGAATCTCCGCTTTAAGGAATTTGGGGCAAGAAGGCTGAGAGAGACAACTGCCTGAGACCCTGCAGAGCGAGATGGACGACTGGTCTAAGTTACTTCTGGGCAGTTTTCTATATTTTCAGTGAATCTTCATTCAATGTGTAGTATAAAAAGTGGCTGGATATATTAAACCAACATATGAGCAAATCACTACAAAATTATGCACATACCTACAAAGGATGCCATTTAGCGCTGTCTTATAAGCATACAAGTGAACTAAAAACAATATTATCACTGCAAAGACTAGTCCTGCTAACGGAGCAAAGGGGCACTTTTAGAAGAGGTGGCTGTCTTTTAGAGCAGCTGTCCCTATTCAACTTAGCATAGTGTTCCTCCAGTGGCTATCGCTGGAATCTCCCTTGCGCTTCTTTTTGGATTGTGAGTCTCTTGGGGATAGGGAAGGGAACCCTCTTCATATCCCTTTTGCTATGTAAAATGCTTTGTGAGCTTTGGGGGGGGGGAAGCAATATATTACATATTCCTAATAATAATATTATAATGTACATATTTATAGGAGTTTCAGCAAACCTGAAATGAAGATTGCAAATATCAAGTGAGATTGTTTTGGCAGCAATTGTGCTAAACAGGGATTTTCCAAGCTTGGCTGTTAACCCGAGATTCCTTGCTTAGGATCACGTTGCTTGTAGATTACAAAATTGGCTGCAGAATAGACGCTCTGCTCAAATGACAGATTTGTCCAACCTGTGCTATGTTAAAGGAAACTGGGCCATGTTTTGTAAACCAGAGCTAATATTTTCCATCTGTAACTAAGTACAAGATTGATGAAGGACATAAAGAATAGTCTGCAGTGGCAAAGAACAGAAATGGAAGGCACAAAAAAAGGAGAGAGAAAAAAAGAAAAAAACCAATATGCCTAAAACGTTTCTTTGGTTCTCAGTATCACCGTTTTATTATTTTGAAAATGCAGGAAGACAAAAAAACAATATTACTGCGGGTACCGGAGGGAAAGGTGGATTATTTCATAATTTTTCCTTTACTTTCCATTTAGAAGTAGATTTTTGACACTCTGCCCAAACAACTGATATAATGCCTTTTCATGGGAACGTTGCAAAGATGGATCAATTGTGATCCCCAACCCTACAAATTAGATTTTCTTTGTCAAATCTGGTTGTGGTTTTTTTTGTTCAAGATGTTTGAATGCATAAACCCAAGGATGCATTTGGATGCTGAAATAAAGTTGTAAGCAAAGGACAAGAACATGTTTTTAAAGCAAACATTCACAAAATACAGAATCTGGCATATTCACCTTCTTTTCATATCAATTTCAATTGTATGCTAAAAAATGAGAAGGATTTGAACAAGTTAACTGGTATTAATGAAGTATGAACTTCTAGTAATTGCAGATATATATGCATGACATATATACAGTATGAACAAACAGAAGCTATTATTGCATACTATTCAGGAGAGTATAAAACTCTACTAAGTAGAAAACATTTTTTAACAGATTTACAATCTCTAGAATTAGGCTTAACAAAAATTGATGAAAAAGTCATGCCCATCTTTTTTAATCATTAAGAACATAAGAACAGCCCGGCTGGATCAGGCCCAAGACCCATCTAGTCCAGCATCCTGTTTCACACAGTGGCCCACCAGATGCCACTGGGAGCCTACAGGCAGGAATTGAGGGCATGCCCTCTCTCTTGCTGTTACTCCACCTCAACTGGTATTCAGAGGCATCCTGCCTCTGAGACTGGAGGTGGCCAATAGCCCTCTGACTAGTAGCCATTGATAGACCTCTCCTCCATGAAGCTACCTAAACCCCTCTTAGATCCAGCCAGGTTGTTGGCTGTCACCACATCTTGTGGCAGAGAATTCCACAAGCTGATTATGTGTTGTGTGAAAAAGTACTTAGGAACATAGGAAGCTGCCATATACTGAATCAGACCATAGGTCCATATAGCTCAGTATTATCTACACAGACTGGCAGCGGCCTCTCCAAAGTTGCAGGCAGGAATCTCTCTCAGCCCTATCTTGGAGATGCCAGGGAGGGAACTTGACACCTTCTGCTCTTCCCAGAGCGCCTCCATCCCCTAAGGGGAATATCTTACAATGCTCACAAATCAAGTCTCTGTTTGTTGGTCCTTAATTTCCTGGCAATAAATTTCAGGGGATGACCCCTGGTTCTAGTGTTATGGGAGAGGGAGAAAAATGTCTCTCTATCCACTTTCTCCACCCAATGCATGATTTTATAGATCTCTATCATGTCTCCCCACAGTTGTCTTTTTTCGAAACTAAAAAGCCCCAGGTGTTGTAGTTTTGCCTCATAAGAAAGGTGCTCTAGGCCCCTGATCATCTTGGTTGTCCTCTTCGGCACCTTTTCCAGTTCTACAATGTCCTTCTTTAGATGTGACCAGAATTGTACGCAGTATTCCAAGTGTGGCCGCACCATAGTTTTGTATAAAGGCATCATAATACTAGCTGTTTTATTTTCAATCCCCTTC